>NW_022589714.1:32710774-33125250 GCF_004348235.1 Phoca vitulina
AGTTTGTTTCTCAGAGTCCATAGTCTCTCATGGTTCGTCTCCCCCTCCGATTTCCCCCGCTTCATTTTTCCCTTCCTACTATCTTCTTTTTTTTAACATATAATGTATTATTTGTTTCAGAGGTACAGGTCTGTGATTCGACAGTCTTACACAATTCACAGCACTCACCATAGCACATACCCTCCCCAATGTCTATCACCCAGCCACCCCATCCCTCCCACCCCCCCACCACTAAAACGGGCCTCTTGTCTCTGATTTACATCCTGGAAGGCATTTTTGAAGTAACAACCTCCTTCTACCCAGAAGTAAGTCTCATCTCTAAGAGTTACTTAAGGAAAATCAGTCTAATAACATTAAGGTACCTCTTTCTCAATAGAATTAATGAACCTCCTTTTACTGATCTGACACTCAGAATCTCCCACCTTTAAACTTTTAACTGCTACTTTGCAACTCTTATTATTTATAATAGGGCTTGGAAAACTTTTTCTGTATAATGTCAGATAGCAAATATTTTCAATTTTCCAGGTGTCTGCTAAAACTACTCAACTCTGCCATTTTAGTCAATTGTAGCCATTAACAGTATGTAAATGGGTGTAGCTGAGTTCCAATAAAACCTTATTTCTAAAAGGGCAGACATCAGGATTTGGCCCATGGGTTTGCCAACCCCTGATTTAACTAATACTTTGAGCTATACTTATTTATCTATTAGATTATGGTTTCAATAAGGTCAAGTAATATGTTTTGTTAATTCTTAAAAATTATAGTGAACACCTTTTGAACACTTGTTTTTGCCAGACACCATACTAAGTTCTTCACATGCATTAATTTTTTTTTAATTTTATTATGTTATGTTAGTCACCATACAATACATCATCAGTTTTTGATGTAGTGATCCACGATCCATTGTTTTCGTATAATACCTAGTGCTCCATGCAGTACGTGCCCTCCTTAATACCCATCACCGGGCTAACCAATCCCCCCTCCCCCCTCCCCTCTAAAACCCTGTTTGTTTCTCAGGTCCATAGTCTCTCATGGTTCATCTCTCCCTCCAATTCTCCCCGCCCATTTTTCCCTTCCTTCTCCTAATGTCCTCCATGTTATTCCTTATGTTCCACAAATAAGTGAAACCATATGATAATTGACTTTCTCTTCTTGACTTATTTCACTTAGCATAATCTCCTCCAGTCCCATCCATGTTGATGTAAAAGTTGGGTATTCATCTTTTCTGATGGCTGAGTAATATTCCATTGTATATATGGACCACATCTTCTTTATCCATTCATCTGTCGAAGGGCATCTCGGCTCTTTCCACAGTTTGGCTATTGCGGACATTGCTGCTATGAACATTGGGGTGCATATGGCCCTTCTTTTCACTACATCTGTGTCTTTGGGGTAAATACCCAGGAGTGCAATTGCTGGGTCATAGGGGAGCTCTATTTTTAAATTTTTGAGGAACCTCCACACTCTTTTCCAAAGTGGCTGTACCAACTTGCATTCCCACCAACAGTGTAAGAGGGTTCCCCTTTCTCCACAACCTCTCCAACGTTCGTTGTTTCTCTCCCTGTCCATTTTTGCCATTCTAACTGGTGTAAGGTGGTATCTCAATGTGGTTTTGATTTGAATTTCCCTGATGGCTAATGATGATGAACATTTTTTCATGTGTCTGTTAGCCATTTGTATGTCTTCTTCAGAGAAGTGTCTGTTCATCTCTTCTGCCCACTTTTTGACTTGATTATTTGTTTTTTGGGTGTTGAGTTTGAGAAGTTCTTTATAGATTTTGGATACCAGCCCTTTATCTGTAGTGTCATTTGCAAATATCTTCTCCCATTCTGTGGGTTGCCTCTTTGTTTTGTTGACTGTTTCCTTTGCTGTGCAGAAGGTTTTTATCTTGATGAAGTCCCAAAAGTTCATTTTTGCTTTTGTTTCACTAGCTTTTGGAGATGTATCTTGAAAGAAGTTGCTGTGGCCGATGTCAAAGTGGTTACTGCCTATGTTCTCCTCTAGGATTTGGATGGATTCCTGTCTCACATTGAGGTCTTTCATCCACTTTGAGTTTATCTTTGTGAGTGGTGTTAGAGAATGGTCGAGTTTCATTCTTCTGCATGTGGCTGTCCAATTTTCCCAGCACCATTTATTAAAGAGACTGTCTTTTTTCCATTGCATGTTTTTTCCTGCTTTGTCAAAGATTATTTGACCATAGAGTTGAGGGTCCATATCTGGGTTTTCTATTCTGTTCCATTGGTCTGTATGTCTGTTTTTGTGCCAGTACCATGCTGTCTTGGTGATCACTGCTTTGTAATATAGCTTGAAATTGGGCAACGTGATGCCCCCAGCTTTGTTTTTCTTTTTCAACATCTCCTTGGCGATTCGGGGTCTTTTCTGATTCCATACAAATTTTAAGATTATTTGTTCCAGCACTTTGAAAAATGTCATTGGAATTTTGATCGGGATGGCATTGAAGGTATAGATTGCTCTGGGTAGCATAGACATTTTAACAATGTTTATTCTTCCGATCCATGAGCATGGAATATTTTTCCATCTTTTTGTGTCTTCTTCAATTTCTTTCATGAGTGTTCTGTAGTTCCTAGAGTATAGATCCTTTACCTCTTTGGTTAGGTTTATTCCGAGGTATCTTATGGTTTTTGGTGCTATTGTAAATGGAATCGTTTCTTTAATTTCTCTTTCTACAGTTGTGTTGTTAGTGTATAAGAAAGCAACTGATTTCTGTGCATTGATTTTGTATCCTGCCACATTACTGAATTGCTGGATGAGTTCTAGTAATTTGGGGGTGGAGTCTTTTGGGTTTTCCACATAGAGTATCATGTCGTCTGCGAAAAGAGAGAGTTTGACTTCTTCTTTGCCAATTTGAATACCTTTTATTTCTTTTTGTTGTCTGATTGCTGTTGCTAGGACTTCCAGTACTATGTTGAACAACAGTGGTGAGAGTGGGCACCCTTGACGTGTTCCTGATCTTAAGGGAAAGGGCTCTCAGCTTTTCCCCATTGAGGATGATATTCGCTGTTGGTTTTTCATAGATGGATTTTATGAGTTTGAGGAATGTTCCCTCTACCCCTATACTCTGGAGAGTTTTAATCAGGAAAGGATGTTGTATTGTGTCAAATGCATTTTCTGCATCAATTGAGAGGACCATATGGTTCTTCTCCCTCCTCTTATTAATGTGTTCTATCACATTGATTGATTTGCGAATGTTGAACCACCCTTGCATCCCTGGGATAAATCCCCCTTGGTCGTGGTGGATGATCCTTTTAATGTACTGTTGGATCCTATTAGCTAGGATTTTGTTGAGGATTTTGGAATCCATGTTCATCAGGGATATCGGTCTGAAATTCTCCTTTTTGATGGGGTCTTTGCCTAGTTTGGGGATTAAGGTAATGCTGGCCTCATAGAATGAGTTTGGAAGTTTTCCTTCTGTTTCTATTTTTTGAAACAGCTTCAGTAGAATAGGTATTATTTCTTCTTTGAATGTTTGGTAGAATTCCCCAGGGAATCCATCAGGCCCTGGACTCTTGTTTTTTGGGAGGTTTTTGATCACTGCTTCAATCTCGTTACTGGTTATTGGCCTATTCGGGTTGTCAATTTCTTCCTGTTTCAGTCTTGGCAGCTTATAGGTTTCCAGGAAGGCCTCCATTTCATCCAGATTGCTCCGTTTATTGGCATATAGTGTTTGATAATAATTTCTAATAATTGTTTCTATTTCCTTGGTGTTAGTTGTGATCTCTCCCCTTTCATTCATAATTTTATTAATTTGGGTCCTTTCTCTTTTCTTTTGGATAAGTCTGGCCAGTGGTTTATCAATCTTATTAATTCTTTCAAAGAACCAACTTCTAGTTTCATTGATCTGATCTACTGTGTTTCTGGTTTCTAAGTCATTGATTTCTGCTCTAATTTTAATTATTTCTCTTCTAATGCGTGGCTTAGGCGTCGTTTGTTGCTTTTTCTCTAGTTCTTTAAGGTGTAGAGTTAGTTGGTGAATTCGGGATTTTTCTGTTTTTTTGAGTGAGGCTTGGATGGCTATGTATTTCCCCCTTAGGACCGCTTTTGCAGTATCCCATAGGTTTTGGACCGATGTGTTTTCGTTCTCATTGATTTCCATGAATTGCTTAAGTTCTTCTTTGATTTCCTGGTTGACCCAAACATTCTTGAGCAGAGTGGTCTTTAGCTTCCAAGTGTTTGAATTTTGCCAAATTTTTTCTTGTGATTGAGTTCCAGTTTTAGAGCATTGTGGTCTGAGAATATGCAGGGAATAATCTCAATCTTTTGGTATCGGTTGAGATCTGATTTATGACCCAGTATATGGTCTATTCTGGAGAAAGTTCCATGTGCGCTCAAGAAGAATGAGTATTCTGTTGTTTTAGGGTGGAATGTTCTGTAAATATCTATGAGGTCCATCTGGTCCAATGTATCATTCAAAGCTCTTGTTTCCTTGTTGATTTTCTGCTTAGATGATCTGTCCATTGCTGAGAGTGGAGTATTGAGGTCTCCTGCAATTAACCTATTGTTATCAATATGACTCTTTATTTTGGTTAACAGTTGGCTTATGTATATGGCTGCTCCCATGTTGGGGGCATAGATATTTACAATTGTTAGATCTTCTTGTTGGATAGACCCTTTAAGAATGATATAGTGTCCTTCTGTGTCTCTTATTACAGACTTTAGTTTAAAATCTAATTTGTCTGATATAAGAATTGCTACCCCAGCTTTCTTTTGGGGTCCGCTGGCATGGAAGATGGATCTCCATCCCTTCACTTTCAGTCTGGATGTCTCCTTAGGTTCAAAATGAGTCTCTTGTAGACAGCATATGGATGGGTCCTGTCTTTTTATCCAATCTGCAACCCTGTGCCATTTTATGGGAGCGTTTAGGCCATTCACATTGAGAGTGATTATTGAAAGATATGAATTAATTGTCATCATGTTGCCTGTGAAGACATTGTTTTTATAGATTGTCCCTGTAAATTTCTGTTGTAGATCACTCTTGGAGTCTTTCTCCTTTTATAGAACCCCGCTTAATATTTCTTTGAGGGCCGGCTTAGTGGTCACATATTCTTTCGGTTTCTGCCAGTCATGGAAGCTCTGCATCTCTCCATCCATTCTAAATGAAAGCCTCGCCGGATAAAGTGTTCTTGGCTGCATGTTCTTCTCATTTAGTACTCTGAATATGTCTTGCCAGGCCTTTCTGGCTTGCCAGGTCTCTGTGGATAGGTCTGACGTTATTCTGATGTTCCTCCCTCTGTACGTAAGGAATCTCTTCCCCCTAACTGCCCTTAAGATGGTTTCCTTGGTTCTAAGATTTGCAAGTTTTCCTATTACATGCCGGGGTGTTGGCCTGTTTTCCTTGATCTTAGGAGGGGTCCTCTCTGCCTCTAGGACTCGAATGTTTGTTTCATTCCCCAGATTAGGCAAGTTCTCAGCTACAATTTGCTCAAATACATCTTCTAGTCCTCTCTCTCTCTCCATTCCCTCCGGGATTCCAATTATTCTGACATTGGAACGCCTCATGGTGTCACTTATTTCTCTGATTCTATTTTCATGGATTCTGAGTTGTTTTTCCCTGGCCTCCTCTTTTCCCTTTTTATCTATTATACTGTCTTCCAGATCGCTTATTCTCTCTTCTGTCTCAGTTACCCTAGCTGTTAGATTATCTAGATTGGATTGGATCTCATTGATAGCATTTTTAAGTTCTGCCAATTCCCCTTTTATTTCTGCCCTTAGAGACTCTATGTTGCCATTAATTGATTTCTCCATTCTAGCCATTGTCTTCACAATTGCTAGCCTGAATTCCATCTCCGACATCTTGGTTATATCTGCATCCATTTGTAAATCTGCAGCATAAGTCATAATCTCTGAGTCTTTCCTGTTTTGGGGGCTCCTCCTCCTAGTCATTCTGTTGATGGGTGTTTGAGGGAATGTATAGAGTCCAAATTATTGACCAGAACCCAAGCAAGATGCACCTGTTTTCTTGGGACCTTAGGGTTGCTGGCCTCTTGTTTTCCCAGCCTGTCTTCTGGGGGAGGGGCCTGCCGTGCTGTTACTCAGGCAACCCTGTTTGGGCGGAGTTGCCCTGAGCCCCTGTGGCGGGGGATAGGTTCAGTGGGAATCAGTCTTTGGGGCTTTTGTTCTCTGGCGCCTTTCCCTGGCAGCTTTCCGTGTCTCTTCGGCGAGTCAGAGCAGAAGAGACCATTTCCAACCCTCTGCCTCAGAGCAGAGAGACCGCAGTCTGTTCTTCAGTGAGCTCTCCAGGCCACACTGTCTCCGTTTCTGTCCGTGCTGCTATAAACTGCAGCAGCCTGGGTTGTGCGCCCCTCCGCAGCGCTCCCAGTCCTGCCTCCAGGTCGGAGCATATCTCTGCCCTTTGTGCTTCTAAAACTGCCAGCTGCTCCCAGGTCGTGCGCACGCGCAACTCCGCCACTTGGGGTTCTGTCCCGGGGACTGCAGTTCGCGTGCGCGCGACTCCGCCACTCAGGGATTCCACCCCGGGGGTTGCAGTTCACCGACGGGACCCCGGCGCACCGGGTTTCTGTCTCGGAGGCTGCAGTTCGCGTGCAGGCGACCGTCGCTCCAGGTTTCTGTCCGGGTGGCTGCGCTTCGCGTGCGCGCGACCCCGCCGGTCTGGTTTTCCACCCCGGGGACTGCCTTAAAGTCCTTTCCCGATGCTACCGGTCTGCAAGTCTGTGCCCCGTCCGCAGCGCGCGAGGCTGTCACTCACCGGCGGTGTAGGATCCCCACGGCCAGCACCCTCCCGCTGCCGTTTATCCTCCATTATCTGCCCGCGGAATCACGGCTCTCCGCTTCGTACCTCAAAACCAACCGCCTGCGATATTCTGTTTGTAGAGATCCAGATCTTCTTACATCTCAGGCTGGTTTCGTGGGTGCTCAGAGTGGTCTGGTAGATATCCAGCTCAATTCCGGGGACCCCTACTCCTCCGCCATCTTTCCCCCCTCCCTCCACATGCATTAATTTATTTAATTCTCATAACAACTTTGAGAGCTAGGGGCTTTATTATGCCAATTTTTCAACTGAGAAGACTGAGGCACAAAGAGACACAAAGAAGTTAAGCAGAGCCAATTAAGTCAATGCCAGGATTGAGCCCAAATTTGTCAACCCTAAAACTCAGTTCCTATTTACTACATTAATCTACTTTCTTGTGTGTGTGTGTGTGTGTGTGTGTGTCTGTGTGTCTGTGTGTGTATCCCAAAGCATTTTTCAATAAATAGTGAATGAGTGAACGAAAAAATTTTGATTCAAATTATCTCTTAAAAACAATATACACACGAATAGAACTGCAATACACAATGTAATACTCAATTACATAATATAATATAATTCTTGTATTATGTCACTACTTGAAACCAGGACTAATCTGGCTCAGTTATTTAAAACAGGAATAAATAAATAAATAAATAATAAATAAATAAATAAATAAAAACAGGAAGGGGGCTTAGAGATGAATTAGGATATTGACATAGAAGGTGCATGGAAGGAAGCCTTCTATTAATAGAGAAGGGTCCACCTATTCCAAAAACACAGTACCCAAGATTTATAGGAGCCAAAAATCCCCATCCAGGCCAGTGGTTAGAAAAAGAGCTCTCAGATGAGAGGAGTCAGCCAAAGAAATGCAGAACAAACAGTTAAGTTGTAGTTTCCCAGTCACAGAAGAAGGATGAGTATCAGGTACCCATTCTTTAGAAGCAGAACTAGAAAAGAGAGAAGTCGGATTCTCTCTTCGGGTCACAGGATATAAAATCAATGTACAGAAATCTGTTGCATTTCTATATACTAATAATGAAGCAGCAGAAAAAGAAATCAAGGAATTGATCCTATTTACAATTGCACCAAAAACCATAAGATATCTAGGAATAAACCTAACCAAAGAGGTAAAATATCTGTACTCTGAAAACTATACAACACTTAAGAAATTGAAATCCACTTTATTTTTTTATTATTATGTTCAATCAGCCAACAAAATTCTCTTTTTTATTATGTTCAGTAAGCCAACATATAGTACCTCATTAGTTTTTGATGTAGAGTTCAATGATTCATTAGTTGCATATAACACCCAGTACTCATCACAATACGTGCCCTACAAAAAAAGAAAGAAAAAAAGAAGAAACAAAAAAAGAAAGAAAGAAAGAAAGAAAAAAAGAAAGAAAGAAAGAAAGAGAAAGAAAGGAAGGATGAAAGAAAGGAAGAAAGAAAAAGAAAAAGAAAGAAAGAAAAAAGAAAAAGATTGAAGAGGACACAAAGAAATGGAGATGCATCCCATGCTCATGGATTGGAAGAACAAACATTGTTAAAATGTTTATAGTACCCAAAGCAATCTACACATTTAATGCAATCCCTATCAAAATACCACCAGCATTTTTCACAGAGATAGAACAAACAATCCTAAAATCTGTATGGAACCATAAAAGACCCTGAATAGCCAAAGCAATCCTGAAAAAGGAAAACAAACTAGAGGCATCACAATTCTGGACTTCAAGCTATATTACAAAGCTGTAGTTGTCAAGACAGTATGGGACTGGCACAAAAACAGACACATAGATCAGTGAACAGAATAGAAATGAAGGGGGGGAAATAGGAGGGAGAGATGAACCATGAGAGACCATGGACTCTGAGAAACAAACTGAGGGTTTTAGAGGGGAGGGGGTTGGGGGGATGTGATGGGTATTAAGGAGGGCACGTACTGCATGGAGCACTGGGTGTTATACAAAAACAATGAATCATGGATCACTACATCACAAACTAATGATGTATTGTACAGTGACTAACATAACATAATAAAATAAAATTTTAAAAAAAGAACAGAATAGAAAACCCAGAAATGGACCCACAACTCTATGGTCAAGTAATCTCTGACAAAGCAGGAAAGAATATCTAAAAGAAAAAAGACAGTCTCTTCAATAAATGGTGTTGGGAAAACTGGACCACAACATACAGAAGAATGAAACTGGACCACTTTCTTATACCATACACAAATATAAATTCAAAATGCATGAAAGACTTAAATGTGAGATAGGAAACCATCAAAATCCTAGAGGCAAACAAGGCAGTAACTTCTTTGGCATTGGCTGCAGGAACTTCTTACTAAACACGTCTCCAGAGGCAAGAGAAACAAAACCAAAAGATAATTATTGGGACTTCATCAAGATAAAAAGCTAGCGCACAGCAAAGGAAACAATCAACAAAACTAAAAGGCAGCCTACATAATGGGAGAAGATATCTGCAAATGACATATCTGGTTAAAGAGTTAGTACCCAAAATCTATGAAGAACTTATCAAACTCAACACCCAAAAACAAGTAATCCAATTAAGAAATGGGCAGAAGACATGAATAGACACTTTTTCCTAAGAAGACATGCAGATGGCTAACAGACATATGAAAAGATGCTCAACATCACTCATCATCAGGGAAATACAAATCAATACCAAAATGAGATATCACCTCACACGTGTCAGAATGGCTAAAATTAACAACACAAGAAAAAACAAGTGTTAGTGAGGATGCGGAGAAAGGGAAACCCTCTTACACTGCTGGTGAGAATGCAAGCTGGTACAGTCACTCTGGAGGAGATCAGTGTGAAGCCTTCTTAAGAAGTTAAAAACAGAACTACCCTAGGACACACCAATTGCACTACTAGGTATTTACCCAAATGACAGAAAAATACAGATTCAAAAGGTTACATGCACCCTGATGTTTATAGCAGTATTATCAACAACAGCCAAACTATGGAGAGAGCCCAGATGTTCACTGACTGATGAACAGATAAAGAAGGTGATATATACATACACACACACACACACACACACACACACACAATGAAATATTACTCAGCCATAAAAAAGAATGAAATCTTGCCATTTGCAATGACATGGATGGAGCTGGAATATATTATGCTAAGCAAAATAAGAATGATAGAGAATGACAAATACCATATGATTTCACTCATATGTGGAATTTAAGAAACAAAACAGATGAACATAAGGGAAGGGAGAAAAGAGAGAGAGGAAAACAAACCATAAGAGACTCTTAAAGACAGAGAACAAACTCAGGGTTGATGGAGGGAAGTGGGTGGGGGATAGGTTAGGTGGGTGATGGGTATTAAGGAGGGCACTTATGATGAGCACTGGGTGTTGTATGTAAGTGATGAATCACTGAATTCTACTCCTGAAACCAATACTGCACTGTATGTTAACTATTAGGATTTAAATAAAACTTGGAAAAAATAAAAAGATTATCTCTTTGGAAGGAGATTGGGATATTCTTCAGCTTACTGAGTCAGGAATTTAAGAACAAAACTTAAGGCAGAAACCTATGTCTCAAAACCGGGGCATAAGGTGAGGGCCAGGTCTACTGAAATGGCCAGATGTTGAAATGTATAAAGTGGAGATAGGGATGCTTAAAAATTTCCTCCCTAAAGAGAGGATAGTCTAATTGGACCAGATCGGCCTAACAGATATATTCAGAACGTTCCATCCTAAAACAAAGAAATATACATTCTTTTCAAGTGCACATGTAACATTCTCCAAAATAGATCACACATTAAGCCACAAAACATGTCTCAACAAATTCAAAAACTCAAAGTCATACCACACATCTTTTCTGACCAAATGTTATGGAACTAGAAATTAACTATTAACTACAAGAAAAAATCTGGAAAGAACACAAATACATGGAAGTTAAATAAGATGTTACTAACCATGGGACGCCTGGGTGGCTCAGTCATTAAGTGTGATCCCAGGGTCCCGGGATCGAGCCTCATGTCGGGCTCCCTGCTCAGCAGGAAGTCTGCTTCTCCCTCTCCCACTCCCCCTGCTTGTGTTCCCTCTCTCTCTGCGTCTCTGTCAAATAAATAAATAAAATCTTTAAAAAAAAGATGCTACTAACCAAAGAATGGGTCAACTAAGAAATAAAAAATGAAATAAAAAAATAGATGGAGACAAATTAAAATGAAAACACAACAGTCCAAAATCTTTGGGAAGCAGCAAAAGCTGTTCTAACAGAAGTCTGTAACAATACAGGCCTACCTCAAGAAGCAAGAAAACTCTCAAACAACCTAGCCTTACACCCAAAGGAGCTAGAACGAGAACAAACAAACCCAAAAACAGGAAGGAAGGAAATAATAAAGACTACAGAAGAAATAAATGAAGTAGAAAATCAAAAACAATAGAACAGATCCATGAAAACAGGAGCTGGTTCTTTGAAAAGATCAACAAAATTGATAAACATTGAGTCACACACATCAAAAAGAGAGAGATAGGACTCAAAATCAGAAATGAAAGAGGAGAAATAACAATCAACACCACAGAAAATACAAAGGGTTATAAGAGAATATTATAAAAAATTACGTGCCAACAAATTGGATAACCTAGAAGAAATAGAGAAATTCCTAAAAACACATAGGCTCCCAAAACTGAATCAGGAAGAAATAGAAAATGTGAACAGACCAAATACCAGCAATGGAATTGAATTGGTGATCAAAGACCTCCCAACAAACTAAAGTCCAGCACTAGACAGCTTCAAAGGTGAATTCTATCAAACATTTAAAGAAGAGTTAATGTCTATTCTTCTCAAACTATTCTAAAAAATATAAGAGGAAGGAAAGCTTCCGAATTCACTGTATGAGGCCAGCATTACCCTGATACCAAAACCAGATACAGACATGACAAAAAAAGAGAACTATAGGCCAATATCTCTGATGAACATAGATGCAAAAATCCTCAACAAAACATGAGCAAACCAAATCCATGTATACATTTAAAAAATCATTCACCATGATCAAGTGGGATTTATTCCTGGGACACAAGGGTGGTTCAATATTCACAAATGAATCAACGTGATACATCACATCAACAAGAGAAAGGATAAAACCATATGATCATTTCAATGATGGAGAAAAGCAGAAATGACTCAGAAGAAGCATGTGACAAAGTAAAACATGCATTCATGATAAAAACTCCCAACAAAGTAGATTTAGTGGGTACATACCTCAACATAATGAAGGATACATATGAAAAACTCACAGCTAACATTATACTCAATGGAGAAAAACAAAGAGCTTTTCCCATAAGATTAGGAATAAGACAAGGATGTCCACTCTCACCACTTTTATTCGACATACTAATGGAAGTCCTAGCCACAGTAATCAGACAAGAAAAAGAAATCAAAGGCATCCAAATTGTTAAGGAAAAAGTAAAACTTTCAACATTTGCAGATGAGGTGATACTATATATAGAAAACCCTAAAGACTCAACTGAAAAACTATGAGAACTGATCAGTGAATTCAGTAAAGTCACAGGATACAAAATCAGCTTACAGAAATCCATTGCATTTCTGTACACTAATAATGAAGCAGCAGAAAGAAAAATTAAGAAAATAGTCTCATTAACAAATGTACCAAAAATAATAAAATACCTAGGAATAAACTTAACCAAGGAGGTGAAAGACTTGTACTCCAAAAACTATAAAACACCGATGAAAGAAAATGAGGATTACACAAATGGAAAGATATTCTATGCTCATGAATTGAGAGACTATTCTATACTACCTAAAATTTCCATTCTACCTAAACCAATCTACAGATTTAGTGCAATCTCTATTAAAAATATCAACAGCTTTTTTCACAGACCTAGAGCAAACTTAAAATTTGTATAGGACCACAAAAGACCCCAAATAGCCAAAGCAATCTTGAAAAAGAAGAACAAAATTAAAGGTATCACAATCTCAGATTTCAAGATATACTACAGAACTGTAGTAATCAAAACAGCATGGTACTGGCAAAAAAAACTGACACACGGACCAATACAACAGGATAGAGAGCGCAGAAATAAACTCATGCTTCTATGGTCAATTAATCTTTGACAAAAGAGGCAAGAATATGTAAAGGGGAAAAGACAGTCTCTTCAACAAATGGTGTTGGGAAACCTGGACAGCTACACGCAAAAGAATGAAACTCGGGGTGTCTGGGTGGCTTAGTCAGTTAAGCATCTGACCTTTGGTTTCAGCTTAGGTCATGATCTCACGGTCCGGAGATAGAGCCCTGAGTGGGGCCCCATGCTCAGCGTGTAGTCTGTCTCCCTCCCTCTCCCTCCTCTGCTTCTTCCCACACTCATGCTCTCTAAAATAAATAAATAAATTAATTAATTAATTAAAAAATCGTTTTTAAAAAAAAAAATGAAACTGGACCCACTTTTTTACATCATACATGAAAATAAACTCAAGATGGATTTAAGACCTAAATGTGAGACCTGAAACTATAAAAAATCCTAGAAGAGAGCACAGGCAGTAATTTCTCTGACTTTGGCCATAGCAATATTTTTCTAGATATGTCTCCTGAGGCAAAGGGAAACAAAAACAAAAATAAACTACTGGGACTACCTCAAAATAAAAAGCTTCTGCACAGGAAAAGAAAGAACCAATAAAACTAAAAGACTACTGGAGAAGGTATTTGCAAATGACATATCCCATAAATGGTTAGTATCCAAAATACATAAACAACTGATACAACTCAACACCCCAAAAACAAATAATCCAATGAAAGAGTGGGCAGAACACATGAACAGACATTTCTTCAAAGAAGACATACAGATGCACTAGGTGTTATATGCAACTAATGAATCATTGAACACTACATCAAAAACTAATGACATACTATATGCTGGCTAACTGAACATAATAAAAAAAAAGAAGACATATAGATGGCCAACAGACACATGAAAAGATGCTCAACATCACCAGTTATCAGGGAGATGCAAATCAAAACTGCAATGAGATATCACCTCACACCTGTCAGAATGGCTAATCAAAACCACAAGAAACAAGAAGTGTTGATCAGGATGTGGAGAAAAGGGAACCCTTGTGCACTGTTGGTGGGATCGTAACTGGTTCAGCCACTATGAAAAATAGTATAGAGGTTCCTCAAAAATTAAAATAGAATAATCATATGATCCAGTAATTCTACTACTGGGTGTTTACCCAAAGAATATAAAAATACTCATTCAAAAAGATATATGTATTCCTATGTTTATTGCAGCATTATTTATGTAAATAACCAAATAACCAAGATAGGAAAGCAACCCAAGTGTCCATCGGTAGAATAGATAAAGAAGATGTGATGTATAGATACAATGAAATATAACTCAGCCATAAATAAGAATGAAATCTTGCCGTTTGCAACAACATGGATGGTTCTAGAGGGTATAATGCTAAGTGAAATAAGTCCATCAGAGAAAGATAAATACCATATGATTTCACTCATATGTGGAATTTAAGAAACAATTTAAGAAAAAAAAGAAACAAATTAAAAAAAACCAGAGTCTTAACTATAGAGAACAAACGGAAGCTTATCAGAGGGGAGGTGGGTGGGTGGGTGGGGTTTACAGGTAAAATAGGTGAAGGGGTTTAAGAGTAGACTTGTCATGATGAGCACTGAGTAATGTATAGAATTGTTGAATCACTATAGTGTTTGCCTAATACTAATATAACAGTTTGTTAAATATATTGTAATTAAAATATTTTTTTTATAAGAGATGGTAGTCTAGGGAGTAGGATAAAGAGTATACTGATAGGGACACTAGGTAGATTCAGTTATAAAAAGAACAGTGATGCATGGGCTGAGATACTAAACGAGATCTGACAGAAATATTAACTCCAGCCAGTTACAAGTTCACCAAGGTCAAGAAGAGATTATTTCCTTTGCATAGCAAAGTAATGTCTACATGGCGCAGTGCCATGCTCTAAATGCACACTCAATATTTATTACTGGGCCTACTGAAAAATCTCTAAGACAATACACAGTGACTAATACCTGAGTCTTCTCTCTCTCATTTCTTTTCTTGTCTACCAATTCTCTATACTTAATTTTTTCTGGGTCAGTTTGACTTCAACAGCTAAAGTCATTTGCAGAAAGCTCTACCCTTCTGAATGCCCTGGGTATCTGGGCATGGTGTATATGGTAATCTTGTCAAAGAATGACTTTTCTGTTGGATGACACTACATTTGAGTGCCCAAATGTTTCAATATGAAAAATCAGGGAAAGATCCACTTGATTGAGGAGAAAGGTAAAATAAGAACGCAATTTTACCAGCCTCATTAGGAGACACAAGGTTTTGTATTCGAACTGCATTTGGAATTTTGCAAAAATTCACGTTTGCATATGCCTGAACATGTATACTTTTTCACATCATTTTAAGCTTTAAAACTTTCTTATGTAAAATTATCCACCCATAAGTCAACTAACCACTATTCACCAAATGCTATTTAATAAAGTGATACTGGATACAGACCCCTCCACCAACTTTTGACCTTTTTTTAAAAACACAGAAATAGAGGTGTGTTTTGGGAGGTAGTGTATGACATAAAGTCATTCAAATGCATGAAATTCACATTTAGAAATATGTTTAACAAAACTCAAATTCTTGAAGAATAAAGACTGTTTCAGAAAACCAAAGTAGTCTGTTGAAACTTTATTTTACCAAAACAAATCTGTCATCTCCATCCTCAGGACAACTTCCTTCCTTTAAAGGATAATTACTAAGGTCATGTTTGGGATAATACATAGCAGAATTCATTCTTGTAAAAAAAAGTCTCATACAAGGCAAACTTGGAAGCCTGGTGGTAAGAGCAGCATTCAAGAGTGCAGAAATATTTTCCAACTTTCTTTAGGTGTTTGGATATGACTGATAGTGTCACTGAAGACACCAGAGCTAGAACAACTGGGAAAGAGCAATTTCTCTCCTTCTAATTGAAGCCACATCCACTTTATTACTTATTTTCCTCATATTCCTTAACAAAATATTCTTCTTGTTTTGATTTGTCATTTCTTCCAGAAGAAAACTTTATAAATTTGATTTGTTAGTATATTCAAAAAATTTCAGAGAGAATACCTACTAGTGCAATTGCTGGGTTGTAGGGTAGCTCTATTTTTAACATCTTGAGGAACCTCCATACTATTTTCCAGAGTAGCTGGTGATGAGCACTGGGTGTTATACACAACTAATGAATCACTGAACACTAAAAAAAATAAATTAAATTAAATTAAATTAAAAATTTCAGAGAGAAAAGTTATCTTTCACTCAGAGGGCATGGAGACATCTAGTCCAGAAACTGTGACACCAAGAATATATTCCTCCCAAAAAGCTGGAGTGGTGAGAAATGGAGTTGGTGGCAGTACTGTTCATGTGGCTGTGGGAAACATAAAACTATTGAAGCAGGATTCAAAAGGCCCTGACCGAGAAATGACTTGAAAACTTAAAGCTACATGAACCTAGGTAAAACATGCCAGAGGAATAACAACCCTTGATGCTTCATCCCATGGTTGTTTCAAAAATCAATCATGATAATATATGAATCTGATTTTTCAAGTGCATAGCACTGTACAAATGTAGCCATTTCCCATACATTGATTACAATTACCTATCAGCCACCTACTTTTTTCTGAATATCTTCAATATTTATATTACAATAAAGGCAAATACCTTTCCAATTATGTAAACAGTGACTGCTTCACATCCAGTGTTTCTTCCTTTCAAGCAATGCACCTTTCTTGGTAAAATCATGTTATCTGTTAGGGAGAACATCTGGACTTCTTACTCAACTGCTGCTCTCATAGACACAGAAGCCAATATCCCATTATGAGCTACAAGAGTTAGTTCATTAGCTACTGACATAATGATTCTGGGACATCCTTGAAATCAGGAAAAGATCAACTAATGGCCTAGGATTTTCAATGTGGAAGTAGGATATGATGACCTGAAGATTAAAGAGCCAGAGCTACTGCCAGAATTGGGAGAAAGTCACATGCATTGACCTACAGTCAGATTTATGCCTCAGGACTCATTCCCTCAATCTCTAAAATAAGCAAAACTCAAAATGACAAATGAGGATCTCCATAGTAGTCCACAGAACACTTCTCTGGTAGAGGAACTTGGAGCTTGAGATATAATTTTTGGTTGTTCAAGGAGTCAGTAACCTAACCAATGCCAAGGTGAGGCTGAAGATGTATGTGTAAATATATCTGGGGTGGGTGGCTGTAAAGAGTAAGAAGAGAAATTAAGTTGGCCATTCAGAATTTTCATATAACAGCCAACTTAACTATGTCTTCCATTTAAGAAAAAATATAAATCTAAAAGGAATTGGAAAAATAAAAATGGCAAATCCCACAAGTACTTTACTGCTTAGAGTTATGCCCTGGTTCTATTTAACTTATCACATGTTCACACATAGTAAGCTCATTAATATACCATTTCAGAAAGTCAATAAGAACAATACCATTGCTTTATATTCCCAAGAAAATTATAACCAATATTGAGGTATTGCTAAGAGATGAAGGGACAATGGATATAATGAGTGCCATGCAAATAAGATCATAGAATAGAAATACCCCATAGACCCTTGGAAGACCAACTGGGAAAGGATTCTAGGAAGACTGAAGGCCAAAAGTGGAAAAAGTAAACAAGAAGACCAGAGTGAGGTTAGAAATATAGCTAAATTAATATTCAGCTTAATAATAATAACATTAATATCAGCTCTTACTTCTACATAACCATGACTTTGCATATTTCAGAGGACACTTTCATTTTATCATCTAGGACTAACTCCTTAGGCATACAATATGACACTTTCTGCCAGATACTCTTCTAATCCCTTGTGGGGGGTGGGGTGGGAGGGATGGGGTGACTGGGTGATACACACTGGGGAGGGTATGTGCTCTGGTAAGCGCTGTGAATTGTGCAAGACTGATGAATCTCAGATCTGTACCTCTGAAACACATAATGCATATGTTAAGGAAAAAAAAAAAAAGAAGAAGATAGCAGGAGGGGAAGAATGAAGGGGGGGAAATCAGAGGGGTAGACGAACCATGAGAGACAATGGACTCTGAAAACAAACTGAGGGTTCTAGAGGGGAGGGGGGTGGGAGGATGGGTTAGCCTGGTGATGGGTATTGAGGAGGGCACGTTCTGCATGGAGCACTGGGTTTTATGCACAATGAATCATGGAACACTACATCTAAAACTAATGATGTAATGTATGGGGATTAACATAACAATGAAATTTAAAAAAAAAAAACATGTGAAACCACTTTGGTAAACTCCTCACTCATTCATTTATTCATCCAACCAACCAAAATGTATTGACCACCTTCTTTTTTCCAGGGTTGCATAAAAAACTAACACACATAAGATACTCTTAACTGTAGAGAACAAACTGAGGGTTGTTGGAGGGAGGCAGGCAGGGGGATGGGCTAAATGGATGATGGGTATTAAAGAGGGCACTTGTTGTGTTGAGCACTGGGTGTTGTATGTAAGTGATGAATCACTAAGTTCTACTCCTGAAACCAATAATTCACTGTATGTTAACTAACTAGAATTTAAATAAAAATTTGAAACAAAAAAAAATAGCCATCATAATTTCTAATATTATAATTTCCATTTTACAAGTTAGGTCATACAACTTGCCTGGCCAGGAATGGACCAGGAATTTAAACCTAGGTTGGATAGCTCTTAATCCATCTTCCTAAGGGACTAGAGGTGAAAGCAAGTAGGGTGGAGTGCATGCCTTTCATGGATGGCAGAAGGCTTTTCAGACTGCAACCCGAATCTCTGGGATGGCAGGCACATTGAATAATTAGGCAGTTCACAAGAGCCTCTCTCCTCTTGAGCCATTTCTAGCAAGGTCACAAAGAATATTTTGTGTGCATGAAGTAGTATCACATGACAACTGGTTTAATGGAATAGATATTTCCAGATATGATAAAAAATGAACCTAATGAGAGATTCATAAAATTCCTAATCCAAGTCTTTTGGCCCATTCTTAAGAAGAGCAGAAGTTCCATTAACCTGGTTTGGTGCTTCTGACAGTTCCTAGAGGGCAGCATGGATGGGAGAACAGGCTCAATGACTAAAAAAGCCTCATCAATAAAAATAAGAGATACAGAAAGCTCCACTTCTAAAAGGTATCCTTCACAGGCACTGCTGAATCCCCTAGCACTCCTGGGGAGTCACAAAGGTCTGGTTTGGGTCTTTCATTTTCAGTCCTCACTAAAATAGGAAGCTTTGCAATTTTAATCCTAAGCTTTTTCCTTCATAAATATAAGTAGGAATTCTAACTCTTACAAAATCTTCTACACAAGCAGTTTCATATACTCTTGGAATTTGTCTTCTGCCTATGGGCGGTGTTGCTAAATTTCCTCTAAATCCAATAGAATGGAAATAATTGAAAATCTGAATGCATTTAACTTATTTTTTTAAATTTTTATTTCTTAGAATTAAATTTCCATTAGTTCTGTTCTAGAAAAAAAGGAGATTTCAATACAAACTCATCTGTATAGAAGGGCCCAAATGACCTAGAATTTAAACCACTCTGATAGGAGATCACTTACCAAATATTATGGTGGCCTGATTGAGAGAGCTCATTGATTACTTGTAAGATCAGTTTGGTTGCCTCTTCGTGACTCCAAAGAAAAGACAAAGGCACCTCTTCTAGTAGTACAAAGAATAGCTTACGCACTATAGGGTGGCTTCCTTTAAAAGGAGAAAACCTCCCTTTTGCTTCTTCTTTTCAGGGACCCCCTTATATCAATCTTCCTCATGATATACCAAAAAAGTATTATGTGAAGACAAATGGGTCCATATAGAGCAGTCCATGCTTTCTGCCACAGGTTAATAGCAATCAACAGACCAAACTACAAAAGCATATGACTAGGGCTCTCATTTTATAAAACATGTGATTCTTGCGGAGGGGGAACAGACCATTAATAATATCTTAGGCAATTAAGAAACACAGCCACCAACTAAACATGGAGCTTGGTTTAGCAGTCAAGAGCACAGACTTTGAAGCCCATGGGGCTTCTTCTCCTTGCAGATAAACAGTTACTGGTCTCATTTTACACATAGGGTGAGTTAGCTAACATTGCAATTTTCTTTTTTAAAGGAGATAGAAGTTTATTGAATACACTGCAAGGTAGCAGCAGGTGGGAGAGCAAAGGAGCGACTGTCTGCTGCTAACACTGCAATTAAATGAGGAGTTCAAAGTCAGTTCATAAAAGTAGCTTTACAGAGGTTATCACTGTTAATAAAACTCCACAGAATGGGCTGTGTTATTTATGGATTTAAAACTCAAAGTATTTGAGTTTGAATTTATTTTTTTAAAGATTTTATTTATCTATTTGAGAGAGAGAATGAGAGAGAGAGAGAGAGAGCACAAGAGGGGGGAGGTTGAGAGGGAGAAGCAGGCTCCCTGCTGAGCAGGGAGCCCGATGCAAGACTCGATCCCAGGACCCTGGGATCATGACCTGAGCTGAAGGCAGTCGCTTAACGACTGAGCCACCCAGGCGCCCCTGGTTGAATCTAAAACCAAACATAAGATAAAGCTTATCTTAGGAATTCTATCCTTACAGAACTAAAGAAGACACAGACAATATATAAATAAATGGGTACAGCTATGTTCCAATAAAACTTTATTTTCAAAAAAAGGCAACTGGCCAGGTTTGGCCCATGGATGTAATTTGCTGATCCATGCCCTACTACACTTTTGCTACAGCTAGTCAGTATTATATCATTCCTGTGATTGTTGAAATGATTGAAATGAGCTATTGCCCAGGACAACTTGGTTGTACTAACTTTTAAATGCACCATAAGGATTAGAACTTAGAAGAGAATTTTCCACTCTTACCATATTAGTGCTACTTAGGCCCTTATGCTATTTAAAGTCACACTTTACATGTTTCATTAGCATATAAAAAACCATCACGTGGAAAAAATCCATTAAATGATTCAATGTGGAAAAATCAACCATCCTAGTTTATCTCTAGAAAGATAATAATAAACCTCATCTATTTACGTTTAGCCAGGGACATATAATTTTATTGCTTACAGAACAAAGGCATACAGTCCAACTGACAATGAAGCTGTTTAAGTTTTCCTTTGGATGGGTTTATAGTCAGACTACATGAAGTTCACAGCAATAGAAGGATACAACAACCCAGAGGAGAAGAGAAGAGATGCAGAAAAAGGTGGCAGCCAATTTCTTTATAAATTAAGTCATCCAGTTGTGATAAAGGAAGACGAGCATTTGTAGGTAACGTAAGTACCAAGGGAAAGGTAACAAATACAATGCATCTGTATTACTCTCATGAACATTATAACAGTATGGCCTTATGGCCAAGTGTATGTCTTAGTATGGACAGACATTTTCTGGTGAAATAATGAATACGTAGAAGGACTATATCCCTTTGAATAATTTCCAAATGTTATTAGTTTATTGTTCTGTGGGTATCCAAATAAAAATATGCATTGTATTTGCTATTATTTTGCAATAGGCTTTGATATGTTTAAGTTCCCAAACTTAACTACCAGTCACATAATTATTTATGTGTATATGCATTTGTGTGGATTTCTTATATTTCTTTGAAAGCAGACATATATATCACAAAGTTTCATTATTTTGTTTTTATCAAAGAGCAAATTTTCCAGGTTTTTAGCTTTTTTTTTTTTTTTTTTTCATTTCTATCCTGATACAGATCTGGGATATCAGCCCTTTATCTGCACTGTCATTTGCAAATACCTTCTCCCATTCCATGGGTTGCCTCTTAGTTTTGTTGACACTTTCCTCTGCTGTACAGAAGCTTTTTATCTTGATGAAATCCCAAAAGTTCATTTTTTTCTTTTGTTTTCCTTGCCTTTGGAGACATGTCTTCAAAGAAGTTGCTGTGGCCGATGTCAAAGAGGTTACTGCCTATGTTTTCCTCTAGGATTTTTATGGATTCCTGTCTCACATTGAGGTCTTTCATCCATTTTGAGTTTAGCTTTGTGTATGGTTTAAGGGAATGGTCCAGTTTCATTCTTCTATATGTAGCTGTCCAATTTTCCCAACACCACTTACTGAACAGACTGTCTTTTTTCCATTGGATATTTTTTCCTTGTTTGTCAAAGATTAATTGACCATACAGTTGAGGGTCCATTTCTGGAGTCTCTATTCTGTTCCATTTGTCTATGTGTCTGTTTTTGTGCCAATACCATGCTGTCTCGGTGATCACAGCTTTGTAACATAGCTTGAAGTCAGGTGACGGGATGCCCTCTGCTTTGTTTTCTTTTTCATCATTCCCTTGGGGATTCGGGGTCTTTTCTAGTTCCATACAAATTTCAGGATTGTTTGTTCCAGCTCTTTGAAAAATGCTAATGGTATTTTAATAGGGATGGCATTGAAAGTGTAAATTGCTCTGGGCAGGATAAGAGCATGGAACGTTTTTCCATCTTTTTGTGTCTTCCTCAATTTCTTTCATAAGTGTTCTGTAGTTTCTAGAGTATAGATCCTTTACCTCTTTGGTTAGGTTTATTCCTAGGTATCTTATGGTTTTTGTTGCTATTGTGAATGGAATTGATTCCTTAATCAACGCATTGCTGTATGAGTTCTAGTAATTTGGAGGGTGGAGTCTTTTGGGTTTTCCACATAAAGTATCATGTCGTCTGCGAGGAGAGAGAGTTTGACTTCTTCTTTGCCAATTTAGATGCCTTTTATTTCTTTCTGTTGTCTGATTGCTGAGGTTAGGACTTCTATTGAGCTCCTATTTTCCTAAAATTTTACTGAAGCCTGTACTTTTAATACTTTGTTAACAACTTTATCAACCCATAATTGAAGATGAGAGGGATATTTACTGACACTGTTATGCTTATTGGAAAAAATCTACAATATCCAGGAAAGTATAATCTTCTATGTTTATATCCATTTACCTTTCAACCCAAAATTTGTTGGTCACATGAGCTAACAAAGATTTTTCTACAGATTTACAGACCTATTATTAATTATCTTTATATTATTACTAGTTGCAGTAGTACTGGAATGTTTTTAAGCTCAGGTGAACTTGTGTAAGTAATTTACCCAACTACTTCAAATGAAGTAGAAGTTTCCTGGTCTGTACTGGACTTTCCAATTCCTTGAGCCTTTTATTTTCTCCCTATCAGTCTCCCACTTCTACCCTAATAAGAGGAACACTGGACTATCACTTCAACTACCCTATCACAGCTATTTCCTTATTATCTTGCCTCTTTCCCCTCTGCTCATGTTTCTGCCAAAACCCCAACTCTTGAATCAAGTTTCTTGTTGCTACAGTAACAAATTACCACACGCTTGGTGACTTAAAACAACAAATATATTCTCTTATAGCTCTGGAGATCAGAGGTCCAAAATGAGTTTCCCTGGACAAAAGTCAAGGTCACAAGAGAACATTTCTTTCTGGAGGCTCTGAGGGTAGAATCTATTTCCTTGCTTCTTCAACTTCTGGTGGCTGCCGACACTCCTTGATTCATGGATCATTTCCTCCATCCTCAAAGCACATTGCCACAACCTCTTTATCCGGTGATCACATCACCTTATGCTTTTTGTCAAATCTCCCTCAGTCTCCCTTTTATAAATACACTCTTAATTACATTTAGGGTTCACCATAATGATCCAGAATAATCTCACATCTCAAGGCCTTTAACTTAACCTCACCTGTAAAGTCCCTTTAGCCATGTAATGTAACATTCACATGTTCCAGGGATTAGGACCTGTTTATTCTAGAGAGGCATTACTCTGCCTACTACACTCTACCTGCTCACCCCCAAAGATTCAAACTCATCCCAACATCCACAAAAGTCTCAACCCATTACAAAGCCTACTTTCTCTTCCCCCATATAGGGACAGCTAGAGGCATCAAAGTAGGGTGCAGAATGTGGCCACTAGAGAGTCAACATTTTTTAAGTGGATTTCAGCCCATGTAAGAGATGGGAAATGCCAGCGCATTTCCCTGGCCAGCTCTCCTTAGTTTTTTTTTATTTTTATTTTTTTTTTTATTTTTATTTTTTTTTAAAGATTTATTTATTTTTTTGACAGAGAGAGACATAGCGAGAGCAGGAACACAAGCAGGGGGAGTGGGAGAGGGAGAAGCAGGCCTCCGCAGAGCAGGGAGCCCGATGCGGGACTCGATCCCAGGACCCCGGGATCATGACCTGAGCCGAAGGCAGACGCTTAACGACTGAGCCACCCAGGCGCCCCTTTTTTTTATTATAATTATTAAGATTTTACTTTTTTAGGGCAGTTTTAGGTTCACAGCAAAATAGAGTGGAAGGTATATTTATTTCCCCTATACTCCCTGCCCCCAAACATGCCTGCCTCCCCTGTTACCAACATCCCTCATCAGAGTGGTACATTCATTACAACTGATGAACCTACACTGACACATCATAATCATCCAAAGTCCATAGTTTACAATAGGGTTCACTCTTGGTGTTGTGCATTCTATGGGTTTGGACAAATGTATAATAACACATATCCATCATTATAATATCACACAGAGTATCTTTACTGTCCTACAAATTCTTTGTATTTTACCTATTCATCTCTTCCCCAACGCCCTCCCTGCCAACCTGGTAACCACCGATCTTTTTATTGTCTCCATATTTTTGACATTTATAGAATGTCATATAGTTGGAACCACATGGTTTGATGATGGACCCTTTTAAGATTGGCTTCTTTCACTTAGTAATATGCATTTAAGCTTCCTCCATGTCTTTTCATGGCTTGACAGCTCATTTCTTTTTAGCACTGAATAATATTCCATTGTCTGAATGTACCACAGTTTATTCATTCACCATGAAGAAAAATGTCATGAAAAAAAGAATATGTTTTGTTTTTTAAGAAATACCCAAACTGTCTTCCAAAGTGGCTGTACCATTTTGTGTTCCCACCAGCAATGAATGGGAGTTCCTGTTGCTCCACATCTTCATCAGCATTTGGTGGTGTTGGTGTTCCAGTTTTTGACCATTGGAACAGGTATGCAGTGTTATCTCATTGTTTTTATTATTTGTATTTCCCTAATGACATATAATATGGAGCATTTATATATATTGCCATTTGTATATCTTCTTTGGTGAGATATCTATTAAGTTCTTTAGTCAAATTGGATTGTTTGTCTTCTTACCATAGAGTTTTAAGAGCTAGGATTGCAGTCCTTTATCAGATGTACATTTTGCAAATATTTTCTCCAGTCTGTGGCTTGTCTTCTAATTCTCTTGACATTGTCTTCCACAGAGCATAAATTTTTAATTTTAATAAACTCCAGCTTATCAATTGTTTATTTCATGGATCATTCTTTTTATGTGGTATCTAAAAAGTCATTATCAAACCCAAGGTCATCTAGATTTTCTCTGATGTTATCTTATAGGAGTTTAGTAGTTTTGTGTTTTACATTTAGGTGTGTTCCCCTTTTGCTTCAATTTTTGTGAAGGGTGTTAAGATCTGTGTCTAGATTCATCTTCTGCATGTGGATGTACAATTGTTCTAGCACTATTTGTTAAAAATTCTATCTTTGCTCCATTGTATTGCCTTTGCTCTTTTGTCAGTGATCAAACTGCATTTATGGAGGTCTCTTTCCGCGTTCTCTATTCTGTTCCATTGATCTATTTGTCTATTCTCTCACCTATACCACACTGTTTTGATTACAGTAGCTGTACAGTAAGTCAGGTGTGTCAGTCCTCCAACTTTGTTTTTTTCCTTCAATATTGTGTTGCCTATTCCGAGTCTTTTGCCCTTCCATATAAACTTTAGAATCATTTTGTCAATATCCATGAAATAACTTCATGGGATTTTGATTGGGATTGCACTGAATGTATAGATAAACTTGTTAAGAACTGACATCTTGACAATACTGAGTCTTCCTACTTATAAATTTGGAATCTCTCCATTTAATTCCTCTTTGGTATCTTTCATTAGAGTTTTGAAGTTTTCCTCATATAAATGTTCTACATATTTTTTTATATTTATACCTAAGTATTTCATTTTGGGGGTGCTGATGTAATCTTTTAAAATTTTCACTATTATTTCATATCTTCTCTGTTTTCTTCAAACTAGTCACCCTGCCATTGTTTCCCTCAGCCTCCATCTCCAAAGTCATTATGTTATTAAAACAGCCCTCATTTGGAGCCTAAACTACCTCAAAAGCTTTTAACTGATTTTCTTATTTCCAATAGTAATAATTAAACATTCAAGAGGTTGTTGAAGTGGACTAGGCAACAATGATGAAAGCCTGAAATAAATTTCTGCTAATAAGATAAAAATGAGAAGATGAATTTGAAAAATACTTAGGGGGAAGAATTGATACAAATTGCATGTGGCAAGGATGGAGGGTAGGTGGAACATTATAGGGAAACTTCTCAATTTCTGGCTTCAGAATCTGGATGAATGGCAATGTCCTTAATGAGGATCAGAAATAGGATGCGGAATGAGTTGTGTAAGGGCAGATGATGAATGAATGCAGGATAAATGTGAAGATCATGGTACACCCAAGTGATAATATCAACAATCAGTTGCTTCTGTTGTTCCAGAATTTGGGATAAAGATCTGAAAGAGAGATACAAAATCTCACATCACTCTGCTGAAGGCAGAGTATAAAGTGGGAGAAGACAACTGAGAAAAGAACCCACCCCATATTTAAGGTCTGAGTGGAGGAAGAGAAGTCCATGAAGCTAACTGTATAAACTCCAAGAATCAAAAGGAAAGAAAGAAGAAACGTCATGAAAAAAAACATATGCAATTACACAGACATGTCCAGTGAAATCAGGAATGAACACTGTCCGTGGGGCTGGATGTTTAAGACATCATTAGCCTTCGTGGAGTACAGAACATAGAAGCCAGGTTGTAGGGACTGAACAACCAGTGGGCATGGGGAAGTGATGAAAAGCTGGGACAAAACATCAACAAACCTGAAAGGAAAATAAGGAGACAAAACAATAGGTGGTAGAGATATTAAACCAAGAAAAATCTAGTTATTTTTCAAACATTATTTTGTTTTTTTAAGATCAGAGAAACTAGAGCATATTTATAAGAGGAAGGAATCAGTGGAAATGAAAATATAAAAGTTGCAGAAGAGAGAAAGAAAAAATGATAGAGCAGGGTAGAGAAGTCAAGAGGATCCAGAATGGAGGTGAAATGGTTGTCTTTAAATAAAAGCACAGACGTGTTTTTTCTAAAAATTGAGAAAAGGAGAAAGTCAATGATGTGGTTTTAAAATTCATTTGAATGCCAAAGAGCATATGGAATTCTCACCTAAGAACTTTGATTCCGTCTATGAATTAAAGGTGAGGTCATCATCTGAGAGGCAGTTAAATCCTGAGGAACATGATAAAAATGTGGAACAGCTATTGTTAGGAATGGAAGACTTGGGACATAGGAAAGAATCAGTGAGAAGTACTGAGAATACATTTGATTCTGGAAATATAAAATTGTAGCACTTGGGTCACTAAACCCACAGTGATGGTATTTTTCTCAGGGATTCCTGTTCATTCTACAGACCAGGAGTCAATGCAGGGCTGTGAGTTCTTCTGCGAAAATGAGGAAAAAGACAAAGGGGGAGAGAATTGAAGGAACAGATCTATCCCCCAATTAATCACTTAAAGTGACAAAACCAAGAAAATCTGGAGGACTGCCTTGATATATCACATATCTGAATGGACTTGCCAATTTCTCCCCACCTTCTTGATAATGTCTAAGATTTCCCTTAATATGCATTTTTAATCTGGTATTAGAAGTTAAAAACTTAAAATTAAAATACCTAGTTAAGAAAACACATTGTCTAAGGATTGATTATTTAAAAAAATCACCAAGCACAAATCATGGATTCAGATCCTCTTCTTGAGTGGAAGGTTCACAGACTTGGGTGTTCCACAGACTCTAAGTTCAATTCCCAACTGTAACACTTAAGTACTACAGGATGTGGTAAACAGGTCTTAACCTCTCTCAGTATTAATAACCTCATCTATGACATGGGGGTTAAAAATGTACCTTACTCAATTTACATGAACAATACAGGTAAGATAGATGATGGTGATAGATGATGATGACAGATAGATAGACAGTATCCATTAGGTATCACTATCTCTTGTTTTGACAGAAGAGAAAACTTAAACAGCAAAGAGACACAATTTCAAAATGTGAGGTAACTATCGAGAAAAGGAAATAATACAAGTTGAAGATAGACTTCACTCAAACTACAATTTTAGTCTAGGGCAAAACCTGTTTGCTATCTGCTGTTCAATAATAAAGAAAGATATTCAATGTGGCATTGATGTGTACTGCAAATGTGAACATGACAACCTAAAAGGGACTTTTTTTGCTGAGCCTTAAGACACACAGCAACACTGGTTCACCTGGTTTATGCATATTACTCATATTAGCACAGTCAACTTCATTAAAAAGGCACTGTATTTCCAGACATTCTCTTCAGTGCATCAGTGATGTCCTGAAAGAAAGAAAGAAAGAAAGAAAGAAAGAAAAAAAAAAAAAAAAAAAAAAAAACCTATAGACCTCTCATGTCATCTTACTGGTGGCCAACGCATTTTACTTACTGCCACTTTGAGAAAGCAGAAGGGTTCTCAAAATCACAAAATTTTTTCTTTCCCAAGTGTCCTTGAAAGAGCCTAAAATTCACACCTCAATAAGAGTTCCCCATGGAGTAGAAGGGAGCTGCCTTTTTTTTTTTTAAGAGAACCAAAGCATAACCTTGAGGCCACCCTCCCAAGTAAAAGATAGAAATGTCAAGGATTGTTGAGCACCCAGCAAATTTCCACAGAGGATCAGTAAGAAGTTATTTAGCACAGGTGTTTAATTATGATGCATTAGGGAAATGGGTAGTGTTCAATGGCCCTCAAACATGAACCTCCACCTGTGCAGAGGGCTAGCATTGGTTCATGGAGTGATAATATCAAGGGAAGCAATCGTGCTCCAATCCTGCTCAAGGGCCTTTCTCTTCTTGGTTGGTGTAACCAAGTTCACTGCCAGGAAGCCATGGGTTTTCCCCACATGAGCAGGTCTATCATGCAAGTTTATAATCTGCATCTGAGTTATCTCTCCAGGAATTAGCCACTTCTCAAAGCAAGTGAAAAATAAGAATAACTCAAGATGCCCTGTAGAGAAAATATCTCCAGGTATCTTCCCAGAACCCTGACTTTATGATAAACAAAGGAAACCAAGGTACTGGCCAAATGACCAGGCAAGGTCATTGTGACTCATCCTCAAAGTATAGCCAGTTCCCTTAGCTAACTCTGAGTACCACTCCATAGGCAGGACTGCTATGAGGCACACTTACTGAGACTGTCAGTACTTTGTGTTCACTACCTCAATTAAATCCTATGAGGTCCACTATTTTAATTCCTATTTAGAAATGAGAAAAATGATGAGTTGCGGATTATTAAAATGATTATTACATTGTTAAGGGCTATTCTTGCCAAAATCAGTGCTTATGCTTTTACTTGGGCAATCTGGCTTCCCAAGACTCTGTAGTATCATGCACAAGATTCTAGAGCCTAGAAAGGGTGTGAGTGAAACAGTAATGTAGGCAAAGTTTGTCTCCTGCATTCTCAAATCTACCATCTACCTATGGCACCTTAGCACTTATTTCTTCGTCTTTCAGACAATTCTATTCTCCCTCTCTACTTCATCTCCCTTCCCAAAGCACACAGTTCTCTGTGACTGCCTTCATATAAGCAGGGAAGAAGATCAAATAAGTGAGTCTCAAGCAAAGCTATTCATACTAGTATGACATTAGTGTAGTATGATCCTCTCATTTAAGGACTAGCCAACAAGAGAGACTATGTATGATGTGGTAGGATTAAATAAGCAGTAAAATGATAGGGGCAAAACATTAATTGTCTTGTCAGGAAACCTGAATTCTTCCATAGACTGTGAGCTGCTGGAGGACCAGGTATTAATTTGTGCATCTAGCTCAAGGACACATATATAGCAAAATCTTTATATATGCTTGCTGAACTGAGTGGAACTAATCTAGGCTTTCCCATTACTTTGGTATAACCTTATATAAACCACTCTGTAACTCTCCATTTCCTTGCCTATATGATGGGAGAGTTGGAGCAGATCAATGGTCCTTAGACTTCTTTTCAATGGAAACTCACGTTCAAATAAAATAGTAACCATGAATGCTAAGGACTGAATATTTATGTCCCCCCAAAATTAGTATGTTGAAACCTAACGCCCTAAGCAATGGTATTAGCAGTGAGGCTTTTGAGAGGTGCTTAGGTCAGGAGGGTGGAGCTCTCAAGAATGGGATGTGCCTTCCTAAATGTGAGACAGGAGTCCATCAAAATCCTAAAGGAAAACACAGGCACCAACCTCTTCGACCTCAGCCGCAGCAACTTCTTCCTAGAAACATTGCCAAAGGCAAGGTAAGCAAGGGCAAAAATGAACTATTGGGACTTCATCAAGATAAAAAGCTTTTGCACAGCAAAGGAAACAGTCGACAAAACCAAAAGACAACCGACAGAATGGGAGAAGGTATTTGCAAATGACATATCAGATAAAGGGCTAGTATCCAAAATCTATAAAGAACTTCTTAAACTCAACACCCAAAGAACAAATGATCTAATCAAGAAATGGGCAGAAGACACGAACAGATACTTTTCCAAAGAAGACATCCAAATGGCCAACAGACACATCAAAAAGTGCTCAACATCGCTCGGCATCAGAGAAATACAAATCAAAACCTCAATGAGATACCACCTCACACCAGTCAGAATGGCTAAAATTAACAAGTCAGGAAATGACAGATGTTGGTGAGGATGCAGAGAAAGGGGAACCCTCCTACACTGTTGGTGGGAATGCAAGCTGGTGCAGCCACTCTGGAAAACAGTATGGAGGTTCCTCAAAAAGTTGAAAATAGAGCTACCCTACGATCCAGAAATTGCACTACTGGGTATTTACCCCAAAGATACAAATGTAGGGATCCGAAGGGGTATGTGCACCCCGATGTTTATAGCAGCAATGTCCACAATAGCCAAACTGTGGAAAGAGCCAAGATGTCCATCGACAGATGAACGGATAAAGAAGATGTGGTATATATATACAATGGAATATTATGCAGCCATCAAAAGGAATGAGAGCTTGCCATTTGCAACGACGTGCATGGAACTGGAGGGTGTTGTGCTGAGCGAAATAAGTCAAACAGAGAAAGACATGTATCATATGACCTCACTGATATGAGGAATTCTTAATCTCAGGAAATAAACTGAGGGTTGCTGGAGTGGTGGGGGTGGGAGGGATGGGGTGGTTGGGTGATAGACATTGGGGAGGGTATGTTCTATGGTGAGCGCTGTGAATTGTGCAAGACTGTTGAATCACAGATCTGTACCTCTGAAACAAATAATACAATATATGTTAAAAAAAAAAAAAAAGAAGAAGATAGCAGGAGGGGAAGAATGAAGCGGGGGAAATCGGAGGGGGAGACAAACCATGAGAGATGATGGACTCTGAAAAACAAACTGAGGGTTCTAGAGGGGAGGGGGGTGGGAGGATGGGTTAGCCTGGTGATGGGTATTAAAGAGGGCATGTTCTGCATGGAGCACTGGGTGTTATAAACAATGAATCATGGAACACTACATCAAAAACTAATGATGTAATGTATGGTGATTAACAATAAAAAATTTTTAAAAAAAGAACTGGATGTGCCTTTATAAAAGAGACCCCAAGGAGCTAGCTTGTTCCTTCTACCATATAAGGTTACAGCAAAAAGATAGCTATCTATGAGGAAGTAGATCTTCACCAGGCACTGAATCTGCTGGGACCATGATCTTGTACCTCCAAGCCCCCAAAACTGTGAGAAATAAATGTTTGTTGTTGTAAAGCCCCCTAGTTCATGTATTTTGTTATAACAGCCTGACTGGACTAAGACAATGAGCATAAACAAATGGAACAGATTAAAATAGAGCAATTTCGGCTAAATTCACGGGCTGTCCCCTTCCTCTCTTCTCTAAGCAGGAACACAGGTTAGAAAGCACTAGAATTGCTGATAACTAATTTTTATGGTGCTAAATGTTTACTAATTGTGTGTCTTAAACACCCCCAAGGAAACTTTTAATACTGTCGTGGGCTTTTTTTTCTGAATTAATTTTATCTTGATTTACTAGACAATAGTATTAACAAATACTATTTAAGAGCTTCACCACTTAGCAGCTGGGTGACCATGGGAAGTTTCTTAAGTCTCAGATGTCTCATCCTTAAAATGGACATAGTATGATAAAGAGGATAAAAGGATATAAGGGAGGTAAGTGTGCCTATCCAATACCTGCCACAAGGTAGATATATAGTTAATGTTCCTATTAGAGTGAAGAGCTTTTGGACCAGGGTGTAGGATTCCAGCCCTGCATACAGGACAGATCAGCAATGTGTCTGGCCCTATACCAGATTTGGGGGTGGATCCATAGGGGGCAGGCACACTCAGGCAGTGCTGGGAGGATGGGGTTCCACTGCATTGATACTAGAGGCCACGAGAGCAGTCAGCTTCTTTCTGGGGTACACAGTACCCTTGTACATGGTAGCTGTTAAAATAATCAAACACAAATTTACTATTTTCTTTGGCGTTCATTTTTTCTGCAGCCATAATAAAATTTAATTTCTCTGACATTAATTAATTAAGACTCCCAGGTTTGGTCATTAAGATTCTTAAAGCCTATAAAAACTAAACATTATAAGTCAACTAGTTAGATTTCTTCCTCCCCAGGAAATGTTATCAAATTGAACTTTAAAAAAGTTCACTATCATATACTATTTCAAGTATGGTCATGAGCTATTTAGATCAGTACTTAGAGCACCACCCACTACTGGTTTCATACCATGCCTAATTAGCAGTGAGCTACTTGAAAATATTTGATAGTTTTGACTTAACTAAAGAATATCATAAATATTTTTGGATGGCAGTTACACTGTCAAAACCCATCAAATTGAACAGTTACCTATGCGTTTTATTACAGGTAAATCATATCTCAATTTTAAAAGAAATATCATGAACACTCAAAATAGCTGCATGCTAAAAGTTCTTAAGACTTTGTATTTTCACGTAGGATAATGCTCCATATAATTAATATGTGAGAGATAAGCACTTTCTAGTAGATCTTAATGGAGGGACCTAACCATCTTCTTTATCTGTAGGGATTCAAAGAATGTAAGATTAGGTACTGAGGTCAGTGACATGCTGAAACATTTGAATTCTCCCATTTGATGAAGCATCAATTCTTCCCCCCCCTTAAATTCTTTTATGTGACTGACAGTTTCATCCATTTTTTCCTGAGGCTACGACTGAAATTCCTTTGTACTTGTGGAAGCAAGTTTGCTGGTTCAAGAATTTTGTTTTACCTCTGCCTGGAAGACTTGTCAACGGCAAATTAGGACAAGGAATTCTAATTTATGTTTCAAAGGCCTCAACAGTAGTGAGAAGTATTTTTATTTACACCCCCCCCCCAAAAAAGTGTCAAGTCAAGATGATGAACCACAACACACTACTGTACAATTATTAGAAGATTCCAGGAGGAGCTGTGAAATATGAGATGCAAGGGCAAGTGGGGATAATGTGAGCTACTCCTAATAAGGCCCCTGAAGAGTTCAGGGCAGCAGCTGGAATTGCTCTGGAGGGGATGCAGAGTATGCATCTGCCCCTCACTTCTTCACATTCATATTCATACATACATATATACACATATACGCATACACATAAAATCTCCATGTAAACATATATGCGAGAGTTAAAACTATGCTTAACATTTGTACTACTACATAATAAATCAAATTCAAATACTAGTTGGGTTTTCTTTTCTGTTCCATTGATCTATGTGTCTGTTTTTGTGCCATACCTTACTGTCTTCATGATTACAACCTTGTAATACAGATTGAAGTCCAGAATCGTGATGCCTCCAGCTTCACTTTTCTTTCTCAAGATTGCTTTGGCTATTGGGGAACTTTCCTGGTTCCATACAAACTTTAGGATTGTTTGTTCTACCTCTGTGAAAAATGCTGGTGGTATTTTGATAGGGATTGAATTAAATGTGTAGATTGCTTTGAGTAGTATAGACATCTTAACAATATTTGTTCTTCAAATCCATGAGCATGGAATGTTTTTCCATTTCTTTGTGTGCTCTTCAATTTCTTTTTTAAGTGTTGTGTAGTTTTCAGAGTACAGATCTTTTACCTCTTTGGTTAGGTTTATTCCTACATATCTTATATTTTTGGTGCAATTGTAAATGGGATCAATTCCTTGATTTCTCTTTATGCTGCCTAATTATTTGTATATAGGAATGCAACAGATTTCTGTACGTTGATTTTGTATCCTACAACTTTGTTGAATTTGTGTATCAGTTCTAGCAATATTTTGGTGGAGTCTTTTGGGTTTTCTACATAGAGTATTGTGTCATCTACAAATAGTGAAAGTCTGACATCTTCCTTGATGATCTGGGTGCCTTTTATTTCTTTGTCTGATTGCTGAGGCTAGGACTTCCAGTACTGTGTTTAATAACAACGGTGGGAGTGGACATCCCTGTTGTGTTCCTGACAATAGAGGAAAAGCTCTCAGTTTATCCCCATTGAGGATGATATTAGCTGTGAGGTCTTTCTTTCTTTTTTTTAAAAGATTTTATTTATTTATTTGACAGAGAGAGAGACAGCGAGAGAGGGAACACAAGCAGGGGGAGTGGGAGAGGGAGAAGCAGGCTTCCCGCCGAGCAGGGAGCCCGATGCGGGGCTCGATCCCAGGACCCTGGAATCATGACCTGAGCCAAAGGCAGACGCTTAACGACTGAGCCACCCAGGCGCCCCTGTGAGGTCTTTCATATATGGCCTTTATGATGTTGAGGTATGCTCCATCTATCCCTACTTTGTTGAGGGTTCTTATCAAGAAAGGACGCTGTATTTTGTCAAATGCTTTTTCCGCATCTATTGAGAGGATCATAGGGTTCTTATCCTTTCCTTTATTAATGTGGTGTATCACGATTGATTTGCAAATATTGAACAGAATAGAAAATCCAAAAATGGACCCACAACTTATATGGTCAACTAATCTCCGACAATGCAGGAAAGGATACCCAAAGGAAAAAAGAAGTCTCTTCAATAAATGGTGTTGGGAAAACTGGACAACAACATACAGAAGAATGAAACTGGACCACTTTCTTACACCATACACAAAAATAAATTCAAAATGCATGAAAGACCTAAATGTGAGACAGGAAACCTCAAAATTCTGGAGGCAGCAACCTCTTTGGCATCAGCTACAGCAACTTCTTACTAGACACATCTCCAGAAACAAGGGAAACAAAAACAAAAGAGAACTGTTGGGACTTCATCAAGATAAAAACCCTCTGCACAGCAAAGGAAATAATCAACAAAACCAAAAGGCAACCTAGTGAATGCAAGAAGATATTTGTAAACAACGTATGTGGTAAAGGGCTAGTATCCAAAATCTATAAAAAACTTATCAAACTCAACACCCAAAAAACAAATAATCCAGTTAAGAAATGGGCAGAAGACATGAATAGACACTTTTTTCCAAAGAAGACATGCAGATGGCTAATAGACACATGAAAAGATGCTCAAGATCACTCATCATCAGGGAAATACAAATCAAAACCATGATGAGATACCACCTCATACTTGTCAGAATGGCTAAAATTAACAACACAAGAAAAAACAAGTGTTGGCAAGGGTGTGGAGAAAGGCAAACCCTCTTACACTGCTGGTGGGAAGGCAAACTGGTACAGTCACTCTGGAGGAGAACAGTGTGAAGGTTCCTCAAAAAGTTAAAAATAGAACCACCCTACAATCCAGCATTTGCACTAGTAGGTATTTACCCAAAGGACAGAAAAATACAGATTCAAAGGGGTACATGCTCTCCAATGTTTATAGCAGCATTATCAACAATAGCCAAACTATGGAGAGAGCCTAGATGTCCATCAACTGATGAATGAATAAAGACGTGGTATATATATATATATACACAATGGAATATTGCTCAGTCATCAAAAAGAATGAAGTCTTGCCATTTGCAATGGTATGGATGGAGCTAGAATATATAATGCTAAGTGAAATAAGTGAGAGAAAGACAAATACTATATGATTTCACTCATATGTGGAGTTTAAGAAACAAAACAGATGGACATATGGGAGGGGGAGAAAAGATAGAGGGAAACAAACCGTAAGAGACTCTTAAAGATGGAGAACAAACAGAGGGTTGATGGAGGGAGGTGGTTGGGGGATGGGATAAATGGGTGATGGGTATTAAGGAGGGCACCTATGATGTTGAGCACTGGGTATTATATGTAAGTGATAAATCACTAAATTCTATTCCTGAAACCAATGTTGTACTATATGCTAACTAGAATTTAAACAAAAACTTGAAACAAATAAACAAAAAAGATAAATACTAGTTGAAGTATTAGCAAAAACAATGGCTTGATCCTTATTGTTCTGCTGACATGTTATAATGAATATTTATCATGAATATGCAGAAGAGCTTAATAACTTTACAGTTAATGCCTATATACCCACCACTTAGAATCTATAATTAATATTTTGCCATATTTGTTTCATCACATATCCATCAATTTATCCATCCTGCTATCCATCCATCCATCTTATTTTTTGAAGCATTTCAAAGTAAGCAACATACCTCAGTACCTCTAAATCTCACAATGGTTTTTATTTACTCTTTCATCTTGTTGCTACTCTAGTCACTAAATGATTACATTGGTACTTTTAGCCTTATTCTAAAGACATGTTTTTTCAGTATTGAATCTTGAATGAATCCTGAATGAAAGTATTTTACTTATGAGATGGTTCTATTGGCAATATTATAGGGAATATGCAAGTGGGGATAAAGAGGAATAGATTTCTATTTTAAGCTCCATTCAGCACAATGCAGAAAATGTAATCTAGTAAAATTAATGTAAATTTGGTTGCTTTCATGTTCATGATTTTCCTTAGACATCTCAGGTTTAAACTCAGCAGAATTCAAAACTGACCCATCACTCTCCTCCTCTCTAGGACTGACACTAAGAAACTGAGGCGTCAGTGGAGAGAGATGGGTGGATATACTCCTCAATTTTGAACAGCATGTCTCCTGTCACGGAATCATCTCAGATTCATTATATCCTGTCTCGTCCTCAGACATATCCTCTTCCATGCCCCCAACTAGTTGAGATGTAACTGGAGGATTATGCAGTCCCTGGAGGGTTGTTCTTCTCCACAATCTCCAATGGGCATACTCAGCAAGGACATCCCTCCCACCCCCTACACTCTCACTGATATCATTCTTAACAATTGTCCCTTCACATGTGACAACACGGCAAGGAGCAGAGAAGAAAGCACATGAGCTTTTGCATACTCCCCCATCCCTCTCTGCATTTCAGGAAACTTGACAATTTTTCTTTGGTCCTCTCACAAATACACAGACCACACACTCATTTCTACTCTCTGACATCTAGTTCATGGTGGTACAGATGCATCCTCTATTTGTTTTGGCTTCAACCACTGGGAGAGGCAGAATTCCCTTTTAATCTCAGATCCTCAAATTTAAAGAATGTTCTATACTTCCCCATCACCTTACACACAGAATTTTCATATTTCACCTAACAATCTTTCCAAAATTTCTAGCTGTCTATTCCAGCCTAGAGGGTTTTACACGCATTCCCTGTGCCTGGTAAAACAGGTAACTAAATAAGCTTCCAAATTTATTGCGTAAACTAAGATCTAGTCCTTGGGAGATCAGAAGCTTAGCATTACCTTATTATGTTTCTCTTTGCATTTCAGCTGTAACCTCCATTTCCGTGGTGCATGGAGGCCAAAGCTTAGTTTGAACAAAGGAAAAGTGGTGGGATTTCATACTGAAAAAAATAAACATGGGGCGCCTGGGTCGCTCAGTCGGTTAAGTATCTGCCTTCAGCTCAGGTCATCATCCCAAAACCCTGGGATGGAACCCTGCATCAGGCTCCCTGCTCATCAGGGGAGTCTGCTTCTCTTTCTCCTTCTGCGTGCTGCTCCCCCTGCTTGCGTGCTTTCTCTTTCTCTGTCAAATAAATAAAATCTTAAAAAAAAAGAAACAAACAAATAAAAAATAATAACTTAATACTCTTCAGCTCATCTCTTCACATCTGCACTGTGTGAGTCAATCTGTTGACTAGACCACTGGTTCTTAACCAGGGTGATTTTGTCCCATGGGGGGCATTCAGCAATGTCTGAAGACACTTTTGGTTTTCACAGTTGGAGGAGGTGTATGCTACTGGCTTCTGGTAGAGACGTGGGATGCTCCTAAACAATGTACAATGCATAGGACAGTCCCCACAACAAAAAACGTTCCCAGCATAAAATATCAAGTAGTGCCAAGGTTGAGAAACCCTGGTCTAACCTAATGTATCTAAAACTAAAGGGTGCAAACTTTCAGCTATGAGATAAGTAAGGTCTGAGAATCTAATGTAAAACATGATGATTAGACAGGGTAACACTCTACAGTAGTCCCCCTTATCCAGTGGAATGATTCCAAGACTCTCAGTGGATCATTAAGTGGACACTACTGAACCGTATATATTCTGTTTTCTCCTATATATACATACCCATGATAAAGCTTAATTTATAAAGAGGTGCAGTAAGAGATTTACAATAACTAATAATATTATAAAACAATTATAACAATATACTGTAACAAATTTATCCACAATTTAAAATTTATGATATTTTAATTTCTAGAATTATCCATTTAATATTTTTATATCATGGTGACCACAAATAACTGAAACTGGAAAGCAAAGTCATGGATATACTACTGTAATGTATAACTGAAATTAGCTAAGAGAATAGAATTTAAATGTTCTCACACACAAAGAAAAATAACTATGAGAGGTGATGATATGTTAATTAACTAGATGAGAGTGAATCCTTTCACAATATATACATATATCAAAATCATGATGTATGCTTTAAGTATCTTACCATTTTTCACAGAATGGATAAAAAACAAAACCCATCTATGTGCTGCCTACAAGAGACCCATTTCAGGCCAAAAGACACATGCAGACTAAAAGTGAGGATTTGGAGAAACATTTATCATGCAAATGGATGTCAAAAGAAAGTTGGAGTACCAGTAATTATATTGGTCACAAGAGACTTTAAAACAAAGACTATAATAAGAGAAGAAAACTATATAACAGTAAAGGGGACACTACAACAAGAAGATATAATAATTGTAAACATCAAAAACTAATGATGTACCGTATGGTGACTAACATAACATAATAAAATTAAATTAAATTAAAAATAATAAAAATAATTGTAAATATTTATGCAACCAAGATGGGAGCACCCAAATACAGAAAACATTTAATAACTAGCATAAAGGAACTAACTGATAGTAATACAATAGTAGGGCATTTTAACACCTCATTTACATCAATGGACAGATTATCCAAACAAAAAATCAACAAAGAAACAGTGACTTTGAATGACATATTAGACCAGAAGGATTTAACAGATATATTCAGAATATTCAATGCTAAAAGAGCAGAAGACACATTCTTTTCTAGTACACATGGAACATGCTCCAGAATAGATCACATTAGGCCACAAAACAAGCCTCAACAAATTCAAAAAGATCAGTCATACCATGCATCCTTTCTGACCACAATGCTATAAAACTAGAACTCAACCACAAGAAAAAATCTGTAAAGAGCACAAACACATGGAAGTTAAATAACATGTTACTAAACAATGATGGGACAACTAAGAAATCAAAGAAGAACCAAGAAATTAGATGTAAACAAATGAAAATACAACAGTACAAAATCTCTGAGATGCAGCAAAAGCTGTTCTAAGAGGGAAGTTTATAGCACTACAGGCCTACCTCAAGAAGTAAGAAAAATCTCAAAAAAAAAAAAACACCTAACCTTACATCTAAAGGAGCTAAAACAAAGGGGGGGGACCTCCATACTGTCTTCCACAGTGGCTCCACCAGTTTGCATTCCCATCAAGAGTACACAAGGGTTCCTTTTCCCCACATCCTTGCCAACACCGGTTGTTTCTTGAGTTTTTGATTTTAGCCATTCTGACTGGTGTAAGGTGATATCTCATTGTTCTTTTGATTTGCATTTCCCTGCTGATGAGTGGTACTGAGCATCTTTTCATGTGTCTGTTGGCCATCTGGATGTCTTCTTTGGAGAAATGTCTGTTCTTGTCTTCTGCCCATTTTTTCATTGGATTATTCATTTTGGGGGTGTTGAGTTATATTAGTTCTTTATATGTTTTGGATACCAACACTTTATGAGATATGTCATTTGCAAATATCTTCTCCCATTCAGTTGGTTGTCTTTTAGTTTTGTTGATTGTCTCCTTTGGGTGCAGAACTTTCTTATTTTGAGGTAGTCACAATAGTTTATTTCTGCTTTTATTTCCCTTGCCACAGGAGACATATCTAGAAAAATGTTGCTTTGGCCGATGTCAGAGAAATTGCTGCCTATGTTCTCTTCTAGGATTTTTATCGTTTCAGTTGTCCTACTTAGGTCATTAATTCATTTTGAGTTTATTTTTGTGAATGGTGTAAGAAAGTGGTCCAGTTTCATTCTTTTGCATGTAGCTGTCCAGTTCTCCCAGCACCATTTGTTGAAGAGACTCTCATTTTCCCATTGCATATTCTTGACTCTTTTGTTGAAGATTAATTGACCATTTAATCGTGGGTTTGTTTCTGGGCTTTCTATTCTGTTCTATTGATTTATGTGTCTATTTTAGTGTCAGTACCATACTGTTTTGATTATATACAGCTTTGTGTTACATCTTAAAATCTGGGATTGTAATAGGTTTAGTTTTATTCTTCTTTTTCAAGATTGCTTTGGCTATTCCAGGTCTTTTGTGGTTCCATACAAATTTTAGGATTGTTTGTTTAGTTCTGTGACAAATGCTGTTGGTATTTTGATAGAGATTACATGAAATCTGTAGATTTCTTTGGGAAGTATAGACATTTTAACAGTATTTGTTCTTTCAATCCATGAGCATACAGTGTCTTTCCATTTGTTTATATAATCTTCAATTTCTTGCATCACTGTTTAATAGTTTTCAGAGTATAGGTCTCTCACCCCCTTGGTTAAGTTTATTCCTAGGTATTTTATTATTTTTGGTGTAACTGTAAATGGAATTGCTCTTAATGTCCCTTTCTGCTGCTTCATTATTAGTGTATAGAAATGCTATAGATTTCTGTACATTGATTTTGCATCCTGCAACTTTACTGAATTCATTGATCGATTCTAGTAGTTTGGTTTGGGTTGTTATTTTTTTTTTTTTTTTATGGAGTCTTTAGGGTTTACTATATATAAGTATCATGTCATCTGCCAATAGTGAAAGTTTCACTTTTTCCTTACCAATTTGGATGCCTTTCATTCCTTTTTCTTGTCTGATTGCTGTGGCTAGGATTTCCAGTATTATGTTGAATAAAAGTGGTGAGAGTGGACATCCTTGCTTGTTCCTAATCTTAGGGGGAAACTCTCAGTTTTTCTTCATTAAGGAGGATGTGAACTGTGGGTTTTTCATAAGGATTTAAGATCTAATAACATTTCGGGGCGCCTGGGTGGCTCAGTCGTTAAGCATCCGCCTTCGGCTTGGGTCATGATCCCAGGGTCCTGGGATCAAGCCCTGCGTTGGGCTCCCAGCTCAGCGGGAAGCCTGCTTCTCCCTCTCCCACTCCCCCTGCTTGTGATCCCTCTCTCACTATGTCTCTCTCTGTCAAATAAATAAATAAAATCTTAAAAAAAAAAATCTAAGAACATTTCAATATAATCACGAATAACATAACCAGATCTTATCTGGCCAGTGGAACACACAGGGTGAATCACACATATGCACACACACAGAGATTTCCAATTCTACTGTGGGCTTTGATACTAATATTATTACTTCATTTCATCTTGTTTTGTTTTGCATAGGTGTAATAATAGAGAAAAGGTGACAAATTAAAGTGAAGCCAAAAAATGGAAAGAAAACAGAATTATATATATGTATCAAACCTATACTCTGGATCATACATTACACATAGCTGTTTTATTTTTTTCTTACAGTTCTACAATAGTCCTTTGAAGTAGGAAATTATTTTTGCCTTATTTCTGTCATTCTACATATGATGAAATTGGGCTGAGAGAGATTAAGGAAAATGCCCTTTCAAGTCCATAGCTTTAAACCTAATGAAGTCTAGCTCCAAAGTCCCTGATCTTACTACTCATGCTAGAGAGAGGATGTATTCAGCAGGGTTTTACAGTGTGCCTATCATATGCCAGATGCTTAATCATGATCATGGAACAGGAACTTGGAACATGAAGATCCATTTCCTTCATTCCACACATATTTATTGGATACTTAATGTGTACCAAATAGAGAAGCTCCTACCTAGAAATGTTGACATGGAATAAATGACAAATATTAGTCATCTGCTGACAACTACTGAATCTCACCCATTCCTGTTGATCAGTTTCCCAGAAGGGCCCTTCTGCACTAGGGCTGGTAACATCACATTATTAGGAGCTTGCAGTCCCCAGGGATTTATCTGCTTATCCTCAGAACCCTAGATTCTGGGCTCATTCTGGCTTCAGTGACTTTTTTCTACCATAGTTTATTTATGACCTGCAAATTACTAATTTTAAAAAATTCAAATAATTTAAAATTGTCTTTCTTTTAAAAACTTACAGGCATGCCTCTATCTTATATGTGTTATACAGTACCAGGTTCATAGCAGACAGAGATGGTTTTTCCCCCAGAAAGAAACTTAGAGAATATCAACCCAACCCACTCATTTTACTGATAAGGACAGGACATTAAGGCACAGAGAGATGGCTTTATTTTTTGTACTCGTATGCCTAGTTAGTAGCAGAACTAAGACAAAAACTCAAGTCTCCTCACTCCTGGGCTAGTACTATTTCCAATTCTATGTCCCTGCTCATTTGAATTAAGTTAATTCTTCAAATAAGGAAGACTTTTCAATTATAACTCTAATTATAGGTATGAGAGTCACAAAATTCTCTGCTTATTCCCATGCCCATTCTCTAATTAAACAAGTGATAAAAGATGTGACTGACGTAATGAACATCAAAAAAAAAATAATGAAATAAGCATTATGAGGTTATGAGTTGGCTTGAGATCAATTCACTGGTCTTCATTATACTTATTCATACAAGTTTGGATTTTATCCAAATGAGCTCCAACTCTACATTTTAATTCAACAGAATGGTATCTTCACAAGTTTTATGCCTCAAAAAAAGTAAGACATCAAACTCAATCAAAAATTTGGTTAAGTTCATTTATGCATAAGACATTATAACAGGCAGTAAAGGGAATAAAATGTTTCTAAGACATAGTTCCTTATCTTAAAAATGACAATTTACAATCTCTTCATAAAAATAGCAGAATTGCTTTTAGGAGTAGAATCATGTCATTCATTCATTCATTCATTCATTCACTGGCCAAATTATTTATTGAGCATCTATTACACACAAGCACTGTGTTAAGGAAATTATCAGCAAAAACAAGCAAACAAAAGAAGCACAGATATAGGTGTATTAATTATGTATTGTTGCATAACAACTCTAAAACTTAGGGACTTACAACAAGAAAAATGTATTATCCCACAGTTTCTGTGGGTTTGGAGTTCAAGCATAACTCAACTGAACGCCTATGGCTCAAAATCTCTCATGGGTTCACATTAAGCTGTCAGCTGGAGCTGCTGTCTCATCTGAAAGCTCAACAGTAAAGGAGGGTGGCAGGAAATGATCTGTTTCCAAGCCCACTGACAGGGTTATTGAACATGCGTCAGTCCTTTGCTATGTGGTCCTCTGCACAGGGCTGACTTATGACATGGCAGCTGGCTTCCTACAGGGAGAGCAATCTAAGACAGAACACCCCAAACAGAAGCCATCAGGTTTTATATCCTAATCTCAGAAGTGACACCCCCCCATGTCATCATATCTGCATTATCCTATTGATGAGAAGCAAGTCAATATGTCTAGTCCAGATTCAAGATTCTGTCTTTGTGACAGAATCACAAAGGGGGGCAAAGGGAAGAGTCAGTGGAGGCCATTTTAAAGGCTTCCTAAAAGACTTTCCTTAAGGACAACAGATCTTGCCAGTGAGAAGCTTAGAGCCTTTTTATGTTGACTTTTTACTATGTTGTCCTGTGGCTTTAAAAAGTGACTGGCCTATGGCAGATTCTCAACAAATACTTGCAGAATAATAAGTAATAAATCAAAGGGGTAGATTTGGGCTAAACTGAGAAGGCCTTAGAATGCCTGGCTGAGTTACTTTATACTTAATCTAATAAGCAAAGTGGAAGCCTTCATACTTGGAACATTAAAGATCAAAACAGCAGTGGGACACCTGGGTGGTTCAGTCAGTGAAGCATCTGACTCCTGGTTTTAGCTCAGGTCATAATCTCATGGGTCATGGGATTGAACCCCGTGTGTCAGGCTCCTCACTCAGCAAGGAGTCTGCTTGAGATTCTCTCCCTCTGTCCATCTTCCCACTAATTAACTCTCTCTCTCTCTCTAAAATAAATAAATCTTAAAAAAAAAAAAAAAGCAAAAGAGCAGAGGAGAACTTTTCTTCACTCTAATGTTGCCCTCTCCCATCACTTCTTCTGTTCTCTTACAAGTGCTGAGAAGAAATTTTCCTTCCTTGTTTCTCCCTTAGGGTGATCAACTGTCCCAGTTAGTTTAGGCTAAGGGAGTTTGGGGGACATGGAACTTTCAGTGCTAAAATGGGAAAGATTTTGGCACCCTGGAACCAGCTGGTCATCGTACGCTGCTCCCATACTCATTTCTCCCTTCAGGAAGAAGAATGGCCAATCTTATTTGTCCACATTTCCAGAGTATGCTACAGACAGGGGCTCTGTCTCACCATGTTGGGTCACCTGTGCTTAGACATGGGTGTTCATCTCTCACTCCCACCGCCTAGTCAGAAACAGGCTTCTGCTCTCCCAGTTCCAATCTATCCACTTGTGCCTGGAGGGATAAGTTCAAAGAGGGGTGGGAGTTGGAAGGCTTGGCCAAGTTCTCTTATCTGGTTTTGGCAACAATGAAACAGATGGTGTACACTGCTTCACTGAACCTACTTTGTAACTGAATAGAACTCCGAAGGGAAAGCAACAATTAGGATCTCCCATACATCCAACAATGATTGAAGCAGATTATTTAGCAAATGTTTATAAAATGCCTATTCTAAGCCATATGAAGTATTAGATAAACAAAAATAAATAAGGCAGTCCTTACCTTCATGACAGTTGCATGGGAGGACAGATTTATAAACCAATATTTAAATACACTATATTAAATTATATCATAATCATTTATTTATAACACCATGAAAGTAAGAGTAGAGGAAAGTGGACTTTTTCCTTAAAAATATAATTATTGGTATGGTATTGCAAACTTTCCCCAAAAAAGTAAAAAAAAAAAAAAATTGTTTAGAGGAAGTGGTTCTTGAATCTTGAAAAATGAATATAAATTTATGAGGTAAATATGTTAGAGGAAGCATTCCAATCAAAGCATGTGCAAGGACATGGAAGTGTAGGAAGATGATGAAAATAACAAAATAATTTATAATGTCTCCATCAGTAGGAGATTGTGGAGGTATGGCAGAAAATTAAGGTTAAGGTTTATTTAGGTGCTAGATGTTCTGTAATAACAGATTTTGTCAAAAGCCTGAGAAATCCAAGTTACAGATTGGAATACAGCCTGGAGGTGGGAAGAACAGCTGTCAATTCTGAAAACAGTTGGGGGGAGGGTGAGAAGTGGAACTGAAGTGGTTGTTGTAGTATGAAACGGGGAGAGAAACTTGGGCAGACATAGGTAGGGAACAGAATCTGCAGGACTTTCCCACTGGAAAAGCTTGAGGAGCTGGTAGAACACCAAACTAAGAATGTGGAACAAGCAATTGGAAATGTGAACTTGGATCATAAAAAGGATGGCAGATCAACAGACACAGATGGGTCTAGAGTTGATGGATGATAGATGAAGCCCAAAGAGAGACAAAAATTGCTGAGAGAAAAGAAGCAGAGACTGAATATTTAGAAAAACCAATATTCGTTGAGGTGAAAGAACAGAGCTCTTCGAAAGAAGCAGGGAGGAGAAGCAGTTCAGAGGTGTAACTTAGAAGAGGAAGGAGAGACTCTGAATGAAGAGATGGCCAGTTGGGCTGGAGTTACTGGAGGTGTCAGGAATTTAATGGTGGCTGTTCATGAACTCTAGCATTGGCAGAGTCGAACAAAGGTAACAAAAGTGTGATGGATGGAGAGAACTTGGAGTTTCAGAATAAGTGACACTTATTACAAGTACATTTTTTTAGCATCCTAAGATCTATAAAGAACACCCCTTCAGATTATTAGGCTATCTACCTAAAACATCATTTATGAACAATATCAACATCAAATATTACACCTAAACTTCTCATTCATTCATTTATTCATTCATTCGTCAATTAATTCATTCATCCTTCCATCCACTCAAACAAGCACAATGCCATGGGCATTGGGATTCCAAAACAAGAGTGATTTGTGGTCTCTATCTTCAAGAAGACATCAACCTGTCAGTCTGAGTCAGAAATACAAATAAAGAGCCCCAAAGTGTACAGTTGCTCCAGCATAATCTCAGGGGACCAAGGAAGTCCAAAGGACAAACTGGAATTTCCTCCAGTCCCAGGCTTAGAGCTAGCTAACAGTGCCAGCAAAGACTGCAAAATGTTGCCCCATCCACAGTACAGTGAAAATCAGAATAGGTTCCACCAAGAAAAGGCTGTTAGCCCCCTGCACATATACCAAATAGCAATTGACAAACTCAGACAAATACAGGATAAAGAAATTGGATAAAAGAAGCTGAAGCAACAAATAATTCAAAGAACTGAGGAACCAAACTAGTATTGTTTTTTCTTTTCATCAAAAACATTCTCCTTGCTTTAATTGCAACTGGTGACTACATGGAAAATTTATAGCAATATAGTTTAAGGGTTTTGTGTTACTGCAGATAAAACTCACACACCATCTTTCTTCATATAAGACGTACAAAGAAGGTGATGTCAAATAGATACGACCCAATACAGCTCAAGCATGAAAACCATATGACTTATCCTTATGGCCACAGCACAAGCTAAGGATAGATGCTGTGATTACTCCTTCTGCAAAGCAGAAACAAGGCAAGATTGCTAATGTCATCCTGATTCGCCAAGTGCCGCCAAGACTGTTCTCCTTTCAGCAAAATTGCTGAACTGTGTGGTTGAGGCTGGATGATTTCCACACAAAAGAACTCTTCATCACACACAGATCGGAAACAGCAGAAGAATCTGTGAGGCTACAACAGATGTGCCATGTTGAAGAGTCCCCTCCACATGGGCAGGTGCCAGAGGAACAAGTGGAAGAACAGATCAGCCCAGCATGGGCCACTCGCAGTGAAAGAAATTGGCAAATCTACTTACAGGCCTTGCCTCGAATCTGCCAGACCTGGTGTTCACAACTGTGAACTGTGAAACAGAAAGGAGCAATACTCAATTATCCATTATCGTATAGAAATCACACACTTCTCGGCACTCCTCAGGCTTCAAGTCATATGCGATTATCACCGTCATGGCCAATTAGCATTGACAAAAAGCCACAACATACAAGTGCTATACTGCCCAAGAGAACTTACAGGCAGCCAACTCCTGCCAGGCAGTAACCACCACTGTTCCAAGACAATGAGCGTGCCCAGGTACCTTCCTGGGGCGAACAGTGGCTCTGGGAGAAGGAAAAGAAAACCTGAAATGAATTACACCCGAGAGCACCTTCTTCCTTAAGGGAGGGTCTGGCCTCCCACACTATCAGCTGAAGAGGGTATTAAGATGAGATGAGCCAGGAAAATTACCCCATGTTGCCATGACCATCAAACATGGAGCATGAATGGATACACATATGCAACTAAACTTCATTTTGTGGGACTTGTGGTAAAGAACTCTAAATGGATGTCCACGTCCAAGAGAGAAGAGCTACTTCAGACAAGAAGAAGAGGTTATAATTCCCACTAGTCCTTGGAATCTACAATTTTTATGGTTAAAAGGGCTTTTTCGGGTTTATCTGCTTGGACTCCTGAATTATAGTGGTTAAGGAATGGAGACTCAGAGACAGGACATTTAACGTGACACAAAAATGATTCCAATAGCTAAAAGATGGTATTTACCTGGCCCTGATACTGACATGGATGTTCATGCTCATGAAATCAAGTGGAGTATTTGTGGGAAATGAGTGGTCCATACCTCGTAATAGATATCAAGTTCCTAACTATATCTAACATAATGTAAGAACAATGAGTTCTAAGACAGTTTATGCTTTCTCACCGGGAAGAGGTGATGGCTGGGACCTGAACGAGGAGGTCCACAAACTGCAGGGTCTTCAGTACCGACTTCTGGTAATGAGTCACCTTTGTTTTAGCCTTCAGAATGGTATTCTATTGCTATCTTCAAAAGACAAGAGACAAAAGTTCTGGAAAGGATGTGGAGAAAAGGAAACCCTCAGGCCTGCCTGTAGGAATGTAAACTGGTACAGCCACTATGGAAAACAGTACGAAGGTTCCTCAACAAATTAAAAATAGAACTACCCTATGATCCAGTCACTCCACTTCTAAGTATTTATCCAAAGGAAATGAAAATGCCATGTCAGTGATATCTGCACCCTTGTGTTCATAGCAACATTATTTACAATAGCCAAGACATGTTAACCATCTCAGTGTCCCTCAATGGAGGAATGGAAAAAGAAGCTGTGATATATATATATAGCTGTGATTTATATATATATATATATACACCATATAAGAAATCAGGAAGAAATATATATATATATATATATATATATATATATATATATATATATATATTTGTACACACACACACAATGGAATATTACTCAGTCATAAAAAAATATGGAAATCCTGCCATTTGCAACAACTTGGATGGCCCTTGAAGGCATTATGCTAAGTGAAATAAGTCACACAGAGAAAGACAAATACTGTAAGATCTTATTTATATGTAGAATCTAAGCAAGCAAGTAAGTAAAGGGAAAGGGAAGACTCAGAAAAAGAAATCAGATTTGCAGTTACATGAGACAGAGGATGGAGGGAAGGGGAACTGGATGAAGGTGGTGAAAAGGTACAAAGTTCCAGTTATAAGATAAATATGTACCAGGGATGTAATGTACAGCAGGATGGCTCCAGCTGACACTGCTGCATAACATACAAGAAACCTGTTGGGAGGGTAGATCCTAAGAATTCCCATCACAAGAAAAAAAAACACATTTTTTCTTTTCTTTGTAGCTATACAAAATAATGGAATGTTAACTAAACTTATTGTGGTAATGATTTCACAATAAATGTAAGTAAGATCGCTTTGCTTACCCAGTGTTCTATGTCAATTATATCTCAATAAAACTAGAATGAAGGGAATGGCATTTTCACCTGAGCATACCACATCTGAGTTTTCTTTAAGGACGGAAGCTTCTCTGAAAGCTGAGATCTTCTGGTGCTATGGTTATGGGAAGGCCCTGCTGAGAGTCAGACTAGAAGGAGAGTGAAGAGCAGCAGTGGTTTAGTGGGCTGGCTCCAGAGCCAGATTGTCTGGGTCCAAATCCCAGCTCTGCCCCCTTGATGACTGAGGAAGTTGGACAACTCGGTGAACCTCTTATTCCTTTCTTTTCTATCAAAAGGGGATGATAATGGCAACCTCATACAGATATTGGGAGGACCAAATGAAACAAGAGGGAGAACAATGTATTAAAGTTTGAGGGCTAGAAATTTAGGTATTTCAAAAAAATAGCCATTTTATCTTAAAATTGAAAAATGCTGCCCTTTTGTGTACCTTGCCACGAAATTCCCTCTATCAGCATCTCCAAGATAACACTACCTTGGGCACTACTACTTAATTATAAGATGCTTAATATAGTGGATGTAGCTGACAATTTCTGCAAGAACAAGGAATAGAATCTACAGCACTTTCCTTTAATCTAGGTGTCTTTAGAAGGTTGTCTTTCTATCATTCACTCACGGTTTTGTAAGATGTCCAGTATTTTCTTGCCAGTGAGTGTAAATTTAGATCCAGAGTCACAACCCCAAATTTATCTTTCCTCTCACCCATAAGTACAATATAAATTAGGCAGAGCCTAAATTGTCATTTTCTGGTTTTCTATGAATTGATGAGAAAGGCCTAGATGCCACTTCTATTTTGAGGTCAAGTGCCACTTAACTATGCCACAGATCTGTTATTTTGATATTCCTGTAAATGGGTTCATACTTTTTAGCAATAGATATGTTTTCAGCTTTTTTTTAAGGTAAATACAGAGAGAGAAAAAAAACCCAAATATTAACTGTATCATTTAAAAGCAGTGATGAGCAAATGGTTATGAAATGAACTCAGTATGTCTGTTCTTGTATCTAGGGAATAGTATAATATGCTTTATTTTGCACTAAACTTTTGATTAAATGGGACTGTCAAATAAGTCAGGAAACCAGGATGACACGGTGCCTGTCGCCTGCAACAGGACATGTTCTGGTCAAAAACTGCCTTCAAAGGGGCACCTGGGTGGCTCAGTCGGTTAAGCATCTGTCTTCAGCTCAGGTCATGATCCCAGGGTTCTGGGATCGAGCCCCACATCAGGCTCCCTTGCTCAGTGGGGAGTCTGCTTCTCCCTCTCCCACTCCCCCTGCTTGTGCTCACTCTCTCTCAAATAAATAAAATAAAATCTTAAAAAAAAAATGCCTTCAAGTAAGAATGTCCAGTTTCTAGCCATTCAGTCCAGTGCTTTTATTCTATAAAATTCTGTCTTCTACACCATATAAGAAATCAGGAAGAAATATGTATTCTCAAGCATCTTACCTAATTTACATTTACTAGGTAAGTTTATATGACGTATGTCAGGCATACCACCAAACTGACTACCAAATAATAGGCTGTCAAGTTTACTTCATGTATTTGGCAATTACTGGAGGACATTCACTTAATTGCATTTTTCACAAAAAGAAACAATTATTACAACATTTGACTTTAATATAAAAATTCAAATTATTTAAAACCACCTTTGCTTTGCTCATTATAAGCTAATATCTTTAATGTGCTACTGTCTTATTTCATTCCCATAGTTTCAAAAATGCATAAAATCATCTTTTATATTTTAACCTGCCAAAACTTTATATTCTAATACCAAAGAAATTTGGGGGAAAATATGTTTGAATATGAATTTATTATTCCATGCACAGTTATATGAATAGATCCAGGTTTGCAAATGAAATGCATGCAACTATTGCCTTTAAACCACACACAGGAAAATGTTAATATGTACACAGCAGTTTTACCAGAATAGCTAAAATATGACAGATCCATCATATTAGAAAGATTTGTCACTGAAGATTGTAGAGGGTGTTTTTTTTTTCTCCTTTCCTTTTTCTGGATCTAAGAATATTCATTTCTGAGTTCTATTGGTTCTGCCCCCCATCCTTTGGTCACATTCTCTTGTCAATTCAGAACTTCTTGGCATCTACCTCCTCATCTGAAAAAGAATACGAGGAGCTGGACATGGCCCCAGAGTGCTTTCAGAAAGATGAAGCTGGTCTCAGTAGTGATACAGATACAAGATCAGTAAGTCAAGCATCTCCATTAGTGGTATATGCTCCAGTTTAGATGAGGTAATCCTACAATTAATACAATCTTAGTCCTTTTCTTTTCCCTCTCCTCTTTTCCCTCTCCTCTCCCTCTGTTTCTTTGTATCAAATCAGATAAGAAAATAAGAAACTTTCAATTCAATCAAGAACACTTGAAACATTTTGAGGCTATATGTGATGACAGATCTTAACAGCCCCACTGCTTAGTGATCAGTCACTTTGATGTTAGCAAAGAAAAGCAGGAAAAGGGAAAAGAATCAATTGTGACCTGAAACATGAAAATAAGTCTGCTTCCTTTTTACCATTTTCCCTCCTCTTTAATAACTCCACCATGTTGCGTTAAAATATTTGTAACGTAAAATTTACCATTTTAACCACTGTTAAGTGTGCAGGTCTAAGACGTTAAGTATGTCCACATTGGTACACAACCATCACCACTATGCATCTCCAGAAATTCTTCATCTTGCAAAACTGAAACTCTGTAACTATTCAGCAATAAAGCAACCTTTTTATTTTAATTTTCTTAATGGCCGACATATGTCAGCCCATCTTTTTAGCATTTGCTATCTACTTATCTGGTAATAGGGAAGTTGAAGATGATGTGTCTGCCCCCAGGGAGTTGACACGTTAAGACAGAAGACAGACAAAGATGCTGCTTCACAAGCCACTCACTGAGCACACACCTGACACTTAGACAGGTGCTGCATTTAAGTTAATTTCAAAGTAGAATGACTGATAGTTTCGTTTCAAAGTTCTCACTAGTAATACATGATACATAGCTCTCATCCAGGAGAAGATGCTATTCTTAAAAATGATAAATTATTTTAAAAGAAAGAAAGGGTGTTGCTATTTTAATGGCACTTCTCGATGTTATTTTTGAGTGTTCACTGGTTTTTTTTCTTACAATAATTTTATTTCATATTTTTAAGTATTTTAGTTTAAATTTAAGAATTTAATATTAATTTTAGTATTTAATACTTTTATTTGGTAATTTTAAAGCCAACTCAGATAGGCATTGTCAATTCCCTAAAAGCCCAAAGCATCCTAGCATGGTCCTTGGACTACTGTCGGCTCCTAGTAAGAGAGGCAGTGTTGGAAATGAGGACCCCTGTGTCCTTGGGGCTGTGTATGGGTCCCCAAGCCACCCTCCTTTCCAATTCTGTCATAGCAGGATGTGACAAATAGCACTTCAAAACTTCCAAATCCAGCCTAAGAACGGGTTAAGATGCAATTTGCCCTTATTAACAAACACTGCATTTCTCTGGAAATTGGTTGCATCACTCACAAACAAACACTTCTTACTCACCTTTCTGTCTCAGGGGGTCAGCACTGCAAATATTCTTTTTTTAAATGGGAACCAGGTGTTGTTGTTGTTTTCATTGTTGTTCTTGTTCTATGGCACCAAATAGAAAGAGACATGATGATATATTCTAAATTGACTATTTGTGTTCTCTTTGCTAGTGATTATTCATTTCAGTTGGACAGTTATTCATGTAAGCAATTTGCCACCATGATGACTGAGAAAAAATATTGAAGTGCTAGGCTTTTAAAATGGTAATATGTGGAAAGAGATATAATTCTCTTGCAAAACATATTCCTCAAGTTTTATATTGGGTCTCTGGTGATATGGACCATAAAATCGTGCTAGCTAGTCCAAATTGTTTTTATTGAAATTCTGGTTTGGGATAACAAGGACTGAATCTTTTAAAAGCTCATTTGGAAAACAAATATTTGGGCTCTAGCCACAGTACATCTATGAAGATATCTAGAATTTAGGACGATAGCACCAATGGAAAAGTGCATTTCTTCAGTTCAATTTTCTCCTGGAAAATGACATACATGTTGCTTTAAACAGTTGCTGTTACTGCTGCTTCATGAAATTCTTCAAGAAATGATCTCTGCGAAAGGATTTTGTTCAGTGCACTCTTTCTGCTGGTGCTTCGAGCCGGTTACTGAATTTCTATGGAAATGAAAGATGGAGACCGCCTAGCGAAGCCAAGGTTTTACAAACCTGCCTTTGCTTGGCCTCCCAGAAAGCCATGCAATTGACCTCATGAGATCTGTCACTAGCTGGCTTAATTCTGGGCCTCCCTCTCTAGCCTCAAATAACATCGGAACTCTCCAGGTCTGAGTCCCAGACACCATCTTCACAGAATATGTATCACAGACACAGGGGTTCGTGGAGACCAGAGCATGAAGCGACACTGCAGAGGAGTGACGGTGACCCAAGAGGACCAAAGGGACACCTTCTGAGGAGGCTGGAATGCCTCAATATTGCTGTCTCTTGGCTTCATCTTGTCTAGTTTGCAGGATGCTTGTTAAGGGCAGTTAATTCAGGCCTGGAAGTACCTGTTTGTCCAAGCTGGACAAAATACACTGTGTAGAATCTCAATGTCAAGAAACAGCTTGGAGAAAAGATCCAGTCCCAACATCTCTTTGGAGAAACTGAGACCTAAAATGGTTTAGTTGCAGACATGAGCCAAAACTAAGCCTGGTGTGCTGATTCTCCATCTACTCACTTTTCCTCTAAGTCACTTACAGAATTATGCCATGTATCTGCTCCTTCTCTATGGAAGGCAATTTTTTAAAATAGAATAAGGACTAGGAAACCTTTTTATGTATAAAGGTATGAACTGCATCCTCAAAGGGTCTACTTTTCTCTAATCCTTTTAAACCATCTTTTATCATCTGTATATTAGCTTCTCCCCAACAAGCAAATCTATAAAATGAAATCCCTCTATCTCATTCTGTCAAATTGAACCACACATTAATCGAAAGCTTAAAGAATTATTGTAATGACTTACTATTTTACTTAAATGATTTTCAAATTTTGAGATGGAGCCAAATACCTTTCTGGAGACAAAAATAAAGCAATTTACAGAAGTGATAGATATTTGGCAAGATTTTCAGGTAACAGATTTTGTAAATGTACATGTTTGAGGAGGTTCTCTTAGAGAATATTCTTAAAGACATCATGCTTGAAAGAAAGCTTAAAGCATATTATGTTCATAAAAATTAACTGCTCTCTTAGCGAACATACCAGACCTAGATTCATGTTTGAAAATGTTTCTTTCATAGCAGATGTTGTCAGAGTTGGCTGAAATTCTACAATAAAGTTTTATAATGATACAATTGTAAGATTAAAAGGAACATCAAAAGGTCCAATTTTTACTTCTATACATAATTTCTCTACTCCAAAGGTGGTTCCTCAGTTAAGAGACAGCATTATGCTGGGCTGGTCTGATCTCTACGCCCCCTCAAAATCAAAAGACTGTTACAAAAAAAAAAAAAAAAAACTTTTCTGGGATGGATTACAGTATTTGATATTTCCAGTACTAGCCTGAATTTGTAAGACATTTTCCTAGGTTCCCTGCGTAGTTATGTTTAGTTACCAAGAAGTCATTTCTATGTCTCACCCATCAGCTGGTATAATTACAGGGCCGCTGTATTTTAGTTCTCATTTAGTGCTATGTTCTAGGCACCATTACTAAGCACTCAACACGTATCAGCTCTAATGCTAATCAATCCACACAGCAGTAAGTCATTATTCACTGCCATTGTCCAGTTTAGGAGACTGCAGTTTGAGGAGCTTAGATGACTTGCCCAAGGTCTCATTGCTATCACTGTTAGAATTTGAACCTGCTTCTATCCAGACCATACGTTCTTTACCCTTCTCCACAGCCTCTCTAGCAGATACATAGCCTGGAGGAACCAAGATACAGATACATCTTGATAATACAAAGGATGTTAGGCCCAAGGGAGCCAGCAGAGTCTGAATGTGTGGCCTCAGGGACACTTGATGATTTCTGACACATTCTGCCTACAGCAATAGCAATCCTTAGCCAGTGCCTGATGATTTTGGAGGACTTTTGTTTTCTGCAACATCTAAATCTATCCATCAAGAAACATGTATCCAGTGCCTACTATGTAAAAGTTCCTGTAGGTACAACTGCCAGATAAAATGCAGTATAAATATGTCCACATCCAAATATTTCAATGAGACATACTTAAAAAGTCTTCATCATTCATCTGAAATTCAAATTTAACTGGGAATCCTGTCTGGTTTTCTTTTGTTTTTGCTAAATCTGGCAGCCCTGCCAGTAGGTGATATATACAGTTGCTTTGTTTCATATTGGTTTTAATTGTCCCTCTCCCTCTTGGTGAGACAATCCACAAACACATGAACAGGAAGCCACCAATTCAGTGCAGGATCTGGAACATGCCATGTGGCCAGTGTATGTATTAGGTCTATCTTGTAAAGGTTCAAAACTCCTCTCGAAAACAATTTCAAAAAGACAGCTCTCTCTGCCCAGATGTCTCTCCAGGCTAGATAAGTTCCTGTGGTTGGTATCTTGTTTTATAAGTGATTCATTCTTTGCATTTAGGTAGTCAGGGATGACCCACTCAGAAGGGGTAATTAAGGAGAATGTAATAAGGGTGCTGGCAAAGTTAAAAGAAACTAGCAAGGAAGGTGAAATCCATGAAGGCTAGCAAACTTGGGAAACCCTGCCAGGCAAGAAGTGGGAGCTATTACTGGAACTCAGTGAGAGTTTAGCTGAGGAAAGAACTAAAAGTTCAACGCTGGTAAGAAATGTAGCCAAGAACAAACTGTCGCCCAGCAGGGCAGGAGCCAGGGGAATAAATCTCTTGACCTCTCTCACCTTGTACCCGGCTGATGCCTCCCACTGGGCAAACCCAAGCAGAAATGAGGGGCCAAGGAAAGCCTGCTGTGACGCCCATGAGAGTCAGCTGCCGCTTCTAAGTGCACAGAGCAAGGGCAGAAGGATGACAAGCAGATCTGAGGAGGACAAAGATGGAATACCTAGCACATTCTCTCGTATTGAATCATTACCTTTTGTGCACTTCCTTGGCATTTTATACATGTCTGCAGAGCATCTGTCCCATCTTATAATATTTTGTTGTTTATTCATCATTTTTTTTCTCTCAGTGATCTATGTGCATCTCTCCTTGAAACCGATGAGAAAGTTATATATGATTTTGATAATTTCAAGTATACCATCAGGGCAAAGAAGGCAGAACACAGGCTACCAAATCCTGATTGCCAGTGTCAAAGGAGCAAAACAGGGAAGAAAATGGGATTGCTCTTCTTCTAGGATCAGAAGATGGTTTGCTTGGTGGGAAGCCGACCAAAAGGACAGTAAGGGAAAAGGGGACAGGCAAGTACCAAGTTCACCCCCTTATCACACAGCCTAGAGAAAAGTTGTCCAGCTCAAGCCCACTTCCCTGGGAGGCAGCAACTCATGAGAGGGGTCGCGGGGTCACAACTACAGTACAGGTCCATTCTCTTGCTTTTGTTGGCTTATGATTATGTCAAACATAAACAGATTGCTCTGCCCTTCATAAACTTATTCACAAATTTATTCCATAAAACTTCCTTTTTCCACAGAGCCTGTTAGAGTGTTGATGTCCCATAGGGCAAGAGAAACACCTAGAAATAAATAAGTATGAATATTGTCCTGAAAACTTGAAACTATTCTAAAAATCACTTGAGGCTCCTTAACTGCTACATACAAGCAAAGATCTCTTACATGTTGGAGAAATTAACAGTTTGCCTCCCTACTTCACCTTGAAGAAGCATCATCTGCCTTGGACAGTGCTCTGGGGACACAGTGGTGGGGTATTTATTAATTAACATTTATCCCAGTCCTCCTAACTAAATTGTATCACCTGAGCTTCTCATCAAGGAACCTGATCAAAGCTTTGGTAGAATGTAATCAAATTGTTGAATAGTAAGCAAAACTTTCTAAAGGAATTAAATTTAACTTTGACAGACATGTGCTACTTGCTATCACAATATATATTCTTAACTGAAAAGTTTTTTAAAAAGCAGACATCAGGGTTCATTAATTTGCATTTTTCTCTCCTTCTTCTTTTTTTTAAATTTTATTTTATCATGTTATGTTAATCACCATACATTACATCATTAGTTTTTGATGCAGTGTTCCATGATTCATTGTTTGCATATAACACCCAGTGCTCCATGCAGTAATTGCCCTCCTTAATACCCATCACCGGGCTAACCCATCCTCCCTCCCCTCTAGAACCCTCAGTTTGTTTCTCAGAGTCCATAGTCTCTCATGGTTCGTCTCCCCCTCCGATTTCCCCCCTTCATTTTTCCCTTCCTACTATCTTCTTTTTTTTTTTTAACATATAATGTATTATTTGTTTCAGAGGTACAGGTCTGTGATTCAACAGTCTTACACAATTCACAGTGCTCACCATAGCACATACCCTCCCCAGTCATATCCCTCATTCTGAGGGAAATAAGCAGCATCATGGGGAGGCCAATGTAGCAAGGTATTGATGCCTCCACCAACAGGCAGCAAGGATAGGAAGCCTGTCAACAACTAAGTAAATAAGCTTGGAAGTAGATCTTCTGTGTCCTACCAACAGCTGTGCGAGTGAGCCTGGAAATGGCTTTTCCTCACTCGAACCCCAAGATGACTGCATGCCTGGCCAACATTTTGCAGCCTGTGGGGGATCCTAACCAACATAAACTTTGATAATGAAAGTGTGGTGCTGTTCTAACAGAAATCCAAAATATGGAGGTGGCTTTAGAACTAGGCTGTGAGTGGGCTTTGAGTAAGGTGCTAGTTAATGCTTTAAGTGCCTTGAACACACTAGAATTTTGGACTCTGAGGACACAGCAGGTGATGGCTTAGAGAAAAGTGAGAAAAGTCTTACTGGAAACCAGCTGCAAAACAATAGATATCTACACCCCTCTACCACATAGGATTTTTCTGAAGATTAAATGAGTTAATGTATGAGAGCGTTTAACATAGTGCCTAGTACACTGTAATATACTCAATAAATAATATTAAAACAGATTCATTGATAGAAGCTGACAATAGAAACAATAAGAATAGTGAATCTTTGCAATAAAATCATAGAATTAGACATGAAAACAAAAAGCAAACATTCTAGAAACATTTACTTAGAAGAAAACATCTCAGCAGCCCCTACAGGAATAATTGTATTTCTACCCTGCATAATAATGGCTCTTTTCGTAATTACTCTTGTCATCGTACATGTAAAACAGTATTTCATCAACATTTCCTCAAAACCAGTATCCTTCATTTTTGTTTGTTTGTTTGTTTCTGTTGATATACCACTACTTTTCTAGTTATACTATCAGGAAACTCTTCTTTGCTTTCCAACCCCTAACTTAATTAATTATCCAATCCTATTGATTCTTTAAATGTCTTATCCACCCACCATTTCCTTTTCTTTATATTTCAAGCTCCTTTGTCCAGCCCTGTTCACACCACACCTAGTCTATGCTAATTCTTGTACAATTCCACACCCCTTCTGTCTGTGACTGCTAACATTGACCCCCATTCACACAGACAACCAGGACTGAAACTCAAGATCCCTTCTTGATTTCTTTTCTTCACTTCTCACATTTAATCAGTAATTGAGTCCTACTGAGGACTGCAAGTAGGGTGAGAAAAGACAAGAGTCAAGGATACACTTGATGAGACCAGTAATATCGTTAAAGAAGTTTTGGAGACATGCTTCCCCCAAAATCAAGAAAATAATTTCAATAAGATAATGCTAAACAAAGGTGAATGCAAAATTAAAGAGATTTCATTTTTTTTTAATAGTGGTATACTTGACATATAATATTATAGTTTTAAGTATACAACGTAACAATTCAATAAAAATAAAGAAGTTTGAGGGGCGCTTGGGTGGCACAGTCAGTTAAGCAACCAACTCTTGGTTTCGGCTCAGGTAGTGATCTCAGGGTCATGAGATTGAGCCCCATGTCAGGCTCCATGCTCAGCATGGAGTCTGCTTAAGACTCTCCCTCCCTCTCCCTCTGCCCCTCCCCCATCGCATGCGCGTGCACACACACACACTCTCTCAAATAAACAAATCTTTTAAAAAATAAAGAAGTTTGAGGGGACAAATAACATAAATTGAGCACTTCTCTGTGCCACATGCTATAGAAGTTCATTCTTTCATTTATCCAACAAATATTTACTGAGGACCAACTATGTCCCCAATACTACGTAAAGTACTAGCTACACCTCTGGACACACAGCACTGAAAAGTACAGACACCATACCACTCACAGTTTTACAATATAAAATTATTATCTTATTTGATCTTCATAAAAGCCACAAGGTTGGTACTATATCCTTATTTTTCAGATGAAGAAACTGAGGCTCCACTAAGTTATGTAATTTATAAAAGATGACAAAGATATAAAGTTATGGGATGACCATTAAAGCCCAGGTTAGACTGATTCTAAGGTCAAGTGCTTTCTACTATATGACCCTCTCTTACTAGGATGAGCATTAAAATTTGGCACTGGAATAGGCACCCATACATAAGTAAGTTCAATTTCTGTACGGTGGCAGAAGTAGTATATTTTATTCCCCCTATAAACTGTGATAATTTGAACATTCCAAAAAGTCCCAAACACAAAGTTTTCCCACAGGTTTGATCATTTATTCTCTACAAATAATAACAACAATAATAATAATACCGTAAACACTACATTCCATTGCAATAAAGACTAAACAAGGCTCTCGAGTTAGATCTGATTTGAATCCTAGCTCTGCTACTAAATGACTGTGCATTCCAGGCAAATTACTTAACCTCCTCAAGTCTCAATTTCCTCATCAGTAAAATGGAGATAATAATAGTGCCTATTTCATTGCGTTGTTGTAAGGATTAAATGATATAAAATGCTTTTCTTGCATATGGAGTAAATCCTCTGAATATTAGTTTATTAGAAGTTTCATGGGATAAAATAATAACCAAGACATTGCTACTAAGAGCTTTCATTCTATTAAGAAGAGTTAGGCACATAAAAAAATCTAACTATAAATACAATGAGGTAGCATGAAATAATAAAAGTAGATGCAAGATACTTTCAGAGAACAGAGGAAGGTGCAATAACTTCTGTCCCAGGGAAACATTTCAGTGATTACATAATTTTCTCAATGATATATTTCATTTTTCAGTTGCTTCATTAATACAATATGTAGTTTTGGAAAATTTATTTTAGAAGCAGTGTCAACACTGGGATACTTTCCTTAAAAAAAAAAATTCCAGGAAGATCCCAGGTAGACTTTCCCAAAAGGATAGTCAAAAACCATCCTTAATTCTCCTCCAGTGCTTCTCCACAATCAACAAAAAAGGTGGAAACGACCTTCCAGGTCCCCAGACAAATGAACTGACAGCTCTGTGAAGAAGGCACCATGCGTTAGAGAGAAATGAGGCTCAGATGCCTAAACAGAATTTTGTCTAGCTGGTCCTCCCTTTGGAGGGGGCTGGTCTGTGCACGTGTTCTTATTAGGTTCTGGAAATGTGAGTATGCATGAGGAAGAATGAGATTCCATTATATAACCTCGAGGTGGTTTTCCAATTTCTGTTATTGCTTTCCTGAGGTAAGAGTTGATAAATAAATGATGCTAAGTAGTTGTCTACAGTGTTCATGTGTTCTACCTGTTGGTATAAAATGTGGCTATTGTTTTGTCTTGATGTTACAGAATTAAAAAGGAATAGCTGCATGACACTCAAGGGAAAAAAACATTCTTTTAAAAGCACAAAGCAAGTATTCCTATAATGAAAAGACAAAAAGTTCTTACCCCCGATTAAATAATAACTGAACCAATACACCAAGATTCAAAAATATGGTAAATGCTTTTGTCTTAATTAGATGTAATTTTTTTTAATTTGGAATATATGTCCATTGAAAGTGTTTATCTTTGCTAATAATTAAATAAGAGCAAATTAAAGAAGATGTACAGCATTTGTTGTTGTTGTTATTTAACATGAGAAAAACACTATGTAGTGCTCAGTACTTGGTGCTGGTGAGGTGAAGCGGAATTTGGAATTCTTATTTACCATTGGTATATGGCGCCATGTTTTTGGAAAAGCATAATAGCCAAATATAGCAAATGACACAAAAATTATCATCTCCTACTGCCGTATAAAGATTATCTGGGGAATTTATGCTCAGGAAATATTTCAACATAACCAAAATATTTTAAGAGAGATCACAGCAGAATATTTATAACAGAAAAAGAAGGTAGAAACCAGTAAAGGTTCACTGTAAGAGAATAATATGACAAATTTGGAACTTGTAACTATTGTGATACCATGCAGTGGATACATGGAAAATGCTTAGTAAGTAAAAAAGCAGACAGTAAAATCATATGCATATACAGGCAATTACATAAAATAGACATATATGGATGGATTCAAGGGCCTTTTGAAAACGGGCAAACGTCAATTATCTCATAACCATATAATCTGCCTTTTTTCAAAATATTTTTCTAATTATACACCTTTTATTCCAAAAATAAAGAGATCCATGTACAAACTAAGAAAAATTCCAAAATCTCACCCTTAAATACCTTTTAATACATTCTTGCATTCACCCAATAAGAATCCATTCAACCTTCAGACACTTTAAAAATAAATTAATCATCAAGCATTATTTAGCACACATTCATATCCAATTAGGATCCACTCAAGACTCCACATAAAACAAATTATCTAGACCCATCAACAACTTATATGCTTCTAAGATCAAATGGACACTATCTAAATGTCCGATACACTTAGAAGAACATAGTATCCAAGTAGGACTATATTAATGTATAGGAAAAAATAATATAGCAGGAGAAAAGTTCACTGGCAAAATTTTTATCTAATAAATAAACGTCTGTTGACATGGGGGCACGGCTGACACGATATGGCACAACATGACATGACATTTTCTTACAGGTGTCCGTTGTCCAGTTCTGAAGGCTGAATGAGTATCTAAAACAATAGGCAAATGCTAAAGGGAAGAGGCTTTATCTTCTTAATTTGGGATTTGCTTTATGCGCCCCACATTACTTGGTATGATAAAGAAAACACTTGTTTCCATCCATCAGAGAAGACAGCACTGAAGAAGGACAATGGTGCGGCTCACTGGGTGTAACAGTGGCATTGGGAAGCCATGAAGTCAGGAATAGAGTATGTTGGCCTAACACAAGTACCTTTGAGGGGAAAGGAGGAGGATGGGTGGGTCTGAGAAAAAGCTGCATAAGAGAGGTCTGGCGCTACATGTTGGAAACTCTCCAAACTGCTGGTGAAAAGAATACCACGTTCACCATTCATTCACCAAAGGGCTTCATAAACATGACAAATGGGGTTTGTATAGTGCTTTAAATTCCTTAGCGAAAGGTGTTTCACAGACACAAATAGGCAAACTATAAAATCCAAATCCAACATTTCAGGGGAGCTGTCTGATGGAAGCAGCAAGACTTTCCCTGCCCTACTAGTTTTCCTTCAGAATCAGTTTCACTTGCCCTAAAATTTCAAAAAGAGAACAACCCATGAGAGTGAATGCCCCTGCAGGTTGGTTGTCTTTTCTCCAGCTTTCAGTGTCTGGCAAGCTGAAGGAGAAGTTGAAAATGCAAGAGTTATTTTACAGGGATGGGTGCTTGGGAGTGGAGCATGGAGGAGCCGTAAAGAAAAGTCTTTCCTTTGGCCATTCTGTTTCACTTTCCACAGGCGGACTACTTTCTTCATCATTTATCCCAACTGACAAGTACAAGCACTTTGGGCCCTAACTGAATGTGAACATTGTCAAAAGGAATTGGGCTAACGGGAGGCATCTGCAGCTCCATTCCCATTGCATTCTGGTGGGGGCTACGTCAGCCCATGTGGCAGGGAGGCTGGTGGGCAGACACCCCCGCAGATGGAGCCTCACATACCGTATGCATCATGACTAACCATAAAAACAGTCACAATGAATCAGCTGTGCGGCGGAGAGCCTCCTTGGAACCTTCACATTCGATTTCCATCTGGCTGACATCTGCAGGTTGCAGTCAGCAGCTGGATTCAGAGCAGAGATTCGGGACTAACCCACAACCCCCGGTCGGCGGGGTCTTCCTCACTGGTCTGAGCCACTGGTTTGAAAGGCTTTACTGGTTTGAGAGAGCTCATGGTAGACTGGACTGTGTTTGCAGATGGGTAAGGGCTTCATTTTTAAGGAATATTTGTGTATCAGTGAGTGCGTCTGACCTCTTGAATACACAGTTCCTAGAAGGGGTCAGAGAGCTTCGAAGGGAGAAAAATCCATTCAGTCAGGAATTCCAATACAAATACCAGTTTAGAAAACGAGCTAATCCGCTTTGACAACATGTTGTCACTGGAGAGTTGCAAAAAAGGAATTAAACATAAATACAACTTTAAAAATTAGAGGCCCCACAATTTAACAGCTTAAGTTTGCTTCAAAGGGACAGCAGGGAAGCAGCAGTGCGTTTCGGGTGACAGCTTGGAATTCGCTGGCTCTCCACTCTGTTCAGGTACAGGTCTGATGGTAACACGAGCTTTCCAACTTGTTTCAAACTGAAGTATTATGAAAAGGTAAATTATGTTTTGTATTCATGACTGAAAGCATTTTACTTTAAAGCCAGTGCGGCTGATGCTGTCAAGGTAGAGATTCAAGTTTTATGTACAACGCCTCCAGCCCAGCTGATGTGAGTGAGGCAACATGACAGCTTGTAATAAGTAATTTTTATACAGTTACATTTATCACTCAAGTAGGCTTGGCAATATTAAACACAGACCTTAAAACACTGCTGAAGAGGAGGACAGGATCTGGAGGCCATGGGGGCTTTTCTCCCCTCTTAGTGCAAGGGCGGGTGCAGATCGGGTTCTTTTAAATTTCTCTCCAGCATGTATTCCTGTTAATGTGGCACTTTTTAAGATATGCGTCCAAATGCTTTCCTACTGTTAATATATCACTAAGAGGTTAAGAATGGAATGACCCCATTTGGCCCAAAGGATGTTATTTCAGGCTTTAATGAATTAGATATTGCTACCATTTTCAGGTGAAAATCAATTGCCTCAATTAACAAATTTCCACCAATCCAAATATTTACAAAATGGAAGGCCCCACGTCTGCAATTTCTGCTACATTATGCCTTCGTTTCCCCTAAAGCTGTTCCCTTTGCGTTCTTCATTAGCATCTCATTTTTGCTAAAGCCATGAGGTCAGCTATGTGTCTGCAATGGCATGAGGCTTTCATGCTTTCAAAAGCTGACAGTTTGGGTATTCGTTCTCTGAGACTTTCCACAGAGTGGAGTTTTGCTTTTTAGCAGTTACTCAATTATGTTTAAAGTTGAGGAAACAAAGGAATTCGTCGAATTCCCCTACTTATAGAACACCCGTGCACAGGATCTATATTTACATTACCAGGTAAGAATATATGCCTGTGTTTAATGGTACTTTTTTTCAGATCCAGATAGATGCCTGTATGTGTGTATACATATATACACCCTTTAGAGTTTCAAGCACATTTATCCATTTTTACTCATTTAATCTTATTAGCTTTCTGAGATGGGTAGTATTTTTAAACTCATGTGTCTATTAGATAAGAAAATTAAAGTACAGTAAGGTTCAATAATTCTTAAAAGGTCACACATCTAGTAAATAGTGTAGCCAGGATATGAACTTGGGCAGTCTGACTATAGCATCTACACTCCTACCCACTATGCTAAACAGCCTTTAAAAACAAAATGCAGGGGGAAAGTTTTCTCTAATAAAACAAAGTGTTCATTCCTTTCAGCTGAATTAGATAGAGGAAATTCCATTCATCAGGATAAAGCTCTGTTCACACCAATTTGCACTTATCCATCAGAAGATGTCAGGTACTTTTGTAAGCATTTAATTGGGCTTCCCACATCTTTCTTTTGGGTTGCCTATACAGAAAGTAAATTTAAAAAGAGGCAAAGTACTTTTCTCCTAAACCCTAGCTCAAACAAGTTAAATTGAGCTAGCATGGATTCACTTGAACTATGAAGCCAAAATTCCTTTGGCCTGCGGCAACCAGGATTCAACCCCACTTTTCCAATGTGGCTCCCAAACACGCATTTGTTCCACAAACACATGTTGAATGCCCACTGTGTGCCAGGCATTGTGTTCAGATCCAGAGAAAAACAGTGGCAAACAAAATTAAATATAATTCCTCTCTAATGGAATTTACAGTCTAGTGTTGTTGGCCCAAGATGTTCCAGTGACTGCCATATAATAGGACACACAGATAAAATGGACATGGTTCCTACCATATGGAAGCCAACATCTATAAGTGGGAGGCAGATATATAAATAAGGAAGCACTATCAGCATTAAAATTGCCCTGTCAAGTGTATGTATCGTGGGGCGCCTGGGTGGCTCAGCTGGTTAAGCGACTGCCTTCGGCTCAGGTCATGATCCTGGAGTCCCTGGATCGAGTCCCGCATCGGGCTCCCTGCTCGGCAGGGAGTCTGCTTCTCCCTCTGACCCTCCCGACCCTCCCCCCCTCATGTGCTCTCTCTCTCAGTCTCTCTCTCTCAAATAAATAAATAAAATCTTTAAAAAAAAAAAAAAAGTGTATATATCGTGAACCATGTGATTAAAGAAACTTACAGAGTATTGTGGTCCAATTGCCTCTTATCCCCCAACTATAAAACAATCTGCCATTCAAAATAGCAAACATATGTGTGAGAAATATAATTATAGTTTCCTTTGAGGTCATTCAAACATGAAAGAAGCTAAAGAATATGTTAATTCTAATTCTTACCAATCCCAAATATAAATTTCACTGCCATCTCTGAAAATCACACCTACCATCTTTAGACCACCAACTGTATGTGTTGAAAAGAAAACAATCCCCTGACTCTGGAAACTTTTGAATGAAAGCTGGAACTACCATTCTTGTACATGCAGGGAAATTGGATCAGTGAAGTAAAGCCTCTGTTCTGATTCCACCTAACCCACAGAGAAATTCTGGGGGAAAAAAATCTAATGTAAACAGGTTTGTCTCTGGCATTTGTGTAGAAACAGAAGAAATTCATCCAGAAGACCATATTATAACATCGCCAGTGAACTCACTCTCATTTGGATACTTAATGTGATTCCAATTGCTCTGGAGCAGTGGTTCTCAACCAGGGGTGATTTTGCCCCCCAGGGACCTTCGGTGATATCTGGGGACAAACTGGTTGCCATACCTGGTGGGGGGGGGAGTTGCTACTGGCCTTCAGTGGGCAGAGGCCAAGGCTACTGCCAAACATCCTACAGTGCACAGGAGAGCCCCCACAACAACAAAAATTCTGACCCGAAATATCAATAGTCCCAAGGTTGAGAAACCCTGCTCTACAAATAGTACAGATCTGGAAATAATTTGGATTCCTACTATCTGCAAACACAGCATATAGACAAGTCCTACTGACCACCAAGGGCTTCAGCTCAAATGCTGTCACATGGCATCTCTTGGATCTCAGGGGAGTGCTGCTAGAAAGTGGTCAGAGAGCAGGAAATGGCTTCTAATTAGTGTCCTCACAGGATACAACTGCAAAAGACAATTTCCTGTCCCCTTATTTGATGGGAAGATTAATCTCTTACCGAATTCCAGATGAGGAAGATTTTCAAAAGTTTCAAATAGCAAGAGTGTAGCCGTAGAGAAGGCAATTATGTGCAATTTGTACAGTGTTCGACAATCAAAATGTAAATCCGATGAGTTTATTGCAGTAAATGCATACGGCATGTTTACCTTAAAGAGCATCAGGCTGTAGAAATTCTAATGGGTTCTGACAGTTGGGAAGAATTATCTTTTCATATTGCAATTTTTATCTGTGAGATGAAAAGGGAAAATAAGGAATTTACTCTTAGGGAACTATTATCTTGTGAGGCTTTCTTTCTGATAAGGAGCAATATAGGTATAGAGGTTTGAAGAGATGGAAAATTGATAACTTCAGTGTTCTAGGGCAGATTTATCTGCACAGAGACAATTAATTTTGTTGCATCCACAGTGTTCTGTACAACATCTAAAACACAATCAGTGCCTTAATAAATGTTGTCTCCCTGTCATATAATGGATATACCTAATGCAATGCTTGATTTTCGTCTTTATTTTCTGGGTCGGAAAGGCTACCCAGAATTTTGAAAGCAGAAGCTTTCCCTAATTTCCATGAGGAAACGAAAACCTAGCTTCCATCTTTGCTTACATGTAAACCAGCCAGTTCAGTTTGGCAGAGAGTAGGCATCCAACAATTAGTATGTTCTTTCATCCCTCCCCCGCCTTTCTCCTGAGCCACCGAAAATTTCCTTCCTCTCTCTTGCTGAAACTTCCAGAACCAGAATAAAAAGACTGGGATGCTTATTCAATGGGATAGCTTATGATAAATATAGTCTGATTCAAACACTGACCTCCTAGGAGTATGTTAGATGGCTCTGATTTTGCAGTAAGATGATGAAACAGAAAATTCAGAATACCAAGCAATACTGACCTTTTTGCTGCTTTCTGTCTAAAACCTTAGTGCCTACCCACCCAGACTCAAACAAGAAGATACAACAAGATTCAACCTAGTCTTGATATGGTCAACCCTCCTCCTCCAATTGTCAACTTGATGCCTTTTAGCGTCCTTACTGGAGAGTCTGCCATAGTGCATGCATGCAGGACAGGAGGACTCTTCATGGCTGGCTGACAATGCCTGCCTGTTGAAACAGTGTGCAAGAAGCACATGACCCAGATCACTTCTCTGTCACATAACTATTCACCTGATGAAGCGGAGTCCAGATGCTACCCATGCCATACAACTTCCAGCTCGTACTGCAGTGGCAGTGAAATGTGATGTTGTAAGCCAGTAAAACCACCTGGTAGCTGAATTCTACTCTAGGGAACACCGAAATTTCACTTTTTCATTTAAGTGACTAATAGTAGTTATTATTCTTAGGAAACTTGTTCTAGGTGAAACAGATGTTGCGAGGTTTTGCTTTGCTTTTGGATATCAGAAGAGATCACAGAATTAGGCTAATATTAAACATGAAGTACATCCACAGCATTGGTAATGATGGGAAATATAAAATCTTATTTTAGAAAGCTACTATATGAGGAAAACTTTTAACCATTATATCCTGCTCCTCATTATGGATAAGGGAAGTGAGACCCAGAGTGGGACAGCAACCTAGCACAAGTTCCCTCTTTTGAAATCCTTTGCACTTTCCAACACGCCATCTCATTTCTTATGATATGGTCAACACTTATAAAGAGAAAACTAGAGATTGCCCATAGAATTAATTATATTAACAAAACTTCAGTGAAAGACAATTTGACAAATCTATCAAAAGTACAAATAGAGAAGGAAAGATGGCAGAGGAGTAGGGCACCCTATTTCAACTGGTGCCCAGAATTGAGCTGGATATCTACCAGACCACTCTGAGCACCCACGAAATCAGCCTGAGATTTAAGAAGATCTGGATCTTTACAAACAGAATATCTCAGGCGGTTGGTTTCGAGGTAGGAAGCGGGGAGCCGTGATTCCTCGGGCAGATATCAGAGGATAAACGGCAGCGGGAGGGAGCCTGGACGTGGGGATCCTACACCGCCGGTGAGCGACAGCCTCGTGCACTGGGGACAGGCACAGACTCGAAGACCAGTAGCAGCAGGGAAAGTGCTTTAGGGCAGCCCCCGGGGCGGAAACCCAGAACAAGGGGGGGGGGGTCGCACGGGCAAACTGGGAGCGGCTGGCGGTTTTAGAAGCACAAAGGACAGAGACATGCTCCAACCTGGAGGCAGGACGGGGAGCGCTGCAGAGGGGCGCACAACCCAGGCCGCTGCAGTTTACAGCAGCACGGACAGAAACGGAGACAGTGTGGCCTGGAAAGCTCACTGAAGAACAGACTGAGGTCTCTCTGCTCTGAGGCAGAGGGTTGGAAATGGTCTCTTCTGCTCTGACTCGGGAAGAGACGCGGAAAGCCGCCAGGGAAAGCTGCCAGAGAACAAAAGCCCCCAAAACTGATTCCCGTTGAGCCCATCCCCCTCCACGGGGGGCAGGGCAACTCCGCCCAAACAGGGTTGCCTGAGTAACAGCGCGGCAGGCCCCTCCCCCAGAAGACAGGCTGGGAAAACAAGAGGCCAGCAACCCTAAGGTCCCAAGAAAACAGGTGCATCTTGCTTGGGTTCTGGTCAATAATTTGGACTCTATACATTCCCTCACACACCCATCAACAGAATGACTAGGAGGAGGAGCCCCCAAAACAGGAAAGACTCAGAGATTATGACTTATGCTGCAGATTTACAAATGGATGCAGATATAACCAAGATGTCGGAGATGGAATTCAGGCTAGCAATTGTGAAGACAATGGCTAGAATGGAGAAATCAATTAATGGCAACATAGAGTCTCTAAGGGCAGAAATAAAAGGGGAATTGGCAGAACTTAAAAATGCTATCAATGAGATCCAATCCAATCTAGATAATCTAACAGCTAGGGTAACTGAGACAGAAGAGAGAATAAGCGATCTGGAAGACAGTATAATAGATAAAAAGGGAAAAGAGGAGGCCAGGGAAAAACAACTCAGAATCCATGAAAATAGAATCAGAGAAATAAGTGACACCATGAGGCGTTCCAATGTCAGAATAATTGGAATCCCGGAGGGAGTGGAGAGAGAGAGAGGACTAGAAGATGTATTTGAGCAAATTGTAGCTGAGAACTTCCCTAATCTGGGGAATGAAACAAACATTCGAGTCCTAGAGGCAGAGAGGACCCCTCCTAAGATCAAGGAAAACAGGCCAACACCCCGGCATGTAATAGGAAAACTTGCAAATCTTAGAACCAAGGAAACCATCTTAAGGGCAGTTAGGGGGAAGAGATTCCTTACGTACAGAGGGAGGAACACCAGAATAACGTCAGACCTATCCACAGAGACCTGGCAAGCCAGAAAGGCCTGGCAAGACATATTCAGAGTACTAAATGAGAAGAACATGCAGCCAAGAATACTTTATCCTGCAAGGCTTTCATTTAGAATGGATGGAGAGATGCAGAGCTTCCACGACTGGCAGAAACTGAAAGAATATGTGACCACTAAGCCGGCCCTGCAAGAAATATTAAGCGGGGTTCTATAAAAGGAGAAAGACCCCAAGAGTGATCTACAACAGAAATTTACAGGGACAATCTATAAAAACAACGTCTTCACAGGCAACATGATGACAATTAATTCATATCTTTCAATAATCACTCTCAACATGAATGGCCCAAATGCTCCCATAAAACAGCACAGGGTTGCAGACTGGATAAAAAGACAGGACCCATCCATATGCTGCCTACAAGAGACTCATTTTGAACCTAAAGATACATCCAGACTGAAAGTGAAGGGAGAGAGATCCATCTTCCTTGCCAGTGGACCCCAAAAGAAAGCTGGGGTAGCAATTCTTATATCAGACAAATTAGATTTTAAATTAAAGTCTGTAATTAGAGACACAGAAGGACACTATATCATTCTTAAAGGGTCTATCCAACAAGAAGATCTAACAATTGTAAGTATCTATGCCCCCAACATGGGAGCAGCCATCTACATAAGCCAACTGTTAACCAAAATAAAGAGTCATATTGATAACAATACGTTAATTGTAGGAGACCTCAATACTCCACTCTCAGCAATGGACAGATCATCTAAGCAGAAAATCAACAAGGAAACAAGAGCTTTGAATGATACATTGGACCAGATGGACCTCATAGATATTTACAGAACATTCCACTCTAAAACAACAGAATACTCATTCTTCTCGAACGCACATGGAACTTTCTCCAGAATAGACCACATACTGGGTCACAAATCAGGTCTCAACCAATACCAAAAGACTGAGATTATTCCCTGCATATTCTCAGACCACAATGCTCTAAAACTGGAACTCAATCACAACAAAAAATCTGGCAGAAATTCAAACACTTGGAAGCTAAAGACCACTCTGCTCAAGAATGTTTGGGTCAACCAGGAAATCAAAGAAGAACTTAAACAATTCATGAAAATCAATGAGAACGAAAACACATCGGTCCAAAACCTATGGGATACTGCAAAGGCGGTCCTAAGGGGGAAATACATAGCCATCCAAGTCTCACTCAAAAAAATAGAAAAATCCCGAATTCACCAACTAACTCTACACCTTAAAGAACTAGAGAAAAAGCAACAAACAATGCCTAAGCCACGCATCAGAAGAGAAATAATTAAAATTAGAGCAGAAATCAATGAATTAGAAACCAGAAACACAGTAGATCAGATCAATGAAACTAGAAGTTGGTTCTTTGAAAGAATTAATAAGATCGATAAACCACTGGCCAGACTTATCCAAAAGAAAAGAGAAAGGACCCAAATTAATAAAATTATGAATGAAAGGGGAGAGATCACGACTAACACCAAGGAAACAGAAACAATTATTAGAAATTATTATCAAAAACTATATGCCAATAAACTGAGCAATCTGGATGAAACGGAGGCCTTCCTGGAAACCTATAAGCTGCCAAGACTGAAACAGGAAGAAATTGACAACCCGAATAGGCCAATAACCAGTAACGAGATTGAAGCAGTGATCAAAAACCTCCCAAAAAACAAGAGTCCAGGGCCTGATGGATTCCCTGGGGAATTCTACCAAACATTCAAAGAAGAAATAATACCTATTCTACTGAAGCTGTTTCAAAAAATAGAAACAGAAGGAAAACTTCCAAACTCATTCTATGAGGCCAGCATTACCTTAATCCCCAAACCAGGCAAAGACCCCATCAAAAAGGAGAATTTCAGACTGATATCCCTGATGAATATGGATTCCAAAATCCTCAACAAAATCCGAGCTAATAGGATCCAACAGTACATTAAAAGGATCATCCACCACGACCAAGTGGGATTTATCCCCGGGATGCAAGGGTGGTTCAACATTCGCAAATCAATCAATGTGATAGAACACATTAATAAGAGGAGGGAGAAGAACCATATGGTCCTCTCAATTGATGCAGAAAAAGCATTTGACAAAATACAACATCCTTTCCTGATTAAAACTCTTCAGAGTATAGGGATACAGGGAACATTCCTCAAGTTCATAAAATCCATCTATGAAAAACCGACAGCGAATATCATCCTCAATGGGGAAAAGCTGAGAGCCTTTCCCTTAAGATCAGGAACACGTCAAGGATGCCCACTCTCGCCACTATTGTTCAACATAGTACTAGAAGTCCTAGCAACAGCAATCAGACAACAAAAAGAAATAAAAGGTATTCAAATTGGCAAAGAAGAAGTCAAACTCTCTCTTTTCGCAGACGACATGATACTTTATGTGGAAAACCCAAAAGACTCCACCCCCAAATTACTAGAACTCATCCAGCAATTCAGTAATGTGGCAGGATACAAAATCAATGCACAGAAATCAGTTGCTTTTTTATACACTAACAATGCAACTGTAGAAAGAGAAAGTAGAGAAATGATTCCATTTACAATAGCACCAAAAACCATAAGATACCTCGGAATAAACCTAACCAAAGAGGTAAAGGATCTATACTCTAGGAACTACAGAACACTCATGAAAGAAATTGAAGAAGACACAAAAAGATGGAAAAATATTCCATGCTCATGGATCGGAAGAATAAACATTGTTAAAATGTCTATGCTACCCAGAGCAATCTATACCTTCAATGCCATCCCGATCAAAATTCCAATGACATTTTTCAAAGTGCTGGAACAAACAATCCTAAAATTTGTATGGAATCAGAAAAGACCCCGAATTGCCACGGAAATGTTGAAAAAGAAAAATAAAGCTGGGGCATCACGTTGCCTGATTTCAAGCTATATTACAAAGCTGTGATCACCAAGACAGCATGGTACTGGCACAAAAACAGACATATAGACCAACGGAACAGAAGAAAGAACCCAGATATGGACCCTCAACTCTATGGTCAAATAATCTCTGACAAAGCAGGAAAAAAACATGCAATGGAAAAAAGACAGTCTCTTTAATAAATGGTGCTGGGAAAATTGGACAGCCACATGCAGAAGAATGAAATTCGACCATTCTCTAACACCATTCACAAAGATAAACTCAAAGTGGATGAAAGACCTCAATGTGAGACAGGAATCCATCAAAATTCTAGAGGAGAACATAGGCAGTAACCCCTTTGACATCGCCCACAGCAACTTCTTTCAAGATACATCTCCAAAAGCTAGTGAAACAAAAGCAAAAAATGAACTTTTGGGACTTCATCAAGATAAAAAGCTTCTGCACAGCAATGAAACAGTCAACAAAACAAAGAGGCAACCCACAGAATGGGAGAAGATATTTGCAAATGACACTACAGATAAAGGGCTGGTATCCAAGATCTATAAAGAACTTCTCAAACTCAACACCCAAAAAGACAAATAATCAAGTCAAAAAGTGGGCAGAAGATATGAAAAGACACTTCTCTGAAGAAGACATACAAATGGCTAACAGACACATGAAAAAATGTTCATATCATTAGCCATCAGGGAAATTCAAATCAAAACCACTTTGAGATACCACCTTACACCAGTTAGAATGGCAAAAATGGACAGGGAGAGAAACAACAAATGTTGGAGAGGTTGTGGAGAAAGGGGAACCCTCTTACACTGTTGGTGGGAATGCAAGTTGGTACAGCCACTTTGGAAAACAGTGTGGAGGTTCCTCAAAAATTTAAAAATAGAGTTACCCTATGACCCAGCAATTGCACTCCTGGGTATTCACCCCAAAGACACAGATGTAGTGAAAAGAAGGGCCATATGCACCCCAATGTTCATAGCAGCAATGTCCACAATAGCCAAACTGTGGAAAGAGCCGAGATGCCCTTCGACAGATGAATGGATAAAGAAGATGTGGTCCATATATACAATGGAATATTACTCAGCCATCAGAAAGGATGAATACCCAACTTTTACATCAACATGGATGGGACTGCAGGAGATTATGCTAAATGAAATAAGTCAAGAAGAGAAAGTCAATTATCATATGGTTTCACTTATTTGTGGAACATAAGGAATAACATGGAGGACATTAGGAGAAGGAAGGGAAAAATGGGGGGGGGGGAATTGGAGGGAGAGATGAACCATGAGAGACTATGGACCTGAGAAACAAACAGGGTTTTAGAGGGGAGGGGGGAGAGGGCATGGGTTAGCCCGGTGATGGGTATTAAGGAGGGCACATACTGCATGGAGCACTGGGTGTTATACGAAAACAATGGATCGTGGATCACCACATCAAAAACTAATGATGTATTGTATGGTGACTAACATAGCATAATAAAATTTAAAAGAAAAGTACAAATAGAATTACCCTTTATCACAACAAGCTAATTTTTCATCATACATTCTACAGATATGCTTGCTTATGTACAAAATGACATTTGCACAAGGTTATTTGTTTGCAAAATGAGAAACAATGAAAGTATCCACCAATAGTGAGCCAATTAAATAAACTATAGCATACCACACAATGGAATGGAATCCGGTGCAGCTATAAAAAAGAAAAAGAAAGCTCTTTGTATTGATATGGAAAGATCTACAGATCTCTAAAATATGTTGTTAGGAGAAAAAAAGCAATGTATAGACAACATATAGTTGGGCTGTGTTTTTGATCCACTCTGACAATCTGTCTTTTTTGTTGGGCATTCAGACCATTGACATTCAAAATGATTATTGATATAGCTGAATTAATCTACCATATTTGTTATGTTTTTTTATTTTTTGCCCTTGTTCTTTGTTCCTATTCTTGTCTTCCACTCTTTTTCTGCATTTTTTGTGTTATCTATAAGAAACGCACTTTACACATAAAGATATTTATAGATTAAAAGTGAAAGGATGGAGAAAGATATACTATGCCAACACTAATGAAAAGAAAGCAGGAATAGCTATATTATTCCCAGAGCAGATGTCAGAGCCAGAAAAGTCATCAGAGATAAAGAGGGGGCATTATAGAAATGATAAAGGGGTCAGTTCTCCAAGAAGACATAACAACCCTTAACATGTATGTTTCTAATAATAGTGTCAAAATATGTGAGGCAAAAATTGATATAACTGCAAAAAGAAACAGATGAATCCACTATTATAGTTGAAGACTATGATACCTCTCTATCAAAAATGGACAGACCTAGCAGGCAGGAAATCAGTAAAGACATAAACTCAATAACACCATAATCAACTAGATATAATGGACATCTTTAGAATCTTTATCCAACAACAGAAGAATATAGATTCTTCTTAAGCTTACATGTAACATTCACCAAAATAAGTCAGAATAACATTCTGGGCCATAAAACACACCTCAGCAAATTTTAAAACATAAAAATCATACAATGTCTGCTTTCACACCACAAGTGAATTAAATTAAAAATCAGTAATAGAAAGTTAGCTGGAAAATTCCAAAATATTTGGGGATTAAATAACACATTTCTAAATAACACATGGATCAATGAATAAATCTCTAGAGAAATCAAAAAATATTTCAAACTAAATGAAAATTTAAAAAATTGTGGAATGCACTAAAAGCAGTGCTTAGAGGAACATTTATAGCATTGAATACATATGTTTTAAGAGAAGAAAGATCTAAAATCAATCACCTAAGCTTCTACCTTAGGAAACTAGGAAAACGAGAACAAATTGAATCCAAAGTAAGAAGAAGAAAAGAGAAGTAAAAAGTAAAGCAGAAATTAATGATACTAAAAACAGGAAATCAATAGAGAAAATCAGCAAAACCAAGAGCCAATTCTTTGAAAAGATCAATCAAATAATAAGCATCTAGCCAGGCCAATTAGGAAAAAAAATAGGACACAAATGACAAATATGAGAAATTAATGAGGAGATAGCCCTAGAGATCCCATGGACCATTAGAGGATAATCAAGGAATATCATGAACAACTCTATGGCCACAAATTTGATAACCTAGATGAGACAAACCAATTCCTTGAAAGATACAATATGCCAAAACTCACACAAAAAGAAATAGACAATCTGAATAGGTTGGCCTGCATCTATTAAAGAAATTGAATAGATAATTAATAACCTTTCAAAACAGAAACTGCCAGGCCCAGATGGGTTTACTGGTGAATTCTATCAAACATTTAAGGAATACGTTATACCTATTCCCTATGATCTCTTTCAGAAGACAGAAGCAGAGGGAATACTTCTTAACTCATTCTATCAGACCAATGGACCTTAATATCAAAACCAAAGACATTACAAAAGAGAAAACTACAGAACAATGTTTCTCATGAACATAGATGTAAAAATCCTCAACAAAACAGTAACAAATTGAATCCAGCAGTATATAAAATGAACTACACACCAGAACCAAATAGGAAATAACCCAGGTATGCCAGGCTGATTCAATATTCAAAAATCAATAAATGTAATCCATCACATCAACAGGCTAAAAAAGAAAAATCACATAATCAGATCAATAGAGGCAGAAAAAGCATCTGACAAAATCTGACACCCATCCATGACAAAGCTCAATAATTGAGAATAAAGGGCAACTTCCTCAATTTGATAGAGACTATGTACAAAAAGCCTACGCCTAATATTATACATAATAATGAGAAATTCAAAGCTTTCCCACTAAAATCAAGTATAAGACAAAGATGTCCCCTATCATCACTCCTTTACAACATCATAATAAAAGTCCTAACTAATGCAAAAAGACAAGAAAAAAATAACATATATAGGTTGGGAAGGAAGAAATAAAACTTTGTTTACAGATGACATGAATGTCTATGTAGAAAATCCAAAAGAACTGACAACAAACTCCTAGAACTAATAAGCGATTATAGCAAGGTTTCAGGATACAAGGTTAATATACAAAAGTCAAATGCTTTCCTATAGACCAGCGATGACCAACAGGTGGAATTTAAAATTAAAAACACAATACCATTTACATTAGCACCTCCAAAAAATAAAATATATAGGTATAAAACTGACAGAATATAAACAAGATATATATAAGGAAAACTATAAAACTCCAATGAAAGATAGCAAAGAATAATAAATGGAGGGAGATTCCATGTTCATAGATAGAAGACTCAATATTGTCAAGATGTCATCTCTTCCCATAACAATCTATAGATTAATCTACAGATGCAATACAATCCCAATTAAAATCCCAGTAAGTCTTTTTGAGGATATTAGCAAACTGATTCTAAGTCTAGAGAGAGAGAGACAAAAGACCCTAAATAACCAATATAATATTGAAAGAGAACAAAGGTGAAGGACTGACATGATCTGACTTTCTATACAGCTACAGTAATCAAGACACTGTAGTATTGCTGAGAGAATAGACAAATAGATCAATGCAACAGAATAGAGAGCCCAGGAGTAGACCCCCTAAATGTAGTGAACTGATCTTTTAAAATGGAGCAAAGGCAATACAATAGAGCAAAGACAGTCTTTTCAACAAATGGTGCTAGAACAACTGGACATCCACATGCAAAAAATAAATCTAGACACAGACCTTACACCCTTCACAAAAACTAATGCAAAATGAATCACACACCTTAAAGTAAAATGAAAACTATAAAACTCCTATAGAATAACACAGGGGAAAATTCTGAAGACCTTGGATTTAGTTATGATGTTTTAGATACAACACAAAAATCATGATCCATGAAAGAAAGAATTGATAAGAATTCATTAAAATTAAAAATTTCTTCTCTATGAAAGATACTGTTAAAAGAATGAAAAGACAAGTCATGGACTGGTAGAAAATATTTGCAAAGGCACAAGTGATAGGAACTGTTATCTAAAATAGAACTGTTAAAATCCAACCATATGAAACAAACAACTTGACTTTAAAATGAACCAGAATGAGAAAGAAGAGCAAAGCTGGAGAGATCACAGTGCCTGATTCCGAACTGTACTACAGAACTATAGTAATCAAGACAGTATAGTACTGGCACAAAAACATATAGGTCAATAAAACAGAACAGAGAGTCCAGAAATAAACTCATGATTAATTAATCCACAACAAAGGAAACAAAAATATATAATAGGGAAAAAAAGTCTCTTCTATGAATGGTGCTGGAAAAACTGGACAGCTACATGCAAAAGAATAAAACTGGACCACTTTCTTATTCCATACACAAAAATAAACTCAAAATGGATTAAAGACCTACATGTAAGATCTAAAACTGTGAAACTCCTAGAAGAAAATCCAGGCAGTAAATGCTTTACATTGGTCTTAGCAATATTTTTTTTGGATTTGTCTCCTCAGGCAAGGACAACAAAAGCAAAAACAAACAAATGGCACTACATGAAACTAAAAAGCTTTTGCACAAGATGCTCAACATCACTCTATCATCAGTGAAATACAAATCAAAACCAAGATGAGATACCACCTCACACCTGTCAGAATGGCTAAAATTAACAGTACAAGAAACAACAGATGTTGGAAGATGGGGAGAAAGGGGAACCCTCTTGCACTGTTGGTGGGAATGCAAACTAGTGAGCCACTCTGGAAAACAGTATGGAGGTTCCTCAAAAAGTTAAAAATAAAATTACCCTATAATCCAACAATTGCACTAGGTATTTACCCAAAGGATACAAAAATACAGATTCAAAGGGCTACTTGCACCCCGATGTTTATAGAAGCATAATCAACAACAGCTAAACTATGGGGAGAGCTCAAATGTCCACTGACTGATGAATAGATAAGAAGACTTGGTATATACATATACAATGGAATATTACTCAGACATCAAAGAGAATAAAATCTTCCCATTTGCAACAACGTGGATGGTGCTAGAGTATATTATGCTAAGTGAAGTAAGTCAGTCAGAGAAAGACAAATACCATATGATCTCACTTATATGTGGAATTTAAGAAAGAAAACAGCTGAACATATGGGGAGAGGGAAAAGAAAAAAAGGAGAGAGGGAAACAAACCGTAAGAGTCTCTTACAAATAGAGAACAAACTGAAGGTTGATGGTGGGAAGTGGGTGGGGATGAGCTAGATGGGTGATGGGTATTAAGGAGGGCACTTGTGATGAGCACTGGGTGTTGTACGCAAGTGATGAATCACTGAATTCTACTCCTGAAACCAATATTGCACTGTATGTTAACTAAATAAAATTTAGATAAATAAATATTATTAAAACAAAACAAAACCAATAACGCTTTTGCACAGTATAGAAAACCATCCAGAAAATGAAAAGGCAACATATTGAATGGAAGAAGATATCTGCAAACAATATATATGAAAAGCAATGAGTATTCAAAATATATAAAGAACTCATACAACTCAACACCAAAAGAAAAAAAAACCTCACAAATAGTCCAATTAAGAAATGGGCAAAGATCCTGAATAGACATTTTTTTTAAAGAAGACATACAGATGGCAAACAGACCCATGAAAAGATGCTAAACATCACTAACCATCAGAGAAATGCAAATCCAAACCACAATGAGATATCACCTTACACCTGTCAGGATGATCAGTATCAAAAAGACAAGAAATAACAAGTGTTGGCAAGAATGTGGAGAAAAGGGAACATTTGTGCATTGTTGATGGGGATTTACATTACTGCAGCTACTGTGGAAAACAGTATGGAAGTTTCTCAAAAATTAAAAATGAACTACCATACAATCCAGCAATTCTATTTCTGGGTATTTATCCAAAGAGGATATTATGCTAAGTGAAATAAATCAGACAAAGAAAGACAAATATCATATGGTTTCCCTTATATGTAGAATCTAAACAAAACAAAACTGAAATGGACTCATAAATACAGAGAACAAACTGGAGATTGCCAAAGGTGAGGTGGAGTGGGCTATGGATGAAATAGGTGAAGGGGATTAAGAGGTACAAACTTCCAGTTATAAAATAAATAAGTCATGGGGATATAATGTACTGCATGGGAATACAGTCAATGATACTGTAATAACTTTATATAGTGATGTGATAACTAGATTTATCACGGTGCTCACTTCATAATTCATATAAATGTCAAATCACTATGTTGTATGCCTGAAACTAATATTGTATATTAACTACACTTCAATATTAAAAAAAATGAGCAAAAGACCTCAACAGTCTCCTTACCAAAGAAGATAAAAAGATGGTAAGTAAATAAGTATATGAATAGATGCTCCCTACCATGTCATCAGGGAAATGCAAACTAAAACAAGAATCAATGAGATATCATTGCACACCTATTAGAATGGCCAAAACCCAGAACACTGACAACACCAAATGTTGGCAAGGATGTAGAACACACAAACTCACTGCAGGTAGAATACAAAATGGTATATCCACTTTGGAAGACAGTGTGACAGTTTCATACAAAACTAAATGTACTCTTACTATCCAATCCAGCAACCATATTCTTTGGTATTTATCGAAAGGATCTGAGACTTTATGTCCACACGAAAATCTGCACACAGATGTTTACAGCAGCTTTATTTATCATTGCCAAAGCTTGGAACCAACCAAGATGTCCTTCGGTAAGTGAATGGATAAATAAACATCTAGACTATGGAATATTACTCAGTTCTAAAAAGAAAGGAACTATCAAGCCATAAGAAAACATGGAGGAAATGTAAATGCATACTGCTAAGTGACAGAATCCAGTGTGAAAAGGCTACATACTGTATGATTCCAACTATATGACATTTTAAAAGGGGCAAAATTATGGAGGCAATAAAAAGATCTATGGTTGACAGGGGTTTAGGGAAAGGAGGAATGAGTAGGCCGAACACCCAGGATTTTTAGGACAGTGAAACTACTCTGTATCATACGATAATGGTGGATACATGTCATTATACATTTGCCCAAATCCGTAGAACATACAATACCAATTAGTGAACCCTAATATAAACTATGGGCTCTGAGTTATAGTGATGTGTCAAGGTAGATTCATCAATTACAACAAATATACTACTCTGGGGCACCTGGATGGCACAGCTGGTGAAGTGTTTTACTCTTGGTTTCAGCTCAGGTTGTAATCTCAGGGTTGTGAGACTGAGCCCCCTGTTAGGGTCTGTGCTCAGCACAGAGTCTTTTGAGTTTCTCTATCCCTCTCCTTCTGCATCTCCCCCTCCCTTGCTTACATGCATGTGTGCATACACTCTCTCTGTCTCTCTCTCTTTAAAAAATAAATAAATCTTTGTTAAAAGCCGGCAAATATACTACTCTGGTGGGGGATGCTGATAATGGGAAAGGCTATTCACATGTGGGTGCAGGGGGTATAGGGGAAATCAATATACCACTCAATTCTGCTATGAACCTAAAACTGCTCTAAAAAAATAAAGTCTATTAAAAACAATTACACTAATGTTCAATGTTGGCTCAATTGCACTACTTAGATTGTATTTACAATTTAAAAGAGAATGTCTTAATTTTCACTGCTTCCCAACTCCTCCAGACCTTCATACACACACACATATTATTATCCCTAATAATACAATTTTATCCATGTTGGTAAAGTGGTCCTGGGTTTGTCAAATGGCTAACCCACTCCATTTCCCCATGACCTGAGCTCTCATACACAACCTTAGAAAATAATGAAAAAAAAAACCACTTGGAAAACATTTAACTTCCAGAGAGTAAGACTATCTACATTCTTTTTTTATGGCTGAGTACATTATATATACATATACCACATCTTCTTTATCCATTAGTCAATTGATGGACACGGGCTGTTTCCATAATTTGGCTATTGTAGATAATGCTGCTATAAACATCAGGGAGCATGCATCCCTTTGAATTAGTATTTTTGTATTCTTTGGATAAATACCTAGTAATAAGATTGTGAGATTGTAGGGTAGTTCTATTTTTAACTTTTTGAGGAACCTCCATACTGTTTTTCAAGGTGGCTACAACAGTTTACAATGCAATACTACTCAGTCATAACAAAGAATGAAATCTTGCCATTTGGAAAACATGGATGGAGCTAGAGTATTATTAAGCAAAATAAGTCAGAGAAAGACAAATACCATATGATTTCACTCATATGTGGAATTTAAGAAACAAAAAAAAATGAGCAAAGGGGGAAAAAGAGAGAGAGAGGCAAACCAAGAAACAGACTCTTAGCTACAGAGAACAAACTGATGGTTACCAGAGGGGTGGCTGATGGGGGAACTGGGGGGGATGGGTGAAATAGGTGATGGGGATTAAAGAGTACAATTATTATGATGAAACTGAGTTCTGTACAGAATTGTTAAATGGATATGTTGTACACCTGGAACTAATATAACACTGCATGTTAACTAACTGGAATTTAAATAAAAACTTTAAAAAAGATTATCTACAAATCTTTATTTTAGGTCTATAATCGTTTCCCTCTCTTGTGTCCTCTCTTTGCTTTACTCTGACATAAATGGAAGTTGTGAGATATAACTAGGTTGGAAATTATCCAGTGTGACTTTGACCTTGGACCATATACCTGATTCTTCCCTCTGCTTTGAGAACAGTTTCCTCACCTGTAAAATGAGAATAATAACACTGTCTACTTCCCAGGATGCTTATGAGCACTAAATGAGATAATGCAGATAAATATAAGTGCAATGCCTGGCACATAATAAGTGCAATGTTATTTGCCCATTCCTTGCTCCTTTTCATCTCTTCTCCTATAAATGCTTAACCAGCAATAAGATATCCAGAATCAGGACCTATTAAAATACATCACTGCTTTTCTATTTCTAAACAGTCAAACAATCTTTATATTTGAGGTACTATGTAGCAGCCAGCGCAGTGCTCTGCTTGGTGCCCTTCAAATGAGATCAATTTGTATTCAACACTTTCACTATCCACCACTATTACATGTATCCGTGCATCTCACCTCCCTTGAAGCTCTGAAGTTCTAGGACATCCCAGGAAATCCACTTGGGGTAAACTCAAAGGGAAGCTTGGGGTCACTTCAGGGAGGTCTGCTTTAATTAGGAAAATCACAGGGAGTACATCTGTTAAAAGCTTCCATAGAACTAGGAATGGTGTTCAAGATGGTTCTAGTTAAGGCCAGAGATGCTAAAAGTCTGCCATCATAGCTCATGCTCACCTACTGGAAGGAAGGTAAGTTATACCATGTCTACATGAGGAGGAGGTAGAATCATGAAATCTTTTAGATTTTCTACACCTCCCCAAGCCAACTCTGAATCCTCCAGTGCAAGTGATTTCCAGAACTGCCTCACTCCTTCTTCTCTCATAGTCTTCTCATCTGTCCAAGCTCTTGTTGAATGTCCTGGGATCTCTCAAAGTCATTCTGACCCTCAAGATGCATACAAGGGTATATAATTAGAAAACAGCCACTAAGTGCTTGAGCCAGTATGAGAATCTGAGGATATTTTCTGTTGTCAGACCAAGCAGTCAACAGTCAATGGACACATTCTCCTAAGCTAAAACAACTCACTCAGAAACAGCCAAATAGCACCTACCATTTTAATCCAGTTCTTTCGGTTACTCAAGCAATCAAATTATCTCAGATGTGGTGAAATTTAATGGATGTTATAGCAATTAAGCCTTAAACACCCTTCTCAATCAGTCATAGAAACTAGGACTCCATATTCCTCTCAGTAGGTGAACTTTTAAAACCTAATTGTTTGCTTTAAACCACACTAGAATAAGGGACCAATGACAGGTGTGGCTTCTTTCTGGTTCAGCACTGACTACATGCCTAACCGGGTAAGTTGCTCGGCCCCAGTCTTCCCAACCTAAAAAAAAAAAAAATCATGTTGTTAAAACATTCAGGCAGAGTAATTAAATCTAATGGATGGATAGTTGAGATAATAACAATGAACCTGATTCTCCCTCTGCTTTGAGGAACAGCTACGCATCAACCCCTGCTTTCTTAACCCATGGGCAAAAGCAACTTGTAAACTTCGCCACACCAGCTTCAGTTATCAGACCTCAATTTCTGCTTTAAGAACAGACAAATATCAGGACCAATAATAAGAACAAGTGTTACGGGAGAAATCAATGTTTGCTAATGCTTTCAGATCTTGATTGAAAACTGCCTGGGGGAGAACATTTTTTAATAATTATGTTTGCATTCTGTTCACATAAATTCACTCAATTTTCAGTGTGGTTGAGGTTCAGTTCACCTTCAAGTTTTTTCTGTTACATTCTACCTTGAGAAAAATCCTGCAGAAGAATGTTGAGGGTGTTGTTTTGTTATTACTACTTTTTTTTTTTTTTTGCAAAGTAGGTTTTAAGAAATTCCTTTTTCCTAGAAGATAAAAATTTGTAACTGAACAGTAGTTGACAACATCCTGTTAAAAAAACGTATGCCCTGCCTCCAGACAAGGCAGATTTAGGCAGCCTCAGTTGACATCCCTGAAAACAGGGACAGACAACATAATGAAAGCACAGATAGATGTGGGCAGGGACAATTATAATAAACTCAGCCAACTGTCCAATTAATAATTTTTTTTAAAGAAACAAATCTTACCAAATGGCAATGGAGCTTTCATTTCAAATCATTTGTTTAATTTCATGTGCAAATTATAGAGACGCATTCATTTCCAAGCTATTGAAACAGATTTTGGAGCCATGTTGTTTGAAGTGACTGTAGTTCAGAAACATCTCTTTTCAATTAGCTCTGAAACCTCTTTCAACAGCCTTTCATAAATAGGCCAACATCAATGGCATGCTCGGATGCAGTGCGGATCTCTAATGGAAATGCACAATGGGCCTTGCGCCATGCCTGGAGGGGCAAACATCTTCCATTTCAGACAGATCCAATGAGAAGTTCTGCCAGCTATTCTGGGTCGTTCACTTTTCGGTCTCAGGTTTAGCTCATCACTAATCGATGCCTGTGCTTTTTAATTACATTGTACAGTCAGTAGTGATTTGTCACTCGTTGAACCTGGGCGGGTCTTCTGAGCTATCACCGATGTAAACAACTGGAAAGGCAAGGTAACCTTAACTGCCAGGGCTCCACAATGCAAAAGAAAGAAATTTCCCTGATAAAAGGCAATGCTGACTTTGGAAGAAAGGAAGGAAAGGTAATATCCTCATATTTAAATTGTACCAAATACTAGAGGCCTATCTTTTCACTGTCCAGAGTCCTGGACTGGAAACATCTATCCACCAAAGGGTTTCTGTAAATCTTTTGTCTTCTGTAGCACTCATCAATGATCTCGGTGATATTAACTCAGGAGATATTTATTGATTGATAAGATCAAGTTTTATCTTTTTTATATTGACATTTCCCTCTGGTAGATAGAAGAGAAATTCTGAAATTGACTTTATGTTCCAATAACTAGGGATGCAATGCTGCATGGCACTTGAGAATAAAAAATCTTATTTTTCCATAAATGAATAACTAACTCAGAATATAAGATGACCAATCAATATATTTATCATTGGACAATAATCAATAAGAATATTTAATCAGAATGGACACCAATTGGTATGCCATAGCAGTACTTATATCAGCCCTGCCCAGAAAACACGTCACTGATGCTAAGCAAGAAAAAAGAAAAATCTTTGCAAATACAAGGCAATAAAAAGCTAAATTCTAAAATCTCTCACTACTATCTGTCTTCATTTTTCTTTTCTGTTTTAAAGACCTTCTTTCTATCAAAATACACTAAGACACAGACTCTGGATTCCAGTTGCAAAAGTAAGTAACTGGGCAATAAAAGTTCTATATTCATTTGGATGCTGTGCCTCCAACAGATTTAATCCCACTGCTCCAATGCTAGCAATAAGAGGATTTACTAGTTATGTATTAATATAATGAGTGAGAGAAGTAAGATATTGGTATACCACTTCTAACATAAAATTAATAAGGTATGTTTTGTTTTACACAAGATAAATTAATAATTACTCCATTTGCAAAATATATATCAATTGTGATCTTACAATCCCTGTAAATAGCAAGAATCTGTAGTGCCTTTGAAATACGCTGTTTCCATAAAACACCAGAGGTATTCACACTAAAGTTGGGAAGAAAGACGAAGAAGTCTATTAGCTCACCTCATATGAAAGATCTGGCCAGTACAATGAAGTAAGAAAAAGAAGTAAGAGGTATAAAACTCAGAGAGGATAAATAAACATTTCATTATTTTAATATGATATGGTTGTCTATGAAAAAATATGATTATCAATGAAGGATCAATGTGAACATCTAATAAAAGGTCACAGCAAAGCATGAGAATGCAAATATTAATTGCTTTCACATTTCAAAGAAATTACAGTTGAGAAAAAATTATAAATTAACAATGAATACTGAAAATTTGTAATACTGAAAAATATAAAATATCCAGAAATAAACTTAATAATATATTTGTACAATTCCCAAATTAAGAAAACTAGACCATAAGAGAAGATCTAATTAATGGAAAGAAGCATAATATTTTGGTTAAAAAAAAAAAAAAGACAGTATTGGAAAGATATCAATTCTTCTTTAATTTAGTCTGTGCATTTAATTCTATTTGAAATTACAATGTGGTTTTTATAATAAAGAAAATAAATCTAAAGTTCATTCAAAAGAAAAACCTGGAAAAACTACCAAGAATTTTTATGAAGAAGAATAATTGAAGAGGACATCTACTAAATATTAAATTATATAGCAAAAGTACAGTACTTCTAACACTGTGGTAGTGCCCTAAGAAAAACAGAAACATTGAGCCTCATAGAAAGCTAAGAAACAGACTGCTCCATACACATGAATTTAGTTATATAAAAGCATTTCAAATCAATGGAGAAAAAAATTCTTCTGATAAATGATATTCACAGGGGGACGTCCAGGAAAAAAATGATATTCACAAAATCAGTTAACTATTTGGAGGGAAACTTAGATCTCTATCCTAAACAATATAACAAAATAAATTTCAAATTGACTAAAGAGTTAAATGTAAAAACTGAAATCATAAAAAAAATTAGGTAAAATAATGGATGACTCAAAAGGAACAATAAATCCACACAATAATATCAATACATCTTAAATGTATATTGCCAACTAAAAGAAGCCAGTCCTAGAAGACTATATACTGTAGATTCCACTTAAACGACATTCTGGAAAAGGTAAAACTATAAGGAGGGCAAACAGATCAGAGGTTGCCAGGGGTTTGGATAGGAGAGGACACTGATAAGGGGAAGCACAGAGAATTTTTAAGGCTGTGAAACTATTCCATTTGGTACTGTTGTGGTGGATACAGGACACTGTGCATTTGTCAAAATCCATACATCACCTTACTGTGTGCAAGAGTGGAGGATCCCAGGATGGAATGCAACTGTAATAAAAGAATCTAGAGGGGCGCCTGGGTGGCTCAGTTGTTAGGCGTCTGCCTTCGGCTCGGGTCATGATCCCAGGGTCCTGGGATCGAGCCCCACATCGGGCTCCCCGCTCAGCGGGAAGCCTGCTTCTCCCTCTCCCACTCTCCCTGCTTGTGTTCCCTCTCTCGCTGTGTCTCTATCAAATAAATAAATAAAATCTTTAAAAAAAAATAAATAAATAAATAAAAGAATCTAGCTATATTACAGATGTATGATGTAACATCAGTGTAGAGGTGAGGAAAAAGAAGTACTGACCCGAGTAACTTTGGAAATGACTGGACACACAGAGCTAAAGAAAATGGAAATATACGTAAGCTGGAAAACTCTAGCTGGAAAGTTGTTTCTTGCAGGGTTATGGGTTAACAACTGTGTAGCCACTATACAGGTATACTAGGTTTGAACAAATAAGTAAATGCACAGTGGATGGCAGGAGCCAGGTTTCCCACTATAGGAATGTGGATGTGCAGATAGACAAGGGGCTAAGGCTAGAGTGAACCATGTGGTTACCATAGATGAGGGCTGGAGACATCAGTATGACCTCATGTTTAGTTTTTTAAAAGATACTGATGGGTATAACTAAAAGTAACTACAAAAATTATTATAATTACATAATTTTAATTATACATATATGAATACACACAGGTTAGTATACACACTATATATCCTCTCGCTCTGTCAGCCAAGAGGGTCTACAAACAATGACTACCCAATGGCACCGAGCACACCCAGCACTCAAGCCTTGGTCTCTAATATTACTCTACAATAAAAGGAAGCAGAACTCCTTAGAGAAATGACCGATTCTAGGGCTGGAGAAGGGAATATATAAAATGAGCCTGGAGCATCTTATAGTGTCTGAAAGTAAGACTCAACAAACAAAATGACTAGGGGATGTCAAAGGGACACAGAAGCCAAATGAAAAAGCTCCAAATGCCAAAACTGAAACAATCAGAGCAACAAAATAAATAACATGATATTGAAATTATAACCCAAGGCATAAAATATATGTCCACGAGTCCATAGAGACACAAATAAATCAATGAATAAGTAAACACATGGAAAAATGACTAATCTCCTGTAGAGAAAAATTCCAAATAATTTTTTTTTAAGATTTTATTTATTTGAGAGAGAGAGAGACAGAGCACGAGCAGCGGGGAGGGACAGAGGGAGAGAGAGAGGCAAGCTCCCCGCTGAGCAGGGAGCCCGATGCGGGGCTGGATCCCAGGACCCTGGGATCATGACCTGAGCCAAAGGCAGATGCTTAACTGACTGAGCCACCCAGGTGCCCCACAAAATTCCAAATAATTCCTATAGATACTCCCTCCCTCAAGGAGGTGAAGCATCACTCCCTACAACTTAAATGCAAGTTATGCATAATGACATCCTTCCAAAGAGTACAGTATGTTAAAGGAGAGTGGGAGAGAATAACTTTAGAGTGGACAATCTGATGACCACTACCTTAGAAGGTGTTAACGGTCAACATAAAAAGTGATGTCACACTGATAAGTATGAATTCTTGATATGATACAATATAACAGAACTTTACTTCTGTGTTCTTTCTCCCAAAAACCCATAACTCAGTCTAATCATGAGAAAAACAAACCATGAGACTCCTGGCTCCGGGAAACAAACTGAGGGTTTCAGAGGGGAGGGGGGCAGGGGGATGGGGTAGCTGAGTGAGGTGCATTAAGGAGGGCATGTGTGATCTCATGAGCACTGGGTGTACACCCAACTAATGAATCATTGAAGACTACATCAAAAACCAATGATGTACTATATGTTGGTTAATTGAATTTAAATAAAAAAAATAAAAAATAAATTTAAAAAAATCTGAAAAAAAATCAGACATACTCAAATTAATGGACATTCTACAAAATATCTGACCAATACTTCTAGAAGTGTCAAGGTTATGAAAAACAATGACAGTAATAGGAACTGTCATACCAGAGGAACCTAAGGAAGCATGATAACCAAATATAATATGGTATCCTGGATGGGATTCTGGATAAGAAAAAGTACATTAGGTGAAACTAGAGAAATCTGAATAAAGTAGTCTTTAGTTAATAATAATTGTGACAAATGTACCACAACTAGGTAAGAAGTTAAACTAGTTTAGAGTTATGGGAAATCTCTATATTATCTTTGCAACTTTTCTGTAAAACTATTCTAAAATAAAAAGTTTGTGTTTAATAAATGAATGGATATTTATCTGATCTCCAAGTGAAGTCCTTTCTAAGCATAATGCCTCTATAACTAAAAGATTAATAGATCTGGCCACAAAAAATAATAACTCATAACACAATGAAAAGACAAATCAACTGAGAGGAAATTGTTTGCAACATATCATTTAGAAAAAAGTTTTAGTATCTTTAACATTTAAAGAATGCTTTTAAACCAATAAAACCAATTTTTAAGAGCAACCTCATAACCTAGCAATTCTCAAAGGAAATGCGAAAACCCAGTAAGTATAGGAAAAATGTTCAACCTTACCAAATAAAAATATACAAATAAAATCAAAATAAGCTAGTATTAACCACGATTATTAAAAATTAAAATATCCCATATAGGGCAAAAGGAAATAGGTACAGTTGTAGGTACAACTCTAGCCGAGCATGAAATCTAGTATGTTTCTGGAAACAAAATTTGGCCACACATATATAAAGGCTTTAACATACAAATTCTACTTATTGAAATTCATCATAAGGAGGATACAAAAAATTATCAGTAAAGATCTCCAATAATATGGATTTAATAAACTCAACTACGGTAATACATGAAACATAAAACTGGGTGACTAATAAAAATCAGTTATGCATGATTCTTTAATATGAAAATATTAATAATGTGTAAGAAATAAAAGTAGTTACTTATTTTCAAAAAACATACACGTGTAGGCAAAAAACAAACAAAAAATACCAGAGAGAAGTTTCCCAATAGGAAGTAGGACTGAACATGGGGGAGGACAGAAAGGCTTTTATTTTCCTAATTTAAAAATTGTATTGTTTGGGTTTTTAAAGCATCCCTGTGTTACTTTATAATTTTAAAACTAATAAGAATGATATTTTTATAAGCCAGTTCCCAAAAAAGTACTGCCTGAGAAATCCCAGTTTATATTTTAGGTATATGACTAGAGAAAAAAATAGCAGGAAAAATATACACTGAAATGTAAACAATGTTACTTTCTAATCATAGGATTACTGAAGATTTTTTCGTGTGTTTTCTAAATTTTCCAAAACAAACTGAGGGTTGCTGGAGTGGTGGGGGGTGGGAAGGATGGGGTGGCTGGGTGATAGACATTGGGGAGGGTATGTGCTATAGTGAGTGCTGTGAATTGTGTAAGACTTGAATCACAGACCTGTACCTCTGAAACAAATAATACATTATATGTTAAAAAAAGAAGATAGTAGGAAGGGAAAAATGAAGGGGGGGAAATCAGAGGGGGAGACGAACCATGAAAGACTATGGACTCTGAGAAACAAACTGAGGGTTCTAGAGGGGAGGAAGGTGGGGGGATGGGTTAGCCTGGTGATGGGTATTCACACGTATTGAATGGAGCACTGGGTGTTATACGTAAACAATGAATCATATAACACTACGTCAAAAACTAATGATGTAATGTATGGTGATTAACATATAAAATAAAATTTAAAAAAATAGTTTTTGTTAAAAAAACAAATCATAAGGTAATTTAAAAATCTTTTTCAAAATTAAAAAACAATGCATGCAAACATACTTATTTTAATATGAAATCTAGAGTACTAGAATTATCCTTGGAAAACTGAATCTCGTTTTATTTTGCTTCATGCATTCACTTATTCAAGTATTTATTGATCCAACCTCTAAATGAAAAACAATTTTAAAAAACAGGTAAGATACCCAAGGTTAAAGAGAAATACAAAATTCAAGTTTAAAAATCTAAGAAAAGCCCAAAGTAGAGAAACTTTATTTTTTACAAATTATAGAATATTATTTTTTGGCTATTAAAAAGTTGTAAATTCTTGAAATTACACTTGGACCATATCTGCAGAACTGTAACATAACTGGTCAGCATAATTTATTATTAATGGTGATAGAACTAGTATTTTGAAATTGTCCTGTTGCTCATGGAACAAAACAGATAAGGCAGAGTGAAGTGAAGTAATGAAACCTAAAGTCATGAAAATAAAACCTTTGGAGAATTCTGAACTCAGTGGTCAGGTATCAGACTCACCTGTAGAGCTTTTTTTCTTTAGACAAATAGCACAGTCCCATTCCAGTCCTGAGCAGTTCAAGTCTAAGGGACAGGGTCCAACACAGGCATTTTCTAAAAGCTCCAAAGATTAGTCTGATATGCACCCCAACGTTGCAAATTTGGGCTCTAACTAATCGATTTGATGTGCCTGAGCCTGAATTATTCACTGTGAGAACCACAGAAATGTGACTTTGTAAAATGGTTATTCACCTAGCTCCCAATGTCTTTCTTTTAGTCACTAAGTAAATATGACTTAGTTCACTGGTTGCTTACTTTGCACCACACACTGAGTTGGCTCTTTATCCAAAATTCACCATCTTCCAAAAGAAACTGCAGAATGTAATAAATTTTTTTTCTTTAAAAAAGAAAGTTGATACATTTAATTGCTACAATATAGTATACCTAGATTTGAACTACGATGATTATTAAAACCTACAGAATTTCTAAGGCAATTAAATGTACTATTTGGCCATGATGCCCACAAGGTAAAAACAGCAAGGAGGGGTGCTGAATTAATGATAATGAAGCCTCTGGAAGTTACAACCCTATCATGTTTTGACATAAGAGTATGAGATTTTTGAAGTAGGAACCAAATTTGTAATCTAAAGGAATTTCTGAAGATAGTCACCTCTCTCAAATTAAAAAAAAAATTCAGCAAAATATAACAATCCTTATCTAAGTTGAAGAGCCCCTAAAAAGTGCCTCATGTGGGTTTTTTTTTCCCCCATAGGAAAGTGCAGTTGTGTTTATCAAATAGGCAATAGTGGAAGTGATTTGGAATTAACTGCTTTAACCAAGTTTAATTTGAGAAAATTTTCCATTGAATGTCACCTATTCTTTTAATCTTATCAAAATTTAGGTCCTACTGGTCCGCTGAGATCAAAACAGAAGGCTGTGTCTAATCAGCATATCAATGTTAGCTAAAATTATGCCTCTGAATGACGGTAGCTTAATAGGTACGCAGGGCAGTTTCCTCCCAAAGGATATTAAAAAATATGTGCTGCTTTTCCCAAAGCCATTGTTGCCTTTTATTGGGCTTCTTGCTCTTTGCGTATTTCAAAGAAAGTTACAAAATGAGCTGATTTTCACACACAATTTAGTCTTCTTATCATCAAATTCTCCTATTAAGGTCTTTGAGGCATTGCTTCAGGAGCTCTGGACTTTAGTCCTCTCTAGAACGAATTAATTATAAGAGCTTGAGCACCCCTGGACATCAGTTTCCTTATCTGAAAAATGAGAGTTGCATATTCTCATTTCTAATACTTATTACAGTTTTCTGTCTCTTCAGTCTCAAAAGGAGTAAGTTCTTAATATATTTAACTGACAGAAATCAGTTTTTAAATAACCTCATTAAATCACTGAACCAAGACACATTATTTCCTAGATTGTGGGAGCATTACAGACTTAGAAAAGTGTACTAGTCAACTATGGCTTTTCTAATGCTGCATAACAAACCAGCCCAAAAATCTGTAGTGTAAACAACATTATTTATCACCTCACTCACAGTGCCTGGGAATGCTCTGCTTTAGCCTGTAGATGTTGGGTGGCTGGGGCAACTCTGCTGGGTTTGTCTCATGCTGAGGCCCAAGCTGGAGGGTAGCAAATACCTAGAGTATGTTCTATTAATGTAAAAGTTTGGAAGTTCCCAAAGTGGCCAGGTGGAAAAACCAATGCCTCCTAAAACCTCTATTCAAAACTAGCAGATTGTCACTTTCATCTACTCCTGTTAGTTAAAGCTGGTCCATGGTCAAGTTTAACCTGAATAAAGCAAGGAAGCTGACTTCTTCCACTGGGGTGAGTTGGAAAGGGAGTAAGTACTTATGAAAAAAATTCTAATCTATTACAATGACAGACACCCCAAAGAGGAAGGAACTCATGGAGGCAATTATCTAGGTGACTTAATCCAAGGAATAATTATCATTCACTTACTCAACAAACATTGCAGAGGCCTTTCTATGTGCCAGGCAGTAGTCTAGGGTTAACAAGACTTGCTGGCAGATCAGACATGAAGGATAAGGAAAGAAAGAATGAAAAGAAAGAAAAGAAGAAAGAGAAAGAAAAGGAAGAAAGAAAGAAGATAACTCCTGGGTATTAGCTGGATGATGGTACTAAAGTCCAGAAGACTCTTGGGGAGAAGCAGTTTTAAGATGGGATGTATGGGACCTGTTTTGGACTTTGACATATGCACTGGTCTTCACGCTTTATAAAGTGCTATCACATATATCATGTCCTGGTTAATCTGCATGGCAGGATGGATGATAAGCTGTTCTAGTTTTCTGTTGCTGCCTTAACAAATTAGCACTTTAAAACACCACAAATTCATTTTCTCATAATTTCCTTGGGTCGGGAGTCCAGGTAGAAGTTAGCTGGGTCCTCTGCTCATGTCTCACAGCTGAAATCAAGCTGTCACTCAGCTGCATATCCTTAGCTGAGGTCTGGTGTCCTCTTCCAAGCCTACTACTTGTTGACAAAATTCATTTCCTTGCAAGTGTGGCACTGAGGTCTTTATTTTCTTGCTGCCCATTGACCAGGATCACTCCCAGGTTTTAGAAGCCATTTGCCCTCATAGAGATCACAATATAGCTATTCTCTTCCTTCCTCTAAGCCAGCAGAAACCTTTCTCTCTGACTTATTCTCTCACTGGCTAAGAAAACTCTCTGCTTTTAAAGGATTCATGTGATTACATTAGACCCAACCAGATCATCTCATATTTCAAGGTCAACTGACTTGGGAATTCCATTCCGTCTGCAAAATCCCTTCACAGCAATACCTAGATTCATATTTGACTGAAGAAGCAGAGGATAGCAATCTTGGCGGGACCATCTTTAGAATTCTGTGTACTACATAAGCCCACTTTGCAGATGACACAATTAAACCTTGGTTTAATCGGCCACCATCAAAAAGCCTGTCCAGTGGCGAGGTTTCTAACTGACCTTGGTCTTGTGATTCAGTCCAGGGCTCCTTTTACCCAATCAGGCCTCCTTTCTTCCTCTGGGAACACTTCCTGCAACAGGGTGACTTCCTCCTTCCTATGACCCTTAACCACAAATAACACAGCACTCTACAAAAGTATAATTGCATTATTATTTACATTTTCATGCATCATATCTGACATAGCATTTAACAAGCACTTGCTATAGGAATTAACCAAAGCAGAAAGTTTTGTTCTGTACATTTACAGAGATCTCAGAGATCTGAGCATCATGACTATGTACATCTGATGTTACCATTTACTATGGAAAGTTTTCATGGCCATAAAAAAGACCAGCATGATATTAAGCCAGAACGTTAAAGTGGTGCTAATGTTAATAACATTACAGTGAAAAAAGAGTTCCATTATCAAATACTCCTGAGAAACACTGAATTAAACAAAATTAATCTAGTAATGCAGAACCTTTTAAGGCCTTTGATATGCTAATATGTTATGAGGCAACAAAAGGGAGATATAATATACTGAACTTGATTTAGAACCCTTTTACTATAGAGCATCTCAAGGTACCAGCATTCCATAAAACAGTCACTTAGGTAAGACCCTTCCTGCTTCCTTTCCACTCATCACAGTCAAGAAGTTCCCTCTTATCTCTCGCTTTTGTAGTCATGGTTAGAAATAGGATGGGAAATCCCATCTACCCTGAGAAACTCTATGCTCTCAAAATGACCAGTGACAAGGCTTTGTGGCCAGTCTGACTGTATCCAATAATAGGTGTACTTTAAAGAACCAAAGAGAAAAAGCATTAAAACTCAGACTCTTCTTAGGCCACAAAACCTACATTCTGGAAATGAACTTGGGCAGAACATGAGGTCTAAAATGTGTCCTTCACATGAATGAGAAAAGAATTAGAAGAAAAAAGGTGGGGGGGGGGGAAGTCCTCTAGCATAGACAAAAATTCCCATGTCAAGGGACCTGAGAGGGATATCAAAGTGAATAGTAAATCTATCCAGGAAAACTAACCTATAAGACCTAAAACTCAAATCTGACATCAACTCCATAAATCTATGGCTTGACATAAGAAAGATAATATGCCTAACTTATACCATGCATACCAGTTTCCAACACACTTAAAGGAGACCTGGAAATGTACCACAGTGACCCCAAATGTACATTAAATGCCGGGCAGCTCTTTCCACTCAGATTTTCAAATTAAGAGGCATAATCATAACAGTATTTTTCCTTGATCCAAACAGATGAGTTGAGCAACAACAACAACAAAAAACAACTTCTTTCAATCATTAATATTTCTCCAAGTGCCTGCATCTTTCCCCAGTGCTCTTTCAACTTCTCTTCCTTGTCATCAGGAAAACATTGCTGATAGCCCATTGCTAGGTTCTGCAGAGAAGAAACCTAACAGATCCACATAGGCTTACTGGAGCTCATGGCAAGAACTCAGCTTAGAAATCACTGGAGGGGCGCCTGGGTGGCTCAGTCGGTTAAGCGTCTGCCTTTAGCTCAGGTCATGATCCTGGGGTCCTGGGATCAAGCCCCTCATCTGGCACACTGCTCAGCAGGGAACCTGCTTCTCCCTCTCCCTCTGCCTGTGGTTCCCCCTGCTTGTGTGCACTCTCTCTAATAAAAAAAAAAAATCTTAAAAAAAAAGAAATCACTAGAAAATCATTGCCACATGGCCAACTCACTGTTGCTACCAATAGACAAAGCAGCATGTCCTATTGCTTACATGCCCATCCTGGGAGCATCAATAAGACCAACACAGAGATTGTAAGACTCTTAATCACTTATATCTAACAATTAGGAACTGGGTAGTGGGGGGAGTGAGGAGAGAGTGAGTTTTCTTTCAGGTAAGAACACATTTCTTTGTGCTAGCCTGCTTCCTTTACCACATTCTCTTCCTCCACTCCTCAGTGCCTGCTCCAAGGGGCCATCATCATCATCCTGAGAACTAAGTTATTGCACCACTCAGTGGAGATTTTAAACACCAACAGCTTAAAAAAACTTCATTTGTGTTTTTGGCACTCTTCACCAAACACACTGTGACCAACCTAGAGATAATTACCTTGAAAACAGCAGTGTTAGAAGTGCGCACAGAAAAATAATCCTCCTGTATTTTCAAAGAGAGTGATCAAGGAAGTAGTACATTAGTGTCCTAGGAGGTAACCAACCGTATTGTCTAATATGTTCCTAGTAGTAGAGCTGACCTGGTCCGAAGTTCTATATTTTTCGGTTTGTACATTTATCCATTTATTCAGTGAACACTTTATCACATGTTTAACATGTGCAAACACTGTCCTGGAAGCTGGTAATACAGTGATAAGGGCCAACATGTCCACATGGAGAAGTTCAGGTTAGTGGAGAAACAGAGATTTACAGTGCAGACTGATTAAAGTTATAATAGTAACTCAAAGTAATATGGGATCACAGAGGCCAAAGAGCTAAACCAGAAGGAAGGAAGGCATGGTCCAACAAGGCAAAGGAGGGGATATTTAGGCTGGGTGTGGAAGGAAAAGTAAAAACAGTATTTATTCATTTACTTAGTTGGTTATGATGCACTTGTTCCAAAAAGGATTTAAGGAAATTTTCAAAGATTCATACAATGCCAAAGGGTAACAGAAATGCAAAATTTAGTATTTATTCTTTTTAAAAAGTTGGGGGGGTGGAGTAATGGAAAAAAAGAGTGGGGAAAATCAGTGGACTCAGGAGGAAAATTAAATACATGCTATTAAATGTCTATGCATTTGTGAGATGAGGACCATAAATTTGGTTCCGAGTCTTGCAGTAACCAAGGTCAATAAGGAGAATTTACAGATCATATATGGATCATACGGTCAGCAAACAGGGAAAAGAAATTAAAAAAAAAGAGCCAACATTTCTCGGGGTAAGTATTTGCAAATCAAAGAAGTATGGAGGAAGACGAGCAATTTCCCAAGGTTTGAAGTGTAGAGTGGGAGTAAGAAGGAAATGAGAACTGGTGAAGCTACAGAGGTAAGGGCCTGCCTGGGCATGAAGACACTCTTATGCCACATTAGACAGAGCTATCAAAGGACTTAAGAGGGGCAGACATGGCCGGATTTTTTATTTTAGGAGGCACAAACTTAAGGACAAAAATAATATTAAGGAAGTAGAACTGACAGAACTATAGATAAACAGGAGTGTCAGATCGGTGTACTGTACTACCAAGCCTTTGGATGTTGCATTTGCCATCTATATGATGGGAATTTGATCTAGCCTAACCACCTATTTTTCATAAAGATAGATGCAAAAGTAAAGTCTAATGTGAACAATTTATCTGATTAATTTCCTCCACTAGGAAAAGAAGGGGGAGAAAATTTTAGAACAAATTGCATACTGCTTGGAGTAAAACACTGTGGCTTGGGGAGGGGTTCATAGCTGTGAGCAGCGGGGGAGGCAAGATGAGCACCCCTCTAACAGATCTGTATAAAGAGATGGGGGAGGGGGTGAGGACAAAGGGAATGGAATGAATCCCAAGATATATTTTATACTTGGTTCAAAATTTTGCCTAAGGTCTGCCCAGTGGAGAGGAAAGTCCACATATATCACATTCAACCATTCGGTAGCATACACATCAGGCAAAACAATTTCACTGATAGAATGATTTGCTTTGAAAATAACATCTTAAGTTCCTGGGTTTTTTTTTTCTTTTACTCAAAAACTCTGGTTCATTGTGAAGCCATTTCTTTTCACTATTTTTAAATCTTCAATATTTTTATATTTTATTTTTTTATAGGGCTATCTCTCAGTTTTAAAATTTTGAATTCATTTGTAATAAATTATTCCCTCCATAACCTTAAATTCAAAGACCAGGGAAGTTAAAAAGCTAAATAGAGACAACTGTGGTATAGTAATAATGATGATGGCTAATATTTATTGAGCACTTATTAGGTACCAGAGACTCTTCTAAGAGTTTTGCATTATTAATTTAGTTTCATAACAACTCTATGAGGTAATTACTACTAAGAGCACCATTTTGCAGATAAGGAAGCTAAAGCACAGAAAAGTGAAGGACCTTACCCTAGGACCAACCCTCTTCATGTTTCACCAAAATCATATCTACACTGGAAGAATTTCACCAGAAAAAGTCAATGTGCTGGTTCTCAATAAAATGAATGATATCTGGGGCACCTGGGTGGCTCACTCAGTTAAATATGCAACTCTTGGTTTGGGCTCAGGTTGTTACGTCGGGATCTTGGGATCTTGAGATCCAGCCCAAGTGGGGCTCCATGCTCAGCTGCTCCATGTTCAGCAGTCTGCTTCACCTCTTCCTCTCCCTCTGCCCCCTCCCTGCTCATGCACTCTCTCTCTCTCTCAAATAAATACATCTTTAAAAAAAAGAATGATATTTGACACCCTCAAGGGTCCTCCTACCATTATTAATAACAAATGATCATATTAATAATGTATTCCATTTGCTTTCATATTCTGTCCTCACAAAAACCCTGTGAGGCTAAGTGGGCAAAAGTGAAGAAATTGAGGAACCACAGAAAAAGAGACAAAATGGAATGGAAGAGATCTTCTGACTTCCATTCTATGTTTTTCCTAATGTATAAATCATTATTCCTAAAGGTATCAACTACTTCTGGTTTCTTTCTGATTTATTCCAATGCCTTGATAGCTGTAAGTGGCCCCTATCAACATGAATGGTTCTCATTCCCTGTTAAATGAGACAGAATGTTCAGCCACCTAACTTACAAAAAATAATATTAACTTCCTTGAGTGTGCTCAAAAATTCCACAAAAAAATCTCCAGAAAAAGCAGTCATGAAACAACACAAAGATCAGACTCTTAAAGACAAACCACTAAAGAAGAGTTTAATGATACTACTTCAATTTTAAATTTTTTATGTTGACATTACAAGTGACGCTATTGCTACCAGAGATGAGAGTAGAAATCAGTGCATCCACCAGGAAGGGAAGTTTGACAATCTCTCTCAAAATCACAATATGCATGTCCATTGTCCTAGAAAGGTTACATCTGGGATTTGCTCTCACATGGGTGTAAACATATTTAGATACAGATATTCATTGCAACACTGCTTTGAATAGAAAATGATAGAAATAACCAGATAATAGAGAATAGTTCAAATTAATTTCAATACATCCAAACAACGGAATACCATACAGGCAAAAGACAAGAAAAAGAAAAAGGCGATTGTACACGTACTAGTAAGGTAAGACCTGTCTCCAAGACACGTGAAGTGAAAAAGCAACATGTGGGACAACATGCATTGCACGCTACCAGCCTTGTTAAGAAAGAGAAGGAAAAAGATGAAGAAAAATGCAGATAGAGCAGAAGAAGAAAAGAGAAGAATAAATATATGAGATACACAAAATGATTGTATGTGAATAACAAGCTCTGGAAGGAGACACAAGAAAGTAATGGCAGGGTTGCCTTTGAGGAAGGTCACCGAGTGCTAAGAGGCAAAAGTAGGAGGGAGACTTACACTTCGATACCTATATCAATGTGGGTTGTCCAAGAAGAAGCTGCCCACATGAAATCAGAAGTACAAGAGAAAACACTCGTGAAAGATAAAGGGAAGAGTGGTTAGGAGAAGGCAGGAAGAACCTTCTGACTGGGATACCAACTTGACACCTGTAAAAGGAGAGAAGAAAGGAAGGAGATTAAGGCAGGAGGAGCCTGAGAGTGCAGTGCAGCTCTGAGAAATTTCTAGCCAGCCTGACAGGGTGCCACAGAGCAACAGGTGCCTGTTAGAGGGGCTCTGCGTCAGGCAGGAATGACCTGGTTCCAAAACCCTCTTCATGTCCAGCGCAGTCACGTGCGGACTCAGCATGAACACAAGGGCAGATCCCCGAAGTCTGGCAGCTGGAGGCTGTCAGTTCACTACCCACCTCACAGCGGCCCTTAGAGGAGGCTCTGAGTGGCATGCCTCCGTGGGTACCAAAATACCATTTCATGTATTGTGATTTTAATTTCCTAGGCATATGATGATCATTATATACTGAACAATTTTATAGAGATGCTGCTGAATAAGATGCTTAATGACATGAATTGTACATGCAATATTATTAAGCTGACGGAAGATTTTAAAAATAACTTATATGGTATAATCTCAATCTTTCCAAAAAATATATGATGTATATAAATGCACATATCGTGATATATATCATGGCATAATCCCCAAAAAATGTTGGGAGCACATGCAACAAAATAATAGCTAGATACTGAAAATAAAAGTCATTTTTTTATCTTTGTGCTTTCCAATTAGAAAAAATTATGGGGAAAATGTAGTGCAGTTTTTTGTTTTGTATTGTCTCATTTTCAAAGAAACTCCACCAAATAGTACAAAAACTATCTGGCTAATTCAAAAGTGTTTTACACCCCCTCTCATTTTTTTTCAATGGCTCAGGTAACTCCGGAAGTGTGAGCCAATTATACCCTAAAAACAGGCTCTGTGTTCACTCCCTTGAAGTTCACAACGAATTAGGCATTCAAGCCAATTCAATGAGATTGTGGTGGCCAGAGCTACAGACCCTTCTCAGTCGTTCTGCGTCACCGGAAGCTCTCTTCTAACAGATGAACTGCATAATATGAGATCAACACGAAAGAAAGAGCAGAGAAGCATGGGAATGCAAAGCAAGACTACAGACCTGCCTCTCCAGCACCAACCCCACGACACATTTCTCAATGTCTACAGACATAGTGTGTGCATAGTATCAGCTCCAATGAACTTACATTCTGTCATCAAAGAACTGTCTGCATGTCTCACCCCGCTTGTTAGTGTATGAGTTCTTTTAGGGCTGAAGAACTGGCTTTCTCTATTTGTTCCAACTCTACAGCATCCAGCACTATACCTTGTAATAATAGAAATGTTGACACTTGCTGAGCACTTCTAATTACCAGGCACTGCACTGTTTTAGGAACCTATATGTAATATCTTATTTAATCTTCACAACGGCCCACAAAATATGAATGAAAACTATCCCATTTAGAGAAAAGGCACCAGAGGCCCAGGGTAGGTTAACTCACTTGCCTGAGATCACAGAGCTGGGAACTGGTGAAGCCCATATTCTAAACGATGTGAGTAAGCATTTCGTCAATATTTGCAGCTTAAGTACCCAAGCATTATAGCTCCTGAGCTGGCAGGCTATGGCCAATAGGTCAAATATGGCCCCCTGCTATTTTTGTATAGCCTGCAAGCTAAGAATGGCTTTGTCGTTTTTAAATGGCTAGGGGAAAAGTTATTTTTAAGCAATATTCTGTGACACATGTGAATTACATGAAATTCGTTCATTGACAGAGTGTCTATGTTTTCATACTATAGCAGCAAAGTAGATGCAACAGAAACGATCTGGCCCTTCACAGAAAAAGCTTGCACACTCCTACAGAGGAAAGTCTTACCCAAATACTTCCTCAGAATCATCCAGAGTGTTTTGTTTTGTTTTTTTATAAACTGGGCTTGTAGGGCTCAGACCTACTGAGTTAAGACTCCCCAAAGGTGAGGGCCAAGAATCTGTGTTTTAAAAAGTTCCCCCAGGTGATCCAAATGATCAGCCAAGTTCGGGAACCTCAGCCAGGAAGTACTTTGGCCTCAGGCAGTTACTCCTCAGGACGCTTTTACTCGGGCTGAGTAAAAAGGGGTGGATGAGGCAACAAAGACCCCTCCATGCTCCAGAACAAACCATCCTCCGATCCCTGACATGACAGAAACTCAGCAAAATGAAAGCACTCAGGAATCAACAGGATTAAGAAGAGACAAGCCCTTTTCCTCTGCTTGCACGCAGTTCATTAGAAACAATATTTCCGAAGGGGGATGAAATGACTATGTTGAAGGATCTACTTGTCAAGTTCAAGGCTAATGTCTGCAACCTGCTTGTCTGTTTTTGCAGATGAGCTGCTTCCGTTTAGGACAGGGCAGCTGACAGACCGCCTTAACACTCAACCCTCTCCCACCATTGACAGAAGCACATTGAGAAGGCCTGAGAAACCGTTTCAAGCCAGCATCTCTAAAAGAATATTCCAGTCCCAAACTCTAATGCGCTGTCCTCAGACTTTGCTAGCTGCCTTCCACTTCTATCCCCACAGGAAATTAAACCACAAAGCTCACCAAAGACGTCCTTGTTGCTAAATCCAAGAGCCACTTCCAACCTTCACCTTCCTTCGGAATGCCTGATAACCCACATCACCCTTGGTTTTTCTCTTACTTCTGTTGCCATGTCTGCTCAGCCTCTTTTGAAGGCCCTCACCCTGTTTACATAATGATGTTCCCCAGGTTCATAATAGAAACCTTTCCTTCTCCCAAAAGATATCCTGAATGATTTGTGACATCAACTCTAGCCTACAGTTTTAAAATCTTTTTCTCTGGGGCACCTGGGTGGCTCAGTTGGTTAAGAATCTGACTCTTGATTTTCAGCTCAGGTGGTGATCTCAGGGTCCTGGGATCAATCCCCATCGCATTGAGTCCCCTGCTCAGTGGGGAGTCTGCCTGAGATTCTCTCTCCCTCTCCCACTGCCCCTCCCCACGCTCACACATGTGCTCCCATGTGCTCGCTCTCTCTCCCAAATAAATAAATAAATGTTTTAAAAAATCTCTTTCTCCAGGCCCAGTTTTACTGCTGAGTGGTACTATGGAGTAGTGGTTACAAGGGGGCTCTAAAGCCAGAATGCTCCTTGTTCAGCTACTTACTCGCTATGTGACCTTGAACAAGTCCTTAACCTCTGAATAACAACAATCACTTGCAGATCGCAGAACTGTTGTGAGGATGTGAGTTTCTGGGAGTGGTTCTCAACAGGAAGGCGATTTTTATCCCGACCCCTCATAGGACATTTGGCAATGTCTGGAGACATTTCTGGTTTTAACAACTGGTGGGTTCTACTGGTATTTGGTGGGTAGAGTCTAGGGATGCTACTTAAACATCCTACAATGAACAAGACCGCCTCCACCACAATGAGTTATCTGGCCCACAATGTTAATTGTGCTGAGATTCAGAAAGCCCCATTTACAGATACAGATTTCATTAGAAAAAGACCTGGCACCTAGAACGCATTATGCATGCATTAGTCATTACTGTTATTATACCCAACTGTGGCAGGCATTTCTATTTGAATGTCCAACAGCACATCAAATTCAGCATGGGCAAAACTAAACTCATTCTCCCACTTACTTTTAATGCAGCTCCTGCTGGGCACCCTTCTCTGGGCCTGGCACAACTCTCGACCCAGATGGGAATCATCCTTAATTCATTTTTTTCTCTCTCGATCAAATCCTAATTGGCCACAAAATCCTATACTAGGATTTTACCACCTATACTAGGTCTCAAAACCATCCGGTTTTTGTCCTTTACCAAAATCATTGCCTTGGCTCAGACATTGGTCATTTTTACTCAGATACAGCTACACCTTTCTCCCTCTCCACAAACCACATTCTCTCCAGGCCCTTCTCCACACAGCAGCCAAAGCCGTCTTTAAAGTAAAGGTTCCTAAACAGTTCTAAGCCCTATCATTTGCTGGGCTGGGGCAAGAACAAGTGGAGGTCCGCAGTCCACTGCTATTCCATTCCATTCTCGCTCTAGCTCCCTCCCTCACTGGGAGCTCCACATATGCACACACATACCCCTAAATAGTGCTGGGGACACCCCTCAGGCCTGGACGCTCATGGAGGTGTGAAGCCACCTCTGAAATAGGTTCAGTGCAGCTTCGGCAGAGAAGTTTAGGGTCCTGGGTATACAGAATGCGATCCAGAATAGGGAGAAACCAACTCTAGAGGGACATGTCCTCTTGTCCCCTAGACTCCTTGCCTCTGAGAAGCAGTGTGGCCACAAGAACCAGAGTAGAATCCTCTAACAGAGCCACTGCATGTGGTTGTGTAGTGTGTTCCCTGCACAAGGGTGGCAGTGAAACCCAACACATTTTCTACTAACCAAGCTGTGAATGCTGGTAAAGAGTTATGCCCCTGGAGGAGAGGGGCCAGTTTTGTAACTTCATATAAAAGTGCCGTGAAGTTTACTATCTTTAGCAGGCACACAAGCCTTTTACAATGTGGCCTTAGCCACCTCTCCAAGCTCATCTGGAGCCGCTCCCTTACCCTGTACTCTGATCCCCAGTTAAAATGACCCCTCAATTCTTTCAATTCTTTCACGTGTGCCTGTCTCCAAGTGTTTGTGCATGGTGTCTGCAGGCCTGTGTCACCCCTGCCTTATAAGGCTCTACTGAGAAGACAATCCCCAATCTAGTTCCATGCCTCCCCTCCCCGCCATGTCTTCTATTTCTCACATTGTTTTATATTTCGTCTCTCCCACGAAAGAGTAATTTCTTGAGAGCAGAGATTTTGCCTTAATCAACTTTGATGCCTAGCTTGGTGTCTTGCCTAACAGGAGATTCTTAATAAATATTTTGAAGATAAACAAATGCACATATCTGAATGCACTGTCATACTCGGACAATGATGATAATAATAATAAAATAACAACGGCAGCAACATATATTGGATCCTTAGTTTTCCAGGCACTGTCATAAGTTTTTAATATACTAACTCATTTAATCCTTATCACATTACATTACATAGGCACTATTTTTTTTTTTTACAAACTGAGGCACAGGGATGATGAGTAACTTGCCAGGGTTCAAACAGCTAGTAAGAAGAAAAAAAAGAATCTGAACCCTCTGGGCTTACCACTCTCAGAGCCCACCCTTTGAATCAATGTATTAATGTATTATATTGCCTCTCATGAAGAACCAAAATTCTAGACAAGTAGAAATCTATGGATTTGAAGAGCACGAGGAGACTAATATTCTAGTCTAAGTGTAGGCCCAGTTTGGTGAGTATCTGGGGCAAATTATTTTAATTTCAGTGCACTCTGTAGAAATAAAGAAGGAAATAAGAAGCCTCCTTAGTTCCTCTCAGAAGGAATCCAAGCTTCCCTTTCCACGGTCAGTTGGCTTGGCCATGGACAGTAATGTGCACAACTGCATAGCAGGGGCTGACAGACAGGGGGACCACAAAATGTAGCAAGACATCAAGAACACGGTCTCCTTTTTTTTTTTTTACCATTCTATTTATTTTTTTAATTTTATTTTATTATGTTATGCTAGTCACCATACATCATTAGTTTTTTGATGTAGTGATCCATGATTCATTAACACAGCAACAGCATCATCGCTGTAGCTATTAAACAAACAAACAAACAAAACCTTCAGACTGGGCAAAGGCCAACCCAACATCATGTATCTGGAGGAAATGTCATCTAAAATCTAAGAGACTGGGACCCAATGCCACCATCTTACTTCCAGAAGCAGGAGGGTGTTTAAACACAGAACTCCCAAGGATGGAATGAATAACCCGAGGTAAACCTTTCTCACGGGAGTTGGGAAAGGGCCAAAAAGGAAAAGCAGGCAAAAATGATAAATTGTGCTCAATTTTAATAAATATGCAATTTTGCTTAGAGCCTTTAAGGCAGAAACCATCTGTGTGTCTCTGAGGAAGGGGCTGGTACAGGGAGCAGAACCCAGTCTCGGAGGTAAGCCAGTGTGGCTCCAGCCCTGGGTCTGGGCACCATGTGAAGGGTACTACTTCTATTTACTTCCCTCCTGATGTCCATCAGCCATACAGGATCCACTCTGACTTGTGTTTTCAGCAGAAATGATGATTAATTTCTGCTGATCTGTTCCCACCTTCTCTTGCCCTGGTCTCAGCAGCCAAGAGAAATAAGAGAGAGCACTGTGCCAGGCTCTGTGCCCTTGTATATATGCATCTGCTGGCCTTGTGAACTCCATCTGTGGCTTCCCAGTAAAACAGACACCTCATGAAACCTACATGCAGCTTCAGAAACAGTAACCAAACAGAAACTAATCAAAAAGCCTCCAGGGTATCACCCCACCCAACCTGCTTCCCCACCCCTAAGTTTTCTCCTCCTTCTTCCGTGGCCCCACAAATAAATAACATGAGACTTATATTTAAGTACCTGTGGTGCCTGGGTGAACTGTTAATTATAAAATTTGGATATACCATCTGGGTTAACATTTGGCTGAGGACAGCTGAAGCTCTCAGTGCTTCTGAGAAAAACTATGAATATTTCTTCTATTAATTATTACACTATTTTCCCCAGCTGGCATTTCCTTGTCTGTCCTCTCTGCCTGTGCAAATCCGAGCACTCCTCCACGGTCCCACCAAGCCCTTCCTTCGCCAACATGCTTGCTCTGACTTCCTAGTTGCAGTGTTAGTCAACATCCAAAAGTTATCCCTTACATGTCTTCTAATCGTTTCATATGTATTAGTTCAGACTCATCAATGCTGTGGCTATGCAGCACATGATCATATTTTTTTTTTTTTCTCTCATCATCTATAGCACCCGGAATGAATATTCCTTTAGCAATGAATTTCACATATGGTTCAGGGCATTAACACCACTGAATTATCAATCTCTGAAGGGCAAGAACTCTAACTTGTTACTCTTTGCAAGAGTCCCAGTGCCAACCAAACTGTCTGCCCTTCTCGTAGATATTCAACGATTTGAAGCATGAAAAAAACCTGAATAAATATTCCAAAGACCCAGAATGTGTTTTCCAGCTATATTATGCCATGCTGTAGATGGAAAGACCTTTTTTTTTTTTTTTTAAGATTTTATTTATTTATTTATTTGACAGAGACAGACACAGTGAGAGAGGGAACACAAGCAGTGGGAGTGAGAGAGGGAGAAGCAGGCTTCCTGCGGAGCATGGAGCCCGATGTGGGGCTCGATCCCAGGACCCTGGGATCATGACCTGAGCTGAAGGCAGACGCTTAACGACTGAGCCACCCAGGCGCCCCCAGATGGAAAGACCTTTGAAATCATCTAGTCAAAGCTTTTATTTTTACAGAAAAGGAAACCGAGGTCTAAGGAAGCTAGGTGATTTTCTAAGAACCAAGGGCCCATCAGCGGTGAGACAACACCAGGTGTTTCTATCATGGGGCCTAGAAATGAGGTCTTCCTTTTCTCTGCTTTGCACTCTGTCTGAGAAAAAGCAAACCCACCCCTCAGTTCTTTTGCTACACTTGGGCATGTCATTCTTGGCTTCCTGATCCCCAAGTGCCCTCCCTAGACCAGCTAATCACAATTATGCACACATACAGACTTAACCACAGGTTATTGGATCCTTTGAATGCCCTCTCGTGATTATGGTTTTCCTCCAGAATCTATAACCAGAATGTCTCCCCAAGACCCAAGGGCATCCTTTCAAAAATTACCCCAAAGTTGGGCTTGGCTGTATATTTGTTTATACCAAACTGTAATTGTTCCTTTGGTCTTTGATTTTCTCAGACATCGTTCTGCAGTTACCAGTACACGGCCAGCCCGAAGAGCTGGCCACAAGGCTTTCCTCAGAATGGCTGCCAAGTGTGCCAGCCGCGCCATTTCCTAGGCTGGGAAGAGCAGGGTAATGTTTCTCTCTTTCAGGAATCAGAATTGCTTTTTTTTTTTTTTTTTTAACTTGAGGTAAAAGGCTTTCGTCACATTTACAGGAGTACTAAAACCAGAACCCTCCCGCCAGAATGCTATCACATTCCCAGGACCTGCCATTTCCCTCGCTGCCCGAGGTATCAGAATCAGAGGTTCAGTGGAAGCTGTCTGTGTGAATACCTGGTGGGCTCACCCTGACATGCCAAATATTTGGTGGGGTGGCAATTTAACCTCTTGCTTTCTAACGCTCTGCTTTCAGGTGCCAGATGCTTCTAAGCTTTGGCCTATAAATTATGCATAAACTGTATAAACTGTTCTCTAAGAGTCTTGTTTGAGTCTTCCATCAGCTCTGAGTGAAACGCCAACAGGAATGACTAGAGGCATTCTCAAGAAAGAGGCAACAAGGGCACCTGGGTGGCTCAGTCGGTTAAGTGACTGCCTTCGGCTCAGGTCATGATCCTGGAGTCCCGGGATCGAGTCCCGCATCGGGCTCCCTGCTCAGCGGGGAGTCTGCTTCTCCCTCTGACCCTCCTCCCTCTCGTGCTCTCTGTCTCTCATTCTCTCTCTCGCAAATAAATAAATAAAATCTTTAAAAAAAAAAAAAAAAAAGAAAGAGGCAACAATGACACGTGCCTTCCCAAACATTTCTAATGATCTAAGCTATCTGACAAGACTGGTTGTTGGCAAAACTGCAATGTTCATCCTTCCCGTGGAAGGCATCCCCCTTCTTTGGGGGCTCCCTCCACCCCAGGTGCCCAGGGCAGCGATCTCATGGACATCTGTAGTTTCTCTATGTGCTATTTGCCATAATGTTTTCCACTAAGAAGGAAGGACCCCTAACACTGAACATGTCTGTCCCTTCCTCACTCTCTAAATCAAGTTCCATCTGTGTCATTCCCTGAATGTCTTGATTTCTGATAAAAATAATAATAATAATAACCACACAAGTTATGAAATTTTGATGAGTTTCTTTAGCCTCTCTGCATCTCATTTGCATCATTTATAAAAAGAGATGGTGGGCTAAATTGTCCCAAAGCCTCTTTCTGCTCTATGTGAATCTATCATTGAATTATGGCAAGCGGTGGGGGTACGGGAGCTGATTAATAGGACTCCCACACTGTACTTGTTCTGGGTGCACGTTGTGATAAGTGCCTTCTAGAAATGATATCTTTCAGTGAGGGCAAGTTCAGGCCCTGTGGCAGATCAATGACAGAGATATTTTTGACCAGACAGACTTTTTGGCATCATTTTCAGAGATACCACGACATGACAGAAACAGCCTGGATTTGATGTCACAAAAATCTGCATCTGAATGCAACTCAAACACTTACAAGCAGAGTGACCTTGGGCAATTTACCTCAGCTCAACGAAAGTCAATTTGCTTAACTATAAAATATCATAATACTTTTCTCAAAGAGGTGTTACTGTTGTTGCTGTTGTAATGAAGAATAAAATAAAATGTATAAAGCCTCTAAACAATACCTGGCAAATGAAACATATTCAGTAAACATTAATCCTTTTTTCACTGCTACTCTATCCAGATTTACTCTGTATATGCAAAACTCCTAATTACTTCTTTTGGCTAATCCAAACTATGAATCTTTTCACTTTCTAGAATGAGGTATGAATTATTAATGTAGTAAAAATAATACCACCCAGGGGCGCCTGGGTGGCTCAGTCATTAAGCATCTGCCTTCGGCTCAGGTCATGATCCCAGGGTCCTGGGATCGAGCCCCGCATCGGGGCTCCCTGCTCTGCGGGAAGCCTGCTTCTCCCTCTCCCACTCCCCCTGCTTGTGTTCCCTCTCTCACTGTGTCTCTCTCTGTCAAATAAATAAATAAAATCTTTAAAAAATAATAATAATAATAATACCACCCAACTGATGAGAAAAAGCTAACTGAAAATGACATATAAGAGACATTACTCAATCCTTCCATAGCTATTTGTTCTGTATCATTTCAGAGGTCTGGCTCCAAATTTTCACTGTGCCAGGAGGCCAGATTAGCTGACCTGACCCCAGAATGTGCTCAATTTGCCACTATCTAAACACATGAAACTCAAAAATGTCCTCTTCCTTAATTCTAATAGGAAAACAACAACAACAACAACATACAAAGCAAGATTTCTTAAACATGGATATAGCATCTGCCTCCCTCAGCTAGCATCAAACCAAGGCCTAGAAGATAAATATTGCCTCATTTTTTCAGGAAGAAGTCCAAAACCACCTCCATCCTCCTTCCCCTGTAGGCATTTCCCTTTCTCATTATCTTTCTTACAGGGAAATTGGAGTGTACAGTCCAATGAGTCATCACTTGATCAAATATGGCTCCAGCTGTGAGGAAGCTGAGGAGAGAATTCTCAGCATGGACATGGTTGGACTTCATGGGCTTAAAAGGCCCAGATACCTTGGGAACTGGGGTTGGAGGCCCTCAAACCCATAGCAGCAAACTTTAGGGAAAATGAGCTTGTTGCTGCTCTATCATCACAACAGAGGAGAAGGCTGCCAGGAACCAGTTATAGAGGCAGAACCATTCTGTTGCTCTCAGAAGTCAAGGTGCCTGCATGCTGGGACATGGCCTTGGGAGTAAGCCATGCTGTCTTAGGTACCTTCTCCCTTAGTCTCACGCACCTCATGCTTGTCCCCACACACTTCAGAGTCTCCTTTCTCACTGACCTCTCCCTCCACCTGTCTCCAAACTTCAATTCCCTAATACTCCTAAGGTAGATGAAGGAAAAATATTTAGACATTTAAACCAATTTAAATATGAACAGCTAATCCTTATTAACCCAAATGGTAGAATTTAAGACAGTGGGACAAAGAAAAGATTTAGTGTTGGGTAAGATATTCTGAGACAAGGTCTCCTTCTTTGGTGGCCTTAATCCACCTATGTCAATAACCAGCTTCACTGACATATTCTCAGAGTCAAAACTCCCTGAAATACTTTTGGAGTGAAAGCAGATGAAAAGTGGATGGGTTGTAGCTAAAGGAACTCTGGTCTCAAATAGTAGTAGGGTCAACTTGAAGGGCTAAATAATAATACCAACTTCAGAAGACTTTTGTTTGTTTGTTGTTGTTGTTGTTATTAAGATGCCATGAAGCCTGGGAGAAGGAAAAAAAAAAAAAAAACTTAGGCAGAGTGGCCACAATCTTGTCAGAAGTTTGAACATTTCTGAGAGTTAAAGAATCCAGAAAGAATGGTTGCATCAAAGCTCACATGGGCATATGTCCTAAGTTTTTCCATAAGTGGCAATCTTTAAGACTGACATTAACAAAATACCCAGACCTCCTTTTATGAGATAGGAAATAAGGAACTATATCTGAAATGGAAGTAATTGAAACTCAAACTTGTATGTGTGTGTGTATTTGTATATACTTACATGTGTGTGTATATATGGCACAAAATGTATTTATATGTATATGCATGTGTATAAGTACAATATGTAAGTATATGTGTCCATATACCTATGTGTGTATATTGTGTGCATATAGAAGTATGTGTGTATATATAGTGTATCTATACGTATATATATATACATAAGCACATGTATATATATGTATGTGTACATATATATTTATTTAGATATAAACATAGATGAATAGATATATGACACTACTGACAAAAAATTCAATAGCAACCTGTAAAGAGGATTTCCATTCTGAAGTAATTCTGCCTCAGCTGGGATTAAACCTTAGCTACCACCACTCTCAGCCTTCGAATTTCAAAGAAACTGTTATCCATTTCCTAGTTCTATTAGGATGTATTCTGAAGCCTTGCTGATATATCCTTGTACAGCTCTGACTCACTGTTCTTTCAGGCTGTTCAGAATAATTTGATTATTGGAATGCATGTGATAAGGTCAACTGCCTCTTTCACCCTTACCCCAAAGGTATTTGCACTTTAACAGGTGAAGGCCAAGATTCTGTTTGTTTTGTTTTTGTTTTTTCAAGATGGTAGATTGACTGTAGTAGAATATAGAAGTGTGCCTCCTCCCCCTTCAGGGCTGCTATTAAATAGTTAAATTAATGATAAAAGATAAAAGTTTTCTTTAAAAGTGAATAAATCCCTAACAGTGGAAAAAGGAGAGACTCCACAAATTCCTTGAAGATGGAGAGTACATGGAAGCACTGTTTTGCAGAAACAAAGGAGGAAGCCACAGTCTAGAATACAGGCAGAAAGAGGTTATAGAGGAGTGGCTTCTTCAAGGTTTTAGGAAAAGTTATTTTGATTCTTATAGTTCTCCATTTCTTCCAACTATCAATAAACCATAATAGGAAAATAAAGACATCTTTTGGGGCACCTGGGTGGCTCAGTCAGTTAAGTGTCTGCCTTCAGCTCAAGTCATGATTCCAGAGCCCTGGGATTTGGGAGTCCTGGGATCAAGCCCCTCATTGTGCTCCCGGCTCAGCGGGGAGTCGGCTTCTCCTTCTCCCTCTGCTCCTCCCACCACTCATGCTCTCTCTCCCTCTCTCTTTCTCTCACTCTCTCAAATAAAGAAAAAATAAAATCTTTTTTAAAAATAGGAAAATAAAGACATCTTTTATACAAAAAAGAGTTTACCTCCTGCATACCCTTTCTGAGGAAGTAACTTGAAGATAAATACCCTCCAACAAAGTGTGAAATCCAAGAAAGAAAAAGCCTTGAGCTATAACAATCTCTGGGAATGACTCAAAGTCCAATAAAAATGAATCAGAGGTTGACAGCACCATAGACAACACATAAAGCAATTGCTCCAAATTAGAACAGACACTCAGTGGGCTCCATGGCTAACTTTATAAGCAAGAGAAAGGAACTGATCCCATTCGATAGATGCAATGAGCATGAAGCTGTAAGATCATAATAATATGGTGCAGGAGACTTCATTTCTTCTTCTAGTAATTAGAAACTGTAGGAAAAGAAAAACTGCTCAAAAAAGTTATGGTCTAAATATGAAACAAACTCAAATGTGACACAAATGGAGTATCTGCAAGAGTTTACTTAGAAGGAATTCCTTTGACTCTGATCCGTCAAGGGGCATAAAGAGGAAAGGAGGACATGATAGTTCTTTAAAGTACAATGAATAGTATTTAAATAAGCCTAATAATCTAAAGGCAGTTTTAATGGACTTCAAATTTGAAACTGTACACACAGATAAAGATCTCTGGAAAAAACTCCTTTTTGTATAGAATGGGTGTTCCAAGCAACTGTCACCCAATAAAGAGATATTTTCCCCTTGAGCACCAGACTTTCCCCTATATTAGTTGCTACCTTTGGATCGTAGGCAAGATGAAGCAACTTTTTTATAAAAACCGTGCCATAGTTTGGATTTAGGCATAAGTAAATACTTGTTTTTTAGTATTATGATTTAAGAGAATGACCATTACTTGTGAACAGGCACCTTAGCCAATGAAAGACTAGTCACTCCTCTGAGACTCCCGAAAGGCCCCATAAAGGAGAGAACCTTTCGTCCTCTCTTTAGGGTGACCTGATGTTACAGGCCAAGACCTCCTGACTGACCCTGCAGATACACCTCCTGGATCCCACTGGTAGAACTGCAGTCATACTCTTTGTGGTTCCGACAACCACTGGGACAACACCCAGCGAACCCTTCTCCATGCCCAGAATGTTCCAGGCTCTGCCAGGAGTAATGCTGAATGAAATCTCTTCTTGCCTCTTCCTGGCTCCAAGGGCAACAGCAGAGGCATGTTAGGTGAGTCTGGTATTTCAACCATACCAGTCTGTTCCTTGTAAAAAAGAAGAATCTAATTCCACTTCTGGAATTTGAAAATTTGTTTTTGACTTGACTAACAAAGCCTAGAAGAATTAATTGTAATTATTCAACAGAACATAAATGCTATCACCCTGATCAGTGTATATTTAAGCCACAGTTGACAGAGGTTTGTGAGGGCTGTGGAGCTCCATGAACTGGGTGACGGAGTAGGGCGCCAACACCCTCATGTGACTAGTGGAGGGTCTAGAGATGTTATGCTAACTTCCTGACCTACAAATGAGGGGCTGTTTGGCAGTACTCAGAGAACAGCACCTACACATGTGAACACGACGAGCTTCCAGGGTAGGAAGGAGGTCAGGAGGAGAGGAGCCTGGTGTGGCGGAAAGAACACATGCGTTACTACTAAGGGTAACTCAGTTCAATCCGTACTCCACAGTCTACTGGATGTGTGAACGGGGGAATAATGTAAGTTTTCTGGCCCTCGTTTTCCTCTTCTATAAAGTGACCTCATGAGGTAATACAAAGTTCCTGGCATCTAGAGGTCTCTCGTATACGACTCTTGCTTTCCTTCACGGCAAGTACTTCACGCACCACACTTCTTCCTCAAAATCCATTCTGAAGAAGTGAGTTCTATATAAATGCTCACTAGTTCTATCAAGGAAAATGAGGTACGAAGCCGATCACTTCCTCTTACCCCTCATCATCTGCCATCAGCTACCCCACATTACCCTCCTAACAGGAAAAAAAAGAAAAAAAGTGTCTTGATTTCTGAGAGCCTTACTTATGTAAATGTTCAGGATAAAGCAGGTCCATTGTGCTGAATATCCTGTGGTCAAGCAAGGTATCGGACAGGTGACACTGGGTGATACTGACAAAGGAGTAAAAACCCAGGCAGGTCCCGTTGGCCTGGCTCCGCTTTGCCCCCGCGCCCAGCCCTCGGCGGCCGGGGTTCTGGAGTTTGCAGCTGGGGCTGCCTTTTGTCAATGTCTACGAAGTGCTGGAGCCACAGGGCCTTTCAGACACCAACTTCTCTTTGGACTTAGAAATTCCACCTTTCAAAATGTTCCTCACGAATGTTTCCCATCATGTCTATCTTGTTATGATTAGGTTGAAAGAAAAAGAATTTTCCACTGGTCAGTCTCTTCCTCGGTGGGTGTAGGTTTTAGTAAAAATTCTGAACTTTTCCCTTTAGTGATGGTCTCTTAAAAATCATCTTGTTATTATTTTTCTTTTTTCTTTAAATGCCATGGCCAAGAATTACTTCCTGGTGGTTTACTGTGGAAAACTCAGATCGTCAGTCCACTTAATGTCACTTCACTTTACTGTTTGTGCCAATTAACTAGGTTCAGCAAGAACACACTATGATGGAGACAACCTGGCCAGTTGAGTGCATGCTCCTTCACAGCCAGATAGCATGTGCAGGACTTAGCAAAGCTGCAGCACTTCTCCCATTAACAAGGAAGGAATTCCCTAAGTTTAACCCCTCAACCATAAAGCTGAGGTCTGAAAAATAATTAATCATATTTGTTTACAAAAATAACACAAAGACTCCAGGGTCTTACCACCTGGCCTACAGTATCAGCCCACATCAACATACCCAGCTTCGCTTAATTCTCATAGTCATAGCCAGTTCCCTCACCACCTTTTAATATCCCCCTCCCACCACTGCCACCAGTATCTCTGGAAGCTTCCAGGAATATCTCCTAGAACTCAAAGTTTCTTCAGGCCAACACTCTAATTTAGATCATTGGGCTTTTTTTCAGGGCACTGTCCACACCTGACCATCATGCAGGGTCAGCCCTCACTGCATGCCCTATCATGGATGCTCTATTTCAGACCTCTGACCCTCTTTTGGGATGTTGCTGTCCCCATTGCCCCTGCTGATGATGATTCCTGGCAGGGCCACCAAGAGCAGCCTCATTGAGGGCAAGGTCACCAACCTCCCAGAGTCTATCTTCCCTTTAGACTTAGGTGGGACACCAGTTACATGAGCATAGAGACTCACCAGAATGTTAGAAGTCTTCTTCTATGTCAAGGGCTGGACACATGATTAAAGCCAAGCCAAGCAGACACTTCATCTGCAAAACAGGACTTTGATCTTAGGCAGCATGAGGTAAGAACGTAAGAAAATGGTCAATGTTCACCTCTCTTGCTTCAGTTCCCAGACAAGCCTGCCCAGTGCGTCCTGCCGAGGCTGCCCTGACTTCTTTTACCCAAGCTTAGTTCTCCAGTGTATGTTTAAGCAACAGTTGACAGAGGTTTGTGAGGGCTGTGGGGATCACTGGGTGGTCAGCTGGGTGATAGAGCAGAGCACTAATACTCTTGTGTGACTAGTGGAAGGTCGAGAGATATCGTGCTAACATCCTGACCTACGAATGAGGGGCTGGTAGCTAATTCTCAGAAAACTGTAAAGGATGAGCCAAGAGCATCCTCATCATTGTTAGAAAGTATGAATTCTTAGAGGATACTTTTAAGTAGAATCCTCACTATCAAATGCTGGATTGACGCACAAAAATAAATTTAAGAATATAGGAGAAACAAAAACACCCCATCAGGGATAACAGCCAGTGGTGATTATCCTTCTATCCTTTGGGGAAACCACAGTGCAAACAAGAAGGGGTTTTGTGCATTAGTTGGTGTGGTATCTATCTTTAAGGGCACAGGAAGGTCACTGACTTGTTAGCTCTGCAAAGTCTTATATAAGTGAACTTTAGATATACATTCCAATTGTGACAACACTATGAATTTTATTTTTAAAAACTTTTTACATTCATTCTCACACCTTCACATATATCTTAAGAAAATAAACCAGGGGTAGGGGGCACCTGGGTGGCTCAGTCGGTTAAGCGGCCAGCTCTTGATTTCAGCTCAGGTCATGATCTCAAAGTCATGGGATAGAGCCCTGCGATGGGTTCCCATGATCAGAGGAGAGTCTGGGGTTCTCTCTCTCTCTCTCCCTCTCCCTCTGCCCCTCCCCTGCTTTCTCTCTCTCTAAAATAAATAAATTAAATCTTTAAAAAGAAAAAAAAAAAAAAAAAGAAAAGAAACCAGGGCACCTGGCTGGCTCAAACAGAGGAGTGTGCAACTCTTGATCTCAGGGTTGTAAGTTCGAGCCCCATGTTGGGTGTAGAAAGCACTTAAATAAATAAATATTTCAAAAAAAAAAAAAAAGAAAGAAAAGAAAACAGAAAATAAACCCATCAATCTAGTGTCAAATGCAAGTTTTAGCAACATGCTAAAATCCAAGTAGCTCCCCTGGAAAATACATAATTGAGTTTATCTCCAAAGAAAATCTCCAAAATTTGAAAATAAAATAAAATGAAGCTCCAGATTTGCCCATCAGTTTCAAATTTCAATGCAACAGGTTATCAAAAAATCACAAAAGAGTTTCAGAAATAATCAGAAGGCAAAAAAGGCCTACCCATGTAGAAAATTTCTTCTAAAGAGTAAAGACAGAGGAATAAGGAACCACTGTGATGGTGTTTTTCCATAGCACAAATATTTGATGAAGGAGACTATGGACTCTGAAAAACAAACTGAGGGTTCTAGAGGGGAGGGGGGGGTGGGAGGATGGGTTAGCCTGGTGATGGGTATTAAAGAGGGCACGTTCTGCATGGAGCACTGGGTGTTATATGCAAACAATGAATCATGGAACACTACATCAAAAACTAATGATGTAATGTATGGTGATTAACATAAAAAAAAAAAAAAGAACTAGACTTCCTAGATTTTACCTGAAAACTCCCTAGACCCTGCAAATCCTTGCAAATTTGGGGGGGGGGCCCTAGTTTTCTCTCTCTCATTTAGTATGCACCACCTAGGTGAGACAAAAAAGCTCTGTAAATTACTCACTGTTTTTATTTTACCCCTGCTGTGCTCCTTGCGAGCCTTCCTGGGTTTGTTATATACTCTGAAATATGGAGCATTAATGACCTTTTAGAAAGTGCCAACATATGTCAGGAGGTGGCTACTTGCTCTGCTCGCCATAAAAAAAGGGTGTTAATAGGCTCCAAAGGGGGCCCTCAGTAAGGAAAAAAGGACTTCAAATCTTTATTAACTGACTGCTATCTTGTAGGGGGATCCAAAGTGGTGAGCCCTAATTTAGAGAAAGGCTACATTCAAGAACAAGGGAAAGAAGGCACTAATGGAGTCCTTTTACAATTCGAATTAGACGTGTGACCTTGTAAAACCTGATTAACTATTGTGTTTTTTCATCTCCCCCTGTTGACAATTGGTTTGTTAAGTAGCTTCTCTTAATAGCAAATGAGTGTCACAGAGAGGGTGCTGCTGGAACCCAGCCTTGCCAATTTCCCATATGCAGCAAATACTTCTCGCTGATTTTGGTTCATAAAATTATTTGAAAATAGAAACCAAAATCGTAAGATGGGGCTTATCATAGTCCCATCCCTGTCATTCCCATGGCCATTATACAAGAATTTTTAGAGCATTTTGATGACAAGGGTAATGAGATACTGGATTTGTTTTGTTTTGTTTTGTTTTGGGTTTTTTTTGCCTTTCTACCTTTCAGAATAGCATTGCAGACAATGTCTGACTTGATTAACAATTAACTCCAAATGGCTAAGCTACCACATTAGTATAGCAACAGTAGAGCTGAGCTGGCCAGCCACTACCTCTGCACATAACTGTTCAGGAAACGGCGCATCAGACAACAGAGCCAGCCAGGCCTCTCCAACAGGTGCCTTCATTCGGGGACAATAAGGGGAAGAAATATGCAGCCCAAACTCCTCCCACTCTTCTCATCACCCCATCCCCCCAACTCACCTATTGATACACTTAATATTGAACTAAGCTTTTTCACTAACATTCTAAATGCTTATTTGAAAGTTGTTTCACTACTTGATTCCAGTCTGGTCCAGAACCTAAAGCACTAAAATCCCCTGGGAAAAGCCGGTCTCCCGCTGTGTCTGGTTGAGACCGGACACAGGAATATTAGATATCTTGCCAAAGAACCTGTTCTCACGACATCTGTAACCCAACTGTGTAATGCCAAAGTCCAGAAGAGTTCTGGACCCAATTATGTGAAGGGAACTTGATACTCCCCCAAGTGTCGCATGAGTGCATTATTAGAAGTTGGAATCGCATGGGCATGTGGCCCCTGTCCTCGATGCACAATTTTGCACACAGGTGAAATGAGGATAACATGGACATTAAGGCAGCCTTGGAGGGGAAAAGAAATCACAAAGGGCCTCATGCAGGTTAGAAGCAAGGGGTGATGTACCACCTATATTGACTTGGTGACGCCAACAGGGAGGGAGGCATTCTGTCTTGCCGCTCTAGGTTGATAGAACACTTAATTTCACTTTGGTACTGGATTAGGGAAGGAATGGGGAAAAGGAGGTGGAGCATGCTGGGTGACCAAGAGCAGATTACTCAGCCTCTCTGAACCTTTTAGTTTCTGGAAAAGTAAAATAAAATTTATGAAAGGCTAACATTAAATAAAGTATGTGAAATAGCACAAGTCTGGCACACAGTATAAGTTGAATAAGTAGCCACTATTTCTCATGATAATAATATTACCATGGTGGGCAGAATGGCTCCCCCAAAAGATACCCACGTTCTAGTCCGTGGAATCTGTGGATGTCACTTTATATGCCAAAAGGACTTTGCAGATGTGATTAAGGATTTTAAGATGGGGAGATGATCCTGGATTATCCATGTGGACCCTAAATGTGACAAGAAAAACATGGAGGAAAGTGTGATACAGACAGAAGAGAAAAAGGCAACGTGATAATAGAAGCAGAGCCTAGAGTGATATGAGCATGAGTCAAAGATCCAGCAGCCACCGGAAGCTGGAAGAAGGAATGGGTTTTTCCTTAGAACCTCTGGAGGCAATGCAACCCTGCTGACACCTTGATTTCTGACCCAGTGATACTGACTTCAGACTTCAGGCTTCCAAAGCTGTGACAGAAAAAAACTGATGCTTTAAGCCACTAAACATGTGGTAATTTTTACAGCAGCCATAGGAAACGAATACAATTATGCTGGAATATTTTCAGGGTTTTCATCAATGCGGTCACCCAAGTAACAGAAGGTGAGGAGAATGGTGAAGTAATTGGCTCAACCAGATATCTGAGATTTGGATGAATGGGGGTTAGCGCCAAAGAATAATTTGATGAATTCCTGTTCAAGGGCCCCTATCAACAGTTATCACCTACAAGTCCTGACAGCTCCCTGCAAATTCCAAGTTTCAAAATGTAACTGATAATTTGCAAAGAATTCAGAGAAGAGTCTTAACACTTATCCAGCTAGCATCTCAGTTTTATGTATTAAAATATTCATCCAACAAACATCTACTATTCACATTACATACTGCAGATGAAAAGCAAAATAGGACCAAGTATCTGAATCAAGGAATACCCAATCAGCTAGAGAACTCTGCTTAAACACTAAATAACACATTAATGCTTAGCTAAGCATTAGGTATTCTGGTAGAGATGACAAGTTGTTCCCCAATATCCGTTTTCTTCTTTTTATATGATAATAAAATTTTCAGCTGGACACATGGCTATTCAGATAAAAAACATGATTCTTCACTCCCTTATAGCTAGGTGACCATAATATTCAGTTATGGCCTGTAAGCTATGAGCAGAGGCAATGTGTGCAACCTCACTTCATGCCCATAAAAGGCAGGGAATGCAGTCCCTTCATCTCCTTCTTCTGTCCCTGTGACTTTATATGAACATATTGGTCAGAGACCTTAGCAAAGCAGGCAAGGGTAACAAGCACATAACAGATGGAAGACGTTTAGCTCTGGGCCACCTTAAAGTGACCATAGCTTTCCCGGACTGTTTATCTTCAGTCTTACATGGTAGAGAAGGAAATAAAAACAAGAGTTTTTTTAAATATTTTATTTATTTATTTAGAAAGAGAGAGTACGGGGCGGGGGGGGAATTCCAAGTAGACTCCAGCTGAGCACAGAGCCCAACACGGGGCTCAATTTCACAACCCTGAGATCATGACCTGAGCTGAAAACAAGAGTCAGACACTTAACCAACTGAGCCACCCAGGTGCCCCAAAACAAGTTTCATCTTGTTTAAAACATTATTATTTTGGTTGTTTTACAGGAACCAAATCTAGACCCAAATGAACAGAGCTAAAAGTTCTCAATGATTCAAAGTGACATCTCATATCTGTACAGACAGGTGTATAACAAGAGAAATGGGCCTACCTGTGAATTAATAATTCCAAAGTGAAAGCAACTTTAATTATAATTATAATGTTGCATTTTAGTTGCTTGGACCAGGCTGGTTGGAACACAGAGAGAGAAGTAAGAGAGTGCTAGATAGTCCTAAGAAGAACAGAAACCCAAATTTGTGAACAAAAGCACACGGTTTATGATTCGCCTTCTGCTCCCAAAGGACATGTGGTAGAATAATCAGAATGATGTTCTGGAATGTGCACAGGATTTGAGGTCAGAAAACTTGGACTCAGGTTCCAGTTCCATAACATACCAATGTTGTGACCTTAAACAAGTCAATTAACTTCTTGAGTCTCTGCGACCTTCTGTATAAAATGACATAATACTGTCTACACTACCCAGCACATATGAAGAAGGAATGCAGTAATAAAAGTGAGCCTATAGAGAAGGTGGCAAAACATTGCATAAGCTACTACTGACAGCAGAGGTTGAAAACTGGGAGTTTATGAGCTGAATTTTCCTCTTAGGTATGTTTTTGTTTGACCTGCACAGTGCTTTAACATTTTTAATTTGTTGCCAACATTTGAAACCAAGAGATTCCACATAAAAGCAGACTCTCTGCTCTATCTGGAGAAATCTAAGTGTCGGACAACATTAAGTCCTCGCTGCTGCCTCGCAACAGTCAGCCTGCACTGAGCATTTATTTGTTCATTCCTTCAACCAATCTTTATCCATAAAGGACTATGTGGCAGGCACTGTTCCAGGTGCTGAATGGACACAACGGAAAAAACAGATGAGGTGGCTGCTCTCACTCACCTTGTTTCCTGGGGGGTATTCATAATGTACTGCCACCCAGCCCCTTCTACTCCCTGCTTGGCCTCTGCAGGCTCAGGAGTTTGCAAACGCAGACTGCTTCCAAGAAAATGCTTTCTGTGGTGGGAAGCGGTAGAGAGGTTATAGAATTTTGTGCCTGGATTAGGGTCTCGGTACCTGGCAGGATGAGGTCGGCAGGCAAAGTGCGGAGGAAAACAAAGGAATTTCAGTTTGCACCAGGATGATATGGTCTCAACCAAATAACTCTCAGAATTAGAAAAGATGGGTCACTTTTCTACTCCTTCATGACCTCATTCAATAAGCATTCACTAAATGCGAGGCCTGGGCCAGATACTGTACCAAGGGGGAAGATACAAAAAAAGATAGATATATACATACATACATACATATACATACATGCATACACACACATACATACCTCAGGATATTGACCACTTAGTCACCCTCCAAAGCTTGAGAAATACCAAAATCAGACTTACAGCATTTCAACCCAAGGACACATCGCCCCCCATAATCACTGGCATGCCACAGGTCTAAAATTCTTTTTATCCGTTAATGGCAATACCCACCTTCTTTTCTTATGTGTTCTAAGTGCTTTATATGGATTAAATCATTTTGTTTGCATACCAACCCCACATAATAGGCATTATTTCATTCCCATTTTACAGCTGCCACCTAAAAATATACTGTTAAATCCTATAACCACATTTTACCATTTTAAGATCTAGGGTTTCTTCTCCATCATCTGGCTTTTGGACTGAGTATGATAGTTTGTTGTCTATTCGTTTAAATTTCTTATCTTTTACAAGCAAAATTTGGTGAAAAGTCATTTTAATTTCTTCTCCGCTTACTATTCCCTGCCTTGAGTGGTTTTATCACCAGTAGCACTAAAACTAGTTCAATGAAAAATAATAATATTATTATTTTTAAAAAAGCTATTGTTTATTGCAAGTGTATAATGCTAGATACTTCATAGATTTTATCTCATTGCTGCCTCCCTACTCAGACAAATTAGGGAACTGAGGTTCAGAGAGACAAGTAATTATCCCAGCTCACACAGCTGACACGTGTCAGGGCTCAAATATAAACCAAGACTTCAAACCTAGTACTCTTTATATGTTCCACATGACATATCCTGAAGGGACTGGAAGGCAAAATGGAAACAAATAAGTAAACTTGAAGCAGAGATCATCAGATTTTTTATGAATCTGAAGATTTCCAGGCAGAGCACAGGGCCTAGTCAGAAGAGGGTGGGGGATCCTGGCGGAGAAGTGGGCTTTCCAAGAGGGGCCACCCCACTAGCAACAATTAGAATAATCCCAAAAAAGACATGGCATCATCTACCCACTGGTGATCTGCCTGGTGTGGCTTCATGATCTACCAGCAGATGCTGAGGTATTCTTTATCTGAAGATGATAATTTTTAAATGGCTTTGGTTTTAAGGTTGGATTATCACATGTGGTCATTTTCACCTAATTAAATCATATTCAGTTCAAAATTATATAGAAACAGCTAAAAAAGACCTTAGGGGAAACAAGTTCTTCTGGATGAAAAATCAAATTTAGCCACCAATAAACTCAATTCAATGAAAAATGGAAACAAGAAAGCAGACTCCCTGGTTACACTGCATGTATGCTAATGGGCCATGAGCATCCAATGCATTAGTACAAGATATCCAGTATGTTTCAGATCTGAAACCATGTATTAAAAATAAACAGAATCAAATAATCAATGGCAAATGATCCCTGTTGATCTCTGAATCTGATTTTGAAAGCATGGCACCACATGGAAGATCAAATAATGCACATAATGTTAGAAAGACAAACAGCTGATTCATAGCTGGCCTTCATTTACAGATGTCCAATGACTTCAGTATGAGTCTTTTACCACAACCCTCTAAAACAGAGGAGACATAAAGAAATAAAAAGAAAGGACAAGAAGGAATCTCAAGAGAGAAACTAGGAAAGGAAACAGTCCATGGGGATATTTTTGCTCCCAGCTACGGGAAAGTATCACACTTTCTCCTGGTAACCTTGACCTGCTTTTCCTGGCTCAGCAGTAGCAGCTGTGTCACATCGGCTTAGCATCTGCTTATCAATCTAATTGTGCAAACCTGACTCCCGTTTCCAGTGTCCTTAGCATGCAGGATATCCCAGTGACCGGGCTGACTGAGCAGCCTGCAGAATAGGAAACAACCAGTTCTTAGGGGAAGGAGGGCAAGGCAAGGGTTGGAGAGATGACCAGAACCTGGTTTCTTTACTGTCCAATGATCACAAGTGGAAAGAATATTTGTTGGGCAGCCCATGGGGCAGGTTGTTCTGAAGGCGCAAAGTTAATGGGTTTTTGAATCTTAAAAAGAAAAATATCACACCACCACATCCTTCAGTAAATATGGAATGGTCTGTCAGTCCCCTGAGGGCACTGTTGCACTGACACTGTGGCATGATAATCACATCTTCTAAACCAAAAATGGGGACACAAGAAATAGTGAGACCAGGACGCAGAGCTACAGTGATTGAGAGGATGGCTCTCTTGTCAGGCTTCTGAGGTTCAAATTCTGCCTCCACCATTGACCAATCATGTGGCCTTGGAAAAGCTACTGAAGCTCAAGAGCACCCTTTGGTTCTGGTGAAGATTAGATGAGTTAATGAACAGAAAGGTACAGAACCATGCCTCTAATATGGTCCCAATAAATATGTAGTCAGAGATAATGTGTGTTTACTTATGGAAACAAAATAATATTAACAGCCAACATAAGACAATTTGACATTAAATCTATACCCCAAAGAAGTCTGGATTACATGGTTTATATAGTATATACTCAACCACAGTGAAGTTTACAGTGTGTGATCCCTCCTTGTCAGAGGACTTCTTGTGATCTGGACCCTTCTAAATGGCCTAGCCTGCAGTATCCGCCACTAGTCATTGAGTGAACAAATAATTACTGAGTTTGGCGTAATCTGTTCTTAAGATTTAGAAGCTGTTCTAGGCAATGGGGACACAACAGGGAACAAAAGTCATAATCTCTCTCTCACATAGAGCTTACATGCTAGTAGGGGAAACAAAAAATATACAGATACACAAAACAAAAACAAAATGGCAATACAAATATAGAGTCAGGGAGTGATAACTACGGCGAAGAGAAATGAAAGGGGATGCTGAGGCGGAGAGCTGCAATTTCTAATGCATGTGGTCAAGTATCTCTGAAGAGGTGAGAGTCGAGCAGAAATCTGAAGGAAGTGAAAGAGGAGATAAGGCAAACATCTTGACATAATTCCAAGCAGAAGGATCAGCAATAGCAAAGAAGCCCAGTGTGCCTGGCAGCCTGAAGAAAAGCAGGTGAGCATGTCCAGAGCACAGTGAAGGAGGGAGGGAAGGGAGGAGAAGCAATCAGCAAGTCACTCAGTGGCCCACTGTGCCGGTGGTCAGAGCATCACAGGGCGTTTGGAATACCCAAAAATAGGCTGAGAAGCTATGAGAAAACTTTGAGCAGAGGAGTGCCACAATCTGACCTCTCTTTAAAAGGACCCCTCTGGCAGCTCTGTGGAAAACAGACTGTAGCAAGTAAGAATGGGATCGATGAAACCAGCGTGGAATCTTCTGTAACAAACCAGCTGAGAAAAGAGTGGCTTGTCGCATAGGATGGTAATGCGAGAAATGGTCAGATCTGGGATATATTTTGAAAGCGGGGCAAACACCATCCACCGATAAGTTAAATAAATCATTTAAAAGAAAGATAACAGTGACTCTAAGGTTTTTAGCAAAAGCCAGCTGGGTGACTGTCACATTGAGAAAGCTTGGAAGAGGTTGGTTTTGAGATGGAGGGGCATTAAGGTCTTGGACAAGCTAAGTTTGAAATGCCTATTTAACATCCTGATGGATGCCAAGTAAGAAAGATAAATGAAACTTGAGTTCAGGGGAGAGATCAAATCAAGAGATATCTATTTAGGAGTCATTAGCATATAGATGGTATTTAACATGGAACTGAATGAGATCACCAAGAAATTGAGTACAGCTAAAGAAAATGTCCTAGCGTTTAGGGCTGAGTAAAGCAGGACCCAACAAAAGCTGGAAAGATTGCTTAGTTAGGACAAAATGTGCAGTAGAAAGAGGCTGAAGTTAGGCATCTAGAGACCCAAACCTTAATCACAGCTGTATAACTGGCTGCCATTAAGGTCTCTTCATGTCCAGCGCATAACCTATAAAATGAGGCATATCATCTGGGCCTGCACCCTCACTGTTCGTGGGAAGCGCAACATATTTCTCCTGTGAGAAGCCACCAGGGAAATGTTGTGGCACTGCTAGCAGGAAGGAGAGAGAAGGTGTGAGCCAAGGACATACCACACTCTACTGGGAAGAAGAAGGACCAGGAATAAGGCCAGAGGCAAATTCCAAAACATGCTACAGGCTGCATTTCCAGCCCCCAGCCCCAATTCCTCCTTCCCATCTCCTAAGTAATGCCAACTCTAAGCTACAAATGAATACACTCAGAGGAGCACTAAAATGGTTAAGTCAGAGCAGCATCAAAGAAGAAAAAAAAATACTGGGGAGGTTTAGAGAGCAAAGGAAATAGAAAATATTCTTGTCTTCCTTACTGGTTAGGAGTTGAAGAAAGAAAAGAGAATGTAATCTTGGCTACTTGCCATTCCCATGAGGGGAGGCAGCATGCAGGGCCCTTTTGAGGGAGATCAATGCTCAGGATCCCGGTGGGTAAGAGGTTATGTAGTGGAGTCTCTGATTAGTAATTCAACTAGGATTGATTCCAAGGGCTGATGTGCAGAGATTCAATCCTGGGAAGGAAGAAGTTTGATCTGTGTTCCAAATTGGCAGTGAAAGATTAATTTATTTTAGAGATTGTTTCTGAGTGGAGAAAAGAGATGAGACCATCGAAAACAGTAAATGATGAACTACCCAGAATTCTAGTTTCCCCTCATTGTTTCAGGAATAAAACAATGAGCAAAAGAGAGGATACGAACTGGTATAAATATGTTCCAGTATATGAATGCATCATTAAAAAGAAAACATTAATTAGTTGTCTTCTCTTCCCCTTGAACTTTTCATTTAGGAACAGCCACAGTTTTAGGGACTAGACAAAGAAAGGATATAGATATCACTCAAGAAGTCATTCAATAAAACATCATGGCTACATTTAAGTGGTATTTTACATATTTGGGAGGAGAAAGATATCATTAAAAGTACCCCAAAAAGTGCGTGCACACACACACACAAACCCAAATACAATTAGTTTATGTATTTGACTTATTTGACTTAAATGCTTCATTAAAAAAAAAAAAAGCAATATATATGAATCACAAGTCCATTTTGTCCTCATACCCAGTCCTAAGCCTCTAGCAATAAAGACTGCTGTTCTGTATTTATTTTAAATACAAATGTTATCATACTATACCTACCATTCTGCCACTAGCTCTTTTTCACTAGACATTGGTTCTTTTGGATATGTACATGTTGATACAAGGGGTTTATGTCATACCTTAAATTCTTTCTCAGTTATTCATGCATCCTCACACTATCCCATGTAATCTTCTCGAGTAAACTGAATAGAATATAGCACTCTTCACTTTACAGATGATAGGACAGTACCGAAGACTACCCCACTGGTAGGACTGAACCTTCTGTCTCCTTGGTTAGTTCTCCTTCACTATACCAACCATTTTCCAAACTGTATTATTAGCAGTAAAACCATTCTTTTCAGATGTAAACCTTACACAGAATGCCAATATCTAAGAGGAATTCATGTTAGGCAGAGGCAGAGGTCCTGAGCCATGCCCCTCCGTCTCCCCTACCCCCAGCAGTGACTCTCCAAGCAGGCTCATGAAGCTCTGGCCTGCACGTTCTGGACAAGGGTGATAAACAGACCAAGGAGCCCACAGCAAGTTGATCGATGAGAACACACTTATTGTGATACCACCTGTGTAAGATGGGGTCATGGGCAAAAGGACACTGGCAAAGCTGGTCCTATGTGAGCTGACCCAGAGTGAAAGCTGTTTAACATTCTCCTGGGATTAAAACTCAGCAAAAGAAGGTTTCCAGAAGATAAGCATCTCATGTTGTGGTGGGAAAACAGAGATGCTGGAGATGGACAAGAAGAGCGGTGAGCAAACATCATGGAAAGGGTGGTTCCTGCTGAGGAAAGAAGAGAGAACAAATCCCTCAAAAGAGGCAGTTCAGTTTTTGGGAGAAAAAAAAAAAGCATCCAGAGAAATGAATGGATAATATAATAACAAAGACCAAAAAAAATACGTTCAATATATATATGGAGCCAAAGTCTCAGAAGGGAAAAAAAATTAGAAGGATGTTTTTTGGTTTTTCAAATAGAATGACAGGAGTCTGAGGAGAAGGAAAAAGGCCTCAAGACTAAATAAATTCTCAAAAATATAGGGATAACACAATGTAAAGGTGGACATGTAATAAAAATAGCATAAAGCTCAAGAAGCCTACAGTGTATGGCACTCTGAATGAAAGAATGATTTAATTTGAGATGAAGAAATAAGATTATGGATCAAAAGTGACACATTGCATACAAATAAATACGGCAGAAATCCTGAAGACAAGGATGATGCTGAAAATTGGTGTCAACTAAATCTCAGGGTTGGAAGGTTCAGGATTAGAAGAATAAGAAAACAATAAGAAACTCAATAAATGTCAAAAATATAGATCAAACATGCTTTTTAGACATAAGGTAATAACTGCCCTATTCAATCAGGAAAATAATAGCAAATGTTCACCCAGGACATGTTCTGCTGCTAATCCTAAAGCAGCTATTTAAAGCAAGACACTTTTAAGGAAAAAAACCATTTATTAGGGAGAACTAAACACACAACAGATTACATGCATTTTACTATAGGTTAACTAATGCTATTCAATAGTACTTGTGAATAATACATAAGTGTAAGTACAAATCAAATCCTTCCTCAAGAAATTATTTGTGAGAAGTTTGCCAGGAGACCTGCTGAGCGTTAAGGTTCGACTTTCAGTCTTGTTCCTTCATGTTCCATGCAAGTCTTGTTAACTCCAGGCATCAATGGGGATATGCTAAGAGTAACGGGCTCTATAATTTCTCAATGATACAGGTTTCCTGCTTTTGCTACACAAGTTTATCAACTGCTTCTACTGCTCTATTTCTATTGTTGTAGTGAAAGTTGATACTATACATAAAATCTACAAGGCATGCCTCCAATTTCCTTTGCTAATTCCCTCTACACTAGACTGCCATAGTTAGAGAAATATTAGCTTTCATGACTTAGGGTAGGAAAATAATACCTTCAAGACTGAGCAGAGGCCACTCAAATACCTTTCCTCTATGCTTGTTTTCTATTTCTCACTCTAAATGCCACTATTATAAAGCACTTTATTACCCTGGGTATGAGCGCAGTGTATCAAACTAAACTGAGGTACTAAGAAACTGTTTTTATGACTGTTTTGTGTGGGTTATACCAAGACTGAAAAAACAATAACTCGGAAAAAAGTGGGCCAGTTACAACAGATAAGATTTATTTACAAGAAAATTTGAGCTTGCATAATAGAGAATGAAAAATAGCATCTTTGCTAACCGTGCTATGGTCATAACTGATATTACTTTCTCAAAAATCCCTGAATAAATAAAATAAAAATAAGCCAAGTCCTGTTAGAAACCAGAAAAATTCAAAATACAGTAAGAAGAAAGATAAAAGAACAGCCTTACTCTCAAGATATCACGGAGGTGATAACATGTGAAAATATGATATAAAGTAAATGTTCAATGGAAGGACATAAAAATGGAAAAAAAGTAAATGGAAATAGTTTAAGAAAATAAAAGGAAGCATAAATAGAAAAGAGGGATTGAGAAAAATGTATACAGACAAAGTGAAGTGAATAAGATAGTGAAGAGAAAGTAAAAGTAGGACTCTGTATATATAGAATAGATGGTAATAATACAAAAAAAATATTTTTAAGGTGGAACAAAAAGAAAAACTATTGAGATGATGGTATTCATTATGAAACTACCCCAAGAGCAAGAAAAAAAAATTGTAGGACATATGTTGATAAATACTGAAAAACTTATCAAAAGGTAAATAAACATTTGTTTAAAGATTTATTTATTTATTTGAGAGAGAGAGCATGCCAAGCAGGGGGAGGGGTAGAGGGAGAGGGAGAGGGGGAGGGGGGCAGAGAATCTCAAGCAGACGCTCCCCTGAGCATGGAGCCCAACACAGGACTCAATCCCACAACCCTGAGATCATGGCCTGAGCTGAAATCAAGAGTCAGACACTCAACCGACTGAGCTACCCAGGCGCCCCGAATAAACATGTTTAATAGTAGATCCTTTCGCTCAAAAATAAATGACAAAGCTGTCAAATATGTGTCCTTGAGTCAAATGACCTCACTGACCTGGAACTGTAGTACTGCAACTGGTAAGGAGGGGACCGATAGGAGGAATAATGAGGTGACAAAATAATAAATAAGAAACAATAACAAAAATTTACTGATTTAGAGATCAGTAAAACTGCACTATTTTTTTTTTTTAAAGATTTTATTTATTTATTTATTGGAGAGCGAGCGAGAGAGAAACAGCATGAGAGAGGAGAGGGTCAGAGGGAGAAGCAGGCTCCCCGCTGAGCCGGGAGCCCGATGTGGGACTCGATCCCAGGACCCTGGGATCATGACCTGAGCCGAAGGCAGTCGCTTAACCAACTGAGCCACCCAGGCGCCCAAAACTGCACTATTTTTAACAAAAATTATCAGTAATCAGGATGGGGTCAGAAGGATGAGTTGCATTCATCATTTCACATGTCAGGGGTCTTTAGAACATTCAGGTAGACACATCCCCTTCCACATATTCTCACCACCAAATCTACGAACCCAGCTATATCAGCACCCAATTACTCTGCCTTCTCTCCTGTTATAATGAATTATAATCATTATATTTATTCTGTGGTTTTCTCTAAGACCACCCTTTTTATAGTGTACTAGATCTGATGCTGATTCACCTACATTGGCCTGGAATTATCAGTTTTTCTCTGTTAGATCATCCCCCTCAACAAATATGCTGTAATACCTTCTGTCTTTAAATAGTCTCCCTATGTTTCATGGCCAACCTGTTACTCTCCCCTTTACTACCTGTCTTTACCTCCTCCCAATCAGTCTTAACCCACTCTAGTAGGATTTCTTTCCCACCCAGTCCTTCTAATATATACCCTATCCAATTGGAGTCAGCTTACGAAAATTAGGAGCAAGAAGGCAGGAGGACAGAGTAAGGCAGTTACAAAGAAAGCATTTGTGTGATATTATTAAAAAGATTTAAGAAGGAAAAATATTTATTGTCTTGCGCATAAGGAATCTCTATAAAAGCAGAAGTCTGTTGTCAGAGTGCAAAGAAGAGATGGCCAGAAGATGAAATGCATTTAGAGCTAAAAGGAGGAGAAACAGGGGCACCTGGGTGACTCAGTTAGTTGGGCGTCTGCCTTTGGCTCCGGTCATGATCCCAGGACCCTGGGATTGAGCTCCACCTCCGGCTCCCTGCTCAGCGTGGAGTCTGCTTCTCCCTCTCCATCCACCTCTCCCCCTGCTCATGCTTTCTTGAAGAAAAAAAAAAAAAAAAAGGAGGAGAAACAGGTGAAGAAATGCATCATGAAAACCTGAGAAACCGGAGTTCACAAGAAACTGGGTTGGCTTTGACAGTGAAAGAGGAACAGTAAATATATATTTATAGTATGTAAATAAACTTTATTTTTAAAAAAAAAACTGCAGGTTTAATGAGAACTACCTCAAAAGAATAAGTCTCCACAAACGTTTGGTATAAAGTCTTCCAATTGCCATTTTATACCGCCGATCCTATTAGTATGATGCATTTTCAAATTCTGAATGCTCCTAAGGCCAATGCTGTAGCATTATTAAACAAAATTTAGTTCCAGCCTCCGAATGTCCTTCAAATGTATTAACTGGCTGTTTAAATTCAACAGCTAGGATCTCCTGATAGCAAAAAGTGAGGAAAGAAGGCATCACTCATCCAAAGCAACAATTTTGGGGGGATGTGAACTAAGAGGAAGTTGGGGTAGGGGCCAACAAGATTTAAAAGCTAAATTGCTAACCAAACCACTTTCAACCAATGAGGGTTAGTCATGAAATGTATTAGAAAAGTCTTCCGAGGCAGTGAAAACCATGAAACTGGCAACAATTCATTTTTAAAGAACCATGAGGCAAGCTGGAAGAGAGATCATTTGAACTTTGACATCAGGAGGGAAGAAAAAAAATTACAGCCAGAGCTGCATTCACCCCAGTACTACTCTGTACTCTCTTCCTCATTCATGTGGGCAAGACAGGGCAAAGGCTGTGCCCATGTCATTGTCACCACTCCCTAAGCACGGAGCTAGCCACTGAAGGGGAGCCTCCAGCTTCTGGGGCTCCTGTGTGCTGACTAGAAACAGTGATCAAGCCATACACCTGCAGGACTTTCCATAACATATCTACAGGCAAAGAACTAATACTCTCTCCCTTGGGTGTTTAGTTTTAAACATTTTGCAAAATCCTGGCCATGTCTGCATATATACACAGCAGAACTGAACTAACCAAGTGTTTGGATCTTTCTTTACTTAGGCATATCATTGCAGTTTTACATGCATCTGGAAATTCTGGTTTCGCAGGCTGTTCCTGGGATGATCAAATATGTCAATATGTCCATCTGGATGTTGGAATCTTCTACAGAGACTACTGCATAAATATAATTGAATTCTTCCGTATTTCCAAGTGGATAATAAAATTCCACCCACCCCCTTTCCATTTCAAAGAAATACATTTTTTAATGGAATAACTCCTCAGGAAGGTAGAGAGGGTAAGTAAAGAGAAAAAAAATCAAACTAGTTTATTTGATTTTCTACTAACAAGGCTGGGCTCTTGTGAGTTTGAGGAAAAAATGATATGAGTAGTAATTATGTGTGTGTTTTAGTTATCCACACTATTCCTATTCCTTGATAATGTTTTGTTTGCAATTTACTGAATAAAATGAAGGATCTCAGAAAAGAAGTTGATTCTAATTAATTTCTGAGAATTCTTGTCCTTTGATCTAGTGACTTGCCCACTCTCTGAAATAAAATCTAGCCAACCCCTCCCCAAATGATCTAACATCAGAATGGGGGCAAGACTTCATGCCAAACCTAATATCGGTGTGTTATTTCCACAAAACATCCTGAAAACAGCACAGCCCAAATCCCCATGAGACCAAGACAAGGCATTCCATAACTAAAGGATATCCCCTTATGTGATAAATATGGCATCCCTCTCACATTGAAGTACCCCTAAGACTTTAAAACCTCACAAAACATAGCCCAGAGAGCACTAAGTGACAGGAAAAATAGTATGGCGCTTCTATGACCAAAATAAACATTTGGTGGATGAAAGCCTCACATTCCACTCCTCTGACCACACATTGGCAAGGCCTTTGTCAGCTGCTTGGAACTGGCTTGACCATTTCCTCTCAAAAGCTGTTCATTTCAAGAGATGCCCTCTGTTTAAGCCGAATCCGAATCCCATGTAAAAGGGTAATACCTGTCTGTACTTTTGCTCAGTTTGTCAAAGAGAGACTTTTCTTTCCTATCCCATAACAATTATGGAAACATAGAGCAGTAGTTTCATGCAATGCTAATCTTCAGAATCATGTACGAGGCTTGTTAAAAATATGGATTCCTGGTACCCGGACTTACTTAACCAGAGTCTCTGAGGGACAGATGAGCCTTGGAATCACATATTTATCCCCTGCCCCTAGGTGATGCTAATGATTAGCCAAGTCTGGGGAAGCCCAGTCAAATGGAAAGCATGTGGAACCTCAGTGCAGAGAGGCTTCATTTCATCTTTTCCTCTATAGGTATGGCCTCCCTAGGTCTCTATTCTCCGGCTTGTGAAATGGTGGTAAGACTGACTGCCTCCTTTCTCCTTCATCTCACTAGGATGTTGTATAGGCCAAAGAGATACTGACCTTAATTTTCTGATCTGTGGATCGGAGAGGACTGAGACATGCCCTTCTCATATTTATTCAGGGCTGGGGGGTATGCCTCATTTGCCTGCATACAGTGGCCAGTTTTTGTGCTGACACTCTGTTCCCATGTTTCTGGAGTGGCAGAGCCAGGGGCAGAAAAAGAACAAGGATGAATGAATCTGTCAAATGTGTGGACCAGTTGATGATACATTTTTGCTGGGCCTCACCACTCTTGACACCCAGCCTCCCTCCTAAGAAAACGTACTGCATGGAGCCCTGGGTGTTACACGAAAACAATGGATCGTGGATCACTACATCAAAAACTAATGATGTATTGTATGGTGACTAACATAACATAACATAACAAAACAAGACAAAATAAAATAAAATAAAATAATAAATAAGAGAACATATGAATTCCTAAGTAATCAGGAGTATGGTGTTGTCAGCCACCTGGAGTGGTCAGGACATGCTTGGCCTCTTCAGAAAATACTGTGAAAGAAGAGACAGTCAAGACAGTCTTTTTTTTTTTTTTTTTGTCTGCATTTTGAAGATACGGTTTGTTACTCTAGAAAGCAAAACTTAGTCAAATGAAAATAAATTGTAATAAATATTTTCTTTCAGGAGTCTTTGTGGAAGATGAATGTGCTGTTTTAAGATGAAAGAGAGCCCTCACCTCGTTCAAATCCAGATTACACTTTGAAAGGTCATAGGAAAAAATTTGAATATTCAATGACAATAGGGTGTGGTCTTTTAATGCTTACCTGTTTCTATCATAGTACCTGCCAGAGGGCTGGGCACATAGTAAGCACTCAATAAATACAAGTTGTCTAATTGATCCTTACATCTGTCCACAGGGGTCTTGAGATTTCTTCTAAGGAAGAAATAAGCCAAATGGACCTTGTTAATAATGCCTCTGTATGCTGGAAACTGGAGAAGACTGTTTAAATACAATGAAATCAGATGTCACCAGACCCTTGCATTTTCTTGGGCTCCTGGACAAGACCCAGAGGGCCATGCTGCTGCCATGGATATATTCTCTAATGGAGTATTTATACCTCGGAGACTCCAGCCAGCTAGGAGACTATTTATGCGGCAGTAAAAAAACTTGAACAGGAAGCTGTTTGTCTCTAATAGTTTCAGGTATTTCTATCCATCTCTGCTCACCATGTGTCCTGTTGAATTATACTGTGTCCAGAGTGTGACAGCAGAGGCCCGTAATGGGACTTCCGTAATGGAATGGCCTGAGAGAGGGAGTGGAGGAGACTGCAAGAGAATGGGGGAGCAGGGAAGAGGAAGAGGGTTTCAAAAGAAATATTTCTTTTGCATTTGGTTGTTTGATTCCCAGGTTCAGAAGAAAATGAAGAATGTAGAGAAACGTATGTGGCCTCACCTGCCTTTTTCAGGTGAGATACTCTGAGTCGGGACTGCAACACTTAGAAGGAGCGGTGTTGTGAATCAGAGCACAAATCCCAGCTTTACCATGTACTAGCTTTGAGATCCTGAAAAGTTACTTAGGCTCTCTCTGACTCAGTTTCCTTATCTGTAAAATGGGAATGATGATAATAATAGTACTACTTCATGGAAATTAATATAAAAATTAAATGAATTAATATTCTTCAGTACTTGAAACAAATACTTCACACACAGTCAACGCTACATGAGTGAGATATCTGTGTGCATATATATTCATATATTTATACATTTTTTAAATCAAGCAGTCACTGAATACCTAAAATTGAATGCTGTAGCTAGAATCTGATTTGGGTAGGTGTCATTCAAACTATAAATGAATATTCTTCAGAGAATTAAGTTCTTTCTAAGCTTTCAGAGAGTAAGTTCTTTCTAGGCTACATAATTCTCTAGAGGGAAAATGGCAAAACTATGCAACATTACTAATCGATACTTTAGAATATTAATGTGCTGGTCACTATAATGAGCACTTCATAAGGATCCTCTAATTTCAGCCTCACAATACTGTGAGGTTGGAATAGTATCCTCAATTCACAAATAAAGAACCTGAAAACAAGAGATGTTAAGTAATCTGTCCAAGATCACACAGCTGGTACATGATAAAGCTGGGATTGGACCAAGTGTATTCGATTCTCAATGCTGGGCCTTTCATCTCTTCTTACATAACTCTTCAGCTGGTTGAGGCTAGTAGTACTGTGTAGTTTAGCTCTTTGCTCCCAGAGTGCCAGGCACAAAGCCGTAGGCAACAAACTAAAGGAAAAACCCCCTCCCCCTTGATAGGCAAATATTGCTCCCGAGGAGCCAAACCTATGACACAAGGTACACCTGACACAGTTTAGGCACTCTGTGCCCAGATATTTTAGAACACTCACTGTGCTGCTCACTGTGATTGTCTACTTTACAAGGATTGTCTAATTTCACTCACAACAACGTTATGATGTAGGAACAAGTATCTCCAGACCATAACAGATAATAGTAACAGGTAATATGGTTATTGTTATTGCCATGTTACCTAAGAGGAAACTGAGACACATAACGGCTTAGAAATTTATCCAAATAATGGTAGAACCAGAGTTTGAACCCAGCAGTAGGACTCCAGAGTCCATGCTCTGGAAATAGATAACAGCCAAACACCAAAGCCAGCAGGCTCGACTGAAAATACCACGAAGTCTTAAGTTTAAATAAGCAGGGAAATGGTGAAAAAGAGGGCAGAAAATTCAAGAAGGAAGAATCCTCTCGTAATTCATAAATGGGATATTTAATTCCTCATACCTATATTTGTACTTCTGGCTTAGGTGGCAAAGAGGACAATACAAAGCTTTCACAGAGTTTGTCTTGCTGGAGTTCATAAACTTTGAACTTGTCATTCAACCTGAGTCTGAGAAACAGCCGGGAAAGAATAAAAGCACTATGGCTAGCTGCTATTGTGATAATGCTTTCAGATTGATTAAGCACTTAACACTGCCTGTGATCTCAAGTGAAAACAGAGCCACGTTTAAGGAACTTCCGTTTCAACAGCTTTCTGGGTGAATTTCTCTCATTTATACTTTGACCTCTGCAGCCTCCCTCCTCCTTCCTCCTTTCCCTATCCGCAGAAAGTCACCTAGATTCCTTAAAATGACTTGCATTTCATCGATACAAAAGCTTAAGTTCCAAGTTTCCAAGCTCAGTTTGCAAAGGAACTTTCCCCTTCCACTCAGCTGGCCTCAGAAGCAGTCACCATCTTGATCCTCAAAAGAATTTTTTTTTCTTTTTGTGGGCCTGAACAAAGGCAGGGGCTGCTTAAGCAGTAACATAAGAGCATTTAGGAAAACAACTCTACTAACTAGAGAACATCTTGTTTAGTACTTAACGCTACATGATGAAGACAAACTTCATCCTGGAGTTTGCTGGGTCTACTTTCTCCCCCATTTCCATCTGTTCTTTGGCTGTGATACCGACAGCAACTCAGATGGCTAAGTGCTTATGCAGGGCTCCTAGATTAGCGTCCGTCTGTTAGCCCATGAGTTTTGATCAGTCACTCACAGGCTCCATTTCTTTGATGCCTACAAAAGAGTTTCATGGGTTGGTCATAGTTACCATGCAAAGCAGAGCTTCACTTTTTCCAAAAAAGGAAGCAAATTACCCTCTCTTCCCTCTTCAGTGGCATCTGGGGGAGCATGTTCTCCAGCACTATGTCACTATGACCCCTCACAAAAGTACTGTATCTAAATTTCTTTTATGTACTATTTATTAATATTTATTTATTTATAGATTTTGATCTATAAATTTACTTACAGATCATTAGGTCAGACATTCACACACACAGAGAACAGAAGACTAACTACCAGAATGTTCCCTGTGTGTTCAATGTGGTTATTTTTAGATGGTGGGTTTATGAGTGGTTTCTCAAAATTCATTTTGCATAATAACATTTTCTAGATTTTCTATAATGGCTACCTCTTATAAAATAAAAAGACTTTTTAAAATGTATATTAAATACCTAGTCTTTCACATCTATGAAAGATACAAAAATGAACAGAGAAGTTCAGACATTTCTCTAGGTCAATTCATGACCTTGATAAATTAGAAAGCCAGATTAAAACTAGTCTAGACTTGGTTGAATCCAACCATTTCCTATCGTTTTCCTCTAGGTACCTATATCTTTGAGAAGGTCATCTACCTGTCCTATCCAATATGGTAGCCACTAGCCGCAGGTAGAATTTAGCTTTAAATTTTATTTACTTAAACACAAGTAAAATTCAAACTTCAGTTCCTCAGTGGCACCAGCTACATTTCAAATTCTCAGCAGCCTAATGTGGCTAATGGCACAGAAACAGAAAATCCCCTCACTGCAGAAAGATGTCTTAGACTGCACTGGCCTAGAAGCTCGGCTGCTAACTGAACACGATGTCACCATCAACCATGAGCAAACCTCCAGAGGGAAGGCCTCCCACAAATTTCTATGAAATAGGAGAGCAGGACTCAACTTATACCTGTTTTTCCCCCAAGCTGCATCTGGTTCATAGAGAGTGACAAGGAGTGTCCTCAAGGTTATTATCTGAATAATACATGTTTGGACCAAAGACCCCAATCTGAATAGTCTCTGGGCAATCATAAAACCTGAATAGAAAATATAGGAGTCATGGAAGTTCCAGGGCAAGTCCAGGCTGAAGCCAATACCAGATTACAAATGGCTTTCTAAGCAACTTAGCCACTTGTTTCAAGGGGTGCCCAATGGTGGAAGCCCATCGCTGCCTCATTTAGCAAAATGCAAACACGCTGTACACGTGAATAGTGTGCAGCACTGGCAATGGGCAGCAGCATGGGGCACTTAAACATCTTTAGTCACTGCTACACAGAGATGAGACCAATATAACTCTCCATGCTTAGAAGAGACCATATTTTGAATTTAGTAATTCGAGCTCAGCTTATTTGATATCATGCATCCTTGATTTGTCATTTAGATTTTTGCTACACAAAAGGTGATTGCTGGACAAGCAACATCAGCATCACCTGGAAACTTCTCACAAATGCAGAATCTCATGCCCCACTCCAGACCTAAATGAGTCAGAAACTCATTTTAACAAGATCCCCAGGGGATTCAGTCATCTACACTGACTGAAGATTGGGGGCCACTGATTTCTCTGCCTCTCACTTCTACTTTTGATTTCTAGAATATAGAAGCAACTACAATCTCTCAGCCAAATTTTATGCAGTACTCTGGAAATGGAAAACAGCATGGGATTTAATAAACACTTATTGATTAACTGGAAATCCGTGACCTGGCTTTCAAAATTAGGAAGCCAGTGTACTTTCAATGTGTTGTCAAAATATACTTAAGAAATAATGTGAGAAATAATAAAAATTTTAGTGTTTCCTTTTGTTTTAAAATGCAAAAAGTAGAGAGTATCATATAGTAATACTAATAAGCAAATAATAAACCATGCAAGATTCCTTTGTTCTTTACACTGCTGTCTATAAGGGCAATCATTTTTAAAAGCTTTTATTTGATAGCTTGAATAGAATCATGCCCTAATTATAGTCTTCCTTTTTATTTGCCACTGAGAGGAAATGCACCAGATGAAGCTGTTTGAGACTCTATGGTTTGTTCAGCTGTATTAAATGTTCTAACTGCTGACTTTTATCGTTCTTAACAAGTCAAGACCAGACTGAATGTCTTTGAGGATAATTGTTTTTATTCATTTCCCTTCTGCATTGCTAAAATGGAGGCAGTATGTAAATTAAGGAAAGAGATGCGGATTCAAACTGCCCCAGACCGCTGCTGGTTCTCAGAAAGAGGCAAAACCAAATCTCCTGTTTAGATTACTGCATGTCTCTGTGATCAGTTGGTGCTCTTGAAAAATGGACAAAGTTTCTTGATTCTTTAAGGCAGTCTTTATGCCATTAAGTTAACCAGACTCGTGGATAGGATCCATTCCCAAAAAAATCCATGCCGATCTATATCAGTGCTCCTAACGTTATGTTCTCATCCATGTAGTCGGCAATGCAACGTGTAGGGTTGTATCACAGAAATTACTGGAGGCCAGGGGCTTAGACTTTCTGGGTGTTAGTCTCAATTCTACCATTTATTTGTTGTATGACCTTGGGATAAAGAAATCAAGCCATGGTTTTCAAATGAAGGTGATTTTGTAACCCCTGTGGGGACATTTGGCAATGTCTGGAGACATCTTTAAGGTCATGATTTGGGGGTGCTATTGGCATCTAGCAGAGGCCAGGGATGCTAGGAAACACTTTACAACGTGCAGGATAGCCCCCACAACAAAGAATTATTGGACTTAAAACATCAATAGTAAAAGACACAGAAAGGCTGGACCTAAAGTACCCATCATCACTGCCATCATTTCAGCACTGATCTGCTCATGCAAAAACCACAGCCCCCGAAAACACCAGAGACGTTGAACGATGGAACCCTCAAATCAATAAACAAGGATCCTGAGTTCTTCATGCTCAGCACTGTTTTAGGTTCTGGGAAAAACACAAAAGTGTAGGATGGCCCTTATTCTCTCAGAAACTAGAAATTAGAATAAACCATCGAGGTCTAATAGGATAATTCCTCATTGATCCATTCCAGTAATTTTTTGCTGCCTCTCTCCATGGTGCCCAGTCTAATTACGGGATGACTCCCTATTCCCCTGGGATGCCACTTTTCATTCTCGTTCACTTCCTTGTTCTGAAGGAACAGCAATTTGCCACTGAATGGTTATTAGCCTTTTTCCCTTTAAGAGACTAAGAAGGAAAAAAAGCCCACAGGATAATTTTAAAAGTTGTTGCTCTAGTTTTTCTCCGACTTTAGAAATCTCTGTTGGCTTTTAATTAAGAACTTGCATTTAGACTGTGAGATGAACCAGATTTGAAGGATTGTGTTTTTTTCCTCTTTTAATGAAATGGCACTCATTTCCCTAGGAGGGGTTTTCCCCAGATTCTCATTGTTCTTCTAAAGATGATTTACATGGGCATCTGTGGAGGTAGCTGAATCTCTGATTGGAGAGGGAGGCCAGGGTAGACACACTGTGCCTTCCCTCTGAGAAACTAGGAAATAAACACCCTCAGGACACTGAGCTGAAATATTCACCAACTTCAGTGTGGAATGGCTTGGAGGTGGGGTAAGTCAGAGTCCCAAAGAGTGGCAGCAGGAACTATATGACATAAGTCTCAGAAATATGCCGTGAATGTGACTGAATCAGTCAGTTGTCTCAGACACCTGCAATGCACATTTCACTCCACTCCTTCTCCTTATTCAGCCTTAGAATCATGCATATTCAGAAGGACTCAGTGCTAAAATAGACCCATACACCCAATTCTTGGGCACCCATGTTTTGAGGTTCCTAAATCCTATTTTCTTTCTGAGCTGTTTGGCCAAGCATCAGGGTAAACTGATGATTCTCTTCCTAGAATTTAATAAAGTATAGTATGGACAGGATATTTACAAATTCTCAAAATATATCCCCCCCCAAAGTTATTAATTATAAAAGGAAAAGACTGAATAAACCTGGCAGACATTACCTTAACCAAATAATCAGGGTCAACATCACCAGTAATAAGACATCTCAGCATCTTGTACCACTCCTATGATGAATACAAAAAGGTACTACATCATTTCTGTGGTACTCTTTTTTTTTAAGATTTTAGTCACCCATTTGAGAGAGAGAGAGAGCATGAGTGAGGTACAAGGCAGAGGGAGAAGCAGACTCCCCACCGAGCAGGGAGCCCAATGCAGGGCTCGATCCCAAGACCCCGGGATCATGACCTGAGCCAAAGGCAGACGCTCAACTGACTGAGCCACCCAGGCGCCCCATTTCTGTGGTATTTTTTTTTTTTAAGATTTTATTTATTTATTTGACAGAGAGAGACACAGCGAGAGAAGGAACACAAGCAGGGGGAGTGGGAGAGGGAGAAGCAGGCTTCCCGCTGAGCAGGGAGCCCGATGTGGGGCTTGAACCCAGGACCCTGGGATCATGACCTGAGCCGAAGGCAGACGCTTAACGACTGAGCCACCCAGGCGCCCCAAGTGGTATTCTTGACCAAAAATATTTAACCTCACTATAAGTATGAGTAAATCATCAGGCAAACTAAAATTGAGGGACATTTTATAAACTAAGTAACCAGTACTCTTCAAAAATGTTACAATCATGAAAGACAAGACAGAAACCATCACAGACTAGAGGAGACTAGGGAGACATGACATCTTAAACACAACATGGAATCCTGAATGGATCCTGGACCAAGAAAGGACATGAGTGGGAAAGCAGTGAAATACAAACAAGGTCTGTGTATAAGAGTATTGTATCATTGTTAATTTCCTGGTTTGCTTAACCATTCAATGGTTATATGATGATAATAGTCATGTTAAAAGAAGTGGTTTGAAGGTCTACAGGACTCCCTGTAGTATTTTTTGTAGGTTTTCTCTAAGTATAAAATTATTTCAAAATAAAAAGTGAAAATAAGCATATAAAAAACTGCCTACAAACGATCTTGGAACAATATAGGCAGTGGAAAGACATAAGTTGATGATCAGGCCCCCTTGTAGTCAATCCTTCTCCCACCCTGGACCCTGCCCGGCAACCACTCATCTGTTTTCTGTTCCTATACTTTTGCCTTTTCTACAATGTTACACAAATGAAATTATACAGTGTGGAGCTTTCTGTATCTGACTTCTTTTACTTAGCGTACAGCTTTTGAGATTTATAAAGGTTGTTGCATTTATTAATTGCTCATTCCTTTAAAGTGCTGAGTATTACTCCATTGTACAGATTTATCACAACTTGTTTATCTATTCACCAGCTGATGGACAATGGAGATGTTTCCAGTTTGGGGTTACTATGAATGACCTTATCAGCATTTGCATACATTACCTTTTTGTGAACTATGTGTATGTTTTCATTTCTCCTGCCTAAATACCAAACCTAAGAGTGAGATTGCCAGGGCTTATGACAAATGTTATGTTTATATCTATAAGAAACTAACTGTTTTCCAAAGTGGCCATACCATTTTTGCATTCCCATCAGCAAGGTATGAGACTTCCAGTTGTTCTACCATCTAGTCAGCACTTGGGGTTCAGTCTTTTTTATTTTAGCCATTCTAGTTGGGGTATGAAGGTATCTCAATTTTTTTTTGTCTTTTCTTTTTAATTTTATTCTATTATGTTATGTTAATCACCATACATTACATCATTAGTTTTTGATGTAGTGTTCCATGGTTCATTGTTTGCATATAACACCCAGTGCTCCATTCAATACGTGCCCTCTTTATTTTAATGAGTTTCAATCTGCATTTCCATGATAATTAGTGATGTTGAGCATATTTTTGTATGTTCATTGATCATTCATATATCTTTCTGGTGAAATATCTTGTCAATATCTTATCAAGTAGCTTATCTTATTACTGAAGTGTAAAAGTTCTTTATATATTCTGGATACAAGTCCTTTATTGGATATGTATTTTGCAAGTATTTTCCCCTACTCTATGGCTTATCTCTTATTTTCTTAACAGGGTCTTTTAAAGAGTAGAATTTTAAAATTTTGACAAAGTCTGAGTTATCACGGCTTTTTTTATGTTTCATGTTTTTTGCGTTCTAAGAAATAGCTGTCTAACACCAAGGTCACAAAGATTATTCTCATATTATCTTCTAGGTATTTTAAAGTTTTAATGCTTACATTTAAGTCTTTGTCTCATTTCCAGTTAACTTTTATGTATGGTATGAGGTAATGGTTGAGGTACATTTTTTTGTAGACAGAGATCCAATTGCTCCAGAATCACCTGTTGAAAGGACTGTCCTTTCCCTTTATTACTATCCCTAGGTATTTTATTTTTATGCTATTGTAAAGTGAATTATTGATTTTACTTTCCAATTGTTTGTTGCTAATGTGGGCAAATAAAACTGCAGTTTGGAAAATAGACTGGAGCCTACAAAAAAAAAAAAAATCACTGGCTTTTTTTTAAAGGTGATTTTAGCAAAACTCCAGTCTATTTTCCAAACTTCAACCAATCCTTTTCAATACCTCATTAGTATTTCTAATTATAAAAGTAATATATACGAATTGTGAAAGGTCAAAAGTCATAAAAGCGAATAAATAAAATTTTCATACTCTTTATCTCACCCTTAATCCCATCTCCCTGAAGTAACCAGCATTAACACATATTTCTCATGTTGTGACATTCAAGCAAGTAGTCAGTTATTTTTTTCAACACCTGGGGATGGAAAGGTCATGTGAGATCCAGGACAGGTGAAAAATGAGAGTTAGCCTGGCACAATTTCTGACTCTTTCTAAAAGTCTAGATCTTAGGAGAACACACAAAGAAAGCAAACATGCAAAGAGAGGGTGAAACAAAAAGCAGAGTGTCTGCAAAGAAGCAAAGGAGAAGGCTGGTCTTTACAAAAAAAAAAAAAAAAAAAAAGAATCTCTTACTGACTTGGCTCAGAGAGGAGACAGACCTATGGGTCCCAGAGTAGAAAAAAAAACAAGGGATGCAAGACCTTTAGGAAAATAGTGTCACTGAAGATTTAGAGATGGCACTGCTAGAAGCCCTGAAAATTTTCTCATGACTCAATTGTGATATGAAAAAACAATGACCCTCAAACCTAGAGTTGCTGTGCAAAACAGGCAAATGTACAACTAAGATGGAAACTGTTTGGAAAGAGGGTCAATGGCCAGAGGTGGCCACCAGCTAAGGCCTTGTAATCATCTTTGATGCTGCTTAAGACCCCTAAGCCTTGACATAGAAAGGAGACCCATAAGAATGACTGTAGTAGAATTTCCCACCAGTGAAAATGAATCAAAATCAAATTGCTTTATAAAGAATGGAATGCCACACTTTGTATTTTATGCATCTATTTTGAAGGCCCTGGAAATAAAAATTTTCTCCAAAATAGGGTCTATAACCCATTTACTGAAATTCTTGTATAGATGATGAATTACAAATCTTTGAATGGTCCTAAGGGTTAGGAATTCTGAATTCTAATCTTACTTCTGCTTTAGATATAATAGTTTTGAAATGATCTTTGATCCACAACTTTTCCATATGTAAAAATTAGCTTTCTTAAAATGTGTCCTCTGGGGCACCTGGGTGGCTCAGTCAGTTAAGCCTCCAACTCTTGATTTCATCTCAGGTCATGATCTCAGGGTCATGGGATCAGTCCCACGTCAGGCTCCAGGCTTGGTGCAGAGTATGCCTGGGATTCTCTCTCCCTCTCCTTCTTCCTCCCTCCACTCTCACTCCAAAATAAATAAATAAATAAAATCTTCTAAAAAATGATCTTCTAAAAAAAATAAACAAAATGTGCCCTCTAAACAAACCAGAATTTCTTGAAATTTCCTCTACTAAAAACTACTAGTATATTGCAATAAAACTAAAACACAGAATAAACACTAAATAATAAAATACAGTAAAAATACACAGGTGCTGTGGTAGTGCAATCAGTTACTAGCACCCGACTCTTGGTTTCGGCTCAGGTTGTGATCTCAGGGTTGTGAGATCAAGCCCTGTGTCAGACTCTGTGCTCAGCGTGGAGTCTGCTTGGGATTCTCTCTCTCCCTCTCTCTCTGCCCCTCCCCCCAGCACATGTGTGCACTCTCTCTAAAATAAATAAATCTTTTTTTAAAAATACACAGTAAAAATATAATAAACTCATCCAGATACCATTTATATAGCAACTTCAGCTTTCCGATCACTATAAAGACTTTGAGCAAGAAGCACTTCATAACATAATCTAATGCTCCCTACTATGTTGTTTGGATAGCCAGGCCCTCGGACATCAGTTTTTATTCATGACTTACATACCCTTCCTATATACTTGCTTCTCTCAAGCCCATCCGAGAAGGCCACAGAAACAGCCAACTAAAGGTAGGGAATGGAAATCTAGAGATCAAGAGCAAAATTTAGGGTAATATCAAAAGCAGCTGAACAGACAAATCCTAAAGAACAGATATAAGCACCCATGCTGCCCTGAGGCCAGTAGTTTGCCATGTATCAGTTCATGATGACTACATTCACAGGTCTGGAAATGGAAGGAACCTTGGAATTTAATTCAACTTGCTCACTGACAGTAAAGTAAACCAAAGCCTAGAGATAGATAATTGAGGCGTTGCTCAATTAAGTTGGCCTCTCCATCTCTCTCTCTCCCCCCCTCTCTCTCACACCCATACCCCTTCTTCCCTCCACACACCCCTACTAAATGATTGGGGTTCTCTTTCCCAATAGAAATATAAATTACAAATGACAGTGTATTTATGTCATTGTCCAGGTACATGTGTGTGTGTACGTTAGGAAGCACCCAGTCATATACTTGAGCCAGCTTAATCAAGCTTCCAGGAGCCATTGTATTGTGTGTGTCTTTTCTTAGCTCCTCACTAGAGATACCTCACAGGTAGACTGAAAATCAGCCATAGTGGGATATTTACACCACAGAAATCAACCACCACTAAAAATCAAGGCTTCCTCTTCTTCTTCTTTTTTTTTTTTTTTTAGGAAAGCTGGTTAACTATTTACCAATATACCACTTGATAAACCTATACATGTAACCCTTGAAAAAAAATGTATCCTTAGTAATTACATGTCAAGTTTTTAAATGTTTACAGGGTAGAGACAGTGTCTCCAATTTTTTACCGTTGATACCTTAAGAGTTTTATTTGTTTTTATAGACACTGAAATTGGTTGGGTTTTCTTTCTTTAAATGTGAAAAGAATCAAGACTTCTTTCTATTACTGATACCTTATTACATAGTTAATAAGATGAAAAATATATATTAGTCTGTTCAAATTTGCCAAGCAGTACTTTAACATGATGTGACCAGAAGACCAAGGTCCCATTTCTACAGTTTGCTGTGTGATGAGACACTGAGAATATGACAACCGTATCTCATATGCTATGTGCAGTCCTAAACAGCTAAAAACAATTTTTAACATTTCTTTATGAATTTAAGAGGCCTCATGCTGTAAGAATGCAGTACAAATATAGTACCACATGACAAAAGCCCAGAAGTTTCAGACCTAACTTCATGAAGTATATATAATATTTACAAGTCCTATATATATTATTGCCAATTACTTTTGCTTTTACAAAATCCTTCTGAAATGAATGTGGTTCTCCTGTGATTGACTTCAGTCAGAACTTTCATGGTTAAAAAGGGGCTCTTTAACATGGTGACCAAAAGCATTGCTGGTGTATTATATGTGATAATCAGATAGCTCCCCTAGCTCTCATATACCCACCTTATAAAATGGAATACAAGTCTTACTAAATCTTTATTAAAAGAGACCAAAGGTCATTTAGCAAAATACAAGTGAAAGTTTTAAAACTGATAATATAAAGTGGTTCAGTTTTATATACTGGGCCTGTATATACAGGCAGCATTCTTTTCTTTTAAACAACTTTATTAAGATATAATTCACATACTTCATCAATTTAAAGTGTAAAATTCAATGGTGTTTAGTATAGTCACAGAGTCACACACTCATCACCACAAAAGATCTTAGAACATTTTCATTACCCCCAAAAGAACCCTGTACCCCTTAGCTATCACCCTCCAGACCCATCAGTACTACTCCCGTAAACTTGCCTGTTCTGGACATTTCATATAAATGGAATCATACAATATGTGGTGCATTGTGCCTGGCTTCTTTAACGTAAGGTAGGATTTGCAAAGTTCATTCATGTTGTAGTATGTATCAGTGCTACATTTCCTTATATTGCCAAATAGTATTCCATTATATAGATATGCCACATTTTGTTCATGCATTCATTCATCAGTCAATGGACTTTATGATGTTTCCCCTTTTTGGCTATTATGAATAATACTGCTACAAACATTCATGTACAAGTTTTTGCGTGGACATATACCTAGGAGCAAAATCACTGGATCATATGATAACTATGTTTAACCATTTGAGGAAGTGACAGATTGTTTACTAAAGCAGCTACACCATTTTGTATTCCCACCTCAGGCAACATTCATACTCAGCCCAAATACCCAAGAAAATGTATACTATGGAATCCCACTTAAACACAAATAATTCAGTCAATTAATATTGTCTTCCCTTTATTCTGCTCATTCGTATGTAAGTTTCTCATGAGTAAAGACATAATATAGGCAAGTTAGTTACCACCAGCATGGCTATTCTAACGCTTTTGGTTTGCTGATCTTTGAAATGCTCAACATTTTTAAAGTAGTTCTTAAGTTTCAGATGAGGAGAAATTTTTTGGTGGTAATGACAAACTCATAAAGAATGGCTATAGCCAGGCCAAGGGTCCTCATTTAGTGGATTCCTTCCTCAATATCTGTCTTTAGAGGACAAAAGGAGTTAGTTTCAATTGTTTACAAGACCACAGCCAACTAAATCTTCATAACATTAGGCTCTTTGGCATCTATTTTCAGTGACTGAATTTGACAAGGTCATACTCTAAGACAGGGACCAACAAACCCAAACTCACCTTACATCATCTTGGGAGTCCATTCAGTTACTCACCTGCCCCACATATACTTACCACTAGCAGTAATTAGTCATGGGCAAATTTTATGACAGAGTTACCAAAAAAAAAAAAAATCCAAAGAGTCTATAAGAAAAGATAATTGGCTTTTATTTTCCCTTGGAAAAGACAGGTTTGTCTATTAAAATTTGCCTTCTTCAAATATCTGAGAGCCAGGGGTGCCTGGGTGGCTCAGTGGGGTGGGCATCTGACTCTTGATTTTCACTCAGGTCATGATCTAGGGGGTCGAGGGATGGGCTCCAAGCTTGGCGGGGAGTCCACTTGGGATTCTCTCACCCTCTCCCTCTCCCTCTGCCCCACCCCCTGCTCATACTCGCTCTTTCCCTCTCTCTCTCTTTAAAATAAGTAAGTCTTAAAAAAAAAAAAAAACTCTCAGAGACAAGGTGAATGACTGATTTGGAGAACAGTAAAGTTGCCAAAGTATCATATCCTCATGGACCCCACAGAACTTTGTTTCCATCTGCCTTAACTTCCCTACTAGAGCGAAGCTCCTCGAGTACAGCACTCTGTTTTCTCTTCTTGTAACATCCCTATAATGACTTGCATCCAATGAAAGTTTCATAAATGTTTTCTAAATGAAAGAATAAAGTCAAGAGGAATATGACAATATCAAAAAACACAAGTCCTTTTTCATTTGCCCCAGGGGCAATGCTGCCACCCAAATGGGAGGTATCATTAGTAAAGTGCACTAATCCTGCTGCTGTCAGAAGCCTACCTATGATCTCTGCAGTTACGCCACATTCCGAGAGCAGCACGCCCCACACACCACTGCCACAGCATAGTGCCTAAACAGGAAACAAGGAACATCTGGTGCTACTGAATTGATAGGGAGACAAACTTGGGTGGTATCAATGCAAAATCTCCATTTAACACTTATTCAACTTCTTGACACCAACATAGTTACGTATCGAAATTTCTGGGAATGTTTCAGTGACAAGGAATGTTAGAAAGCAAAACAAAACAGTTCTTTCCATCAGGAAACCTATCTCTTACAGGAACTGGGTGAAAAAAGGCCATAGAGTACTTTTCATAAAGTCTTAGCTTGACATTAAATGCCACTTTAGTTTCTCTCTAATCCAACAAAACCTTTCAACAATGAAGGGGTAAGGAACCAAACCCAATTCTGATCTTCCTAATTAATTTCAGAAGCATTCTTTGTACTTGTCTCCAATAACTTTTTTTTTAAAAGATTTATTTGAGAGAGAGAATGGGAGAGGGTGTGGGGAAGGAGGGACAGAGGGAGAGGGAGAAAGAGATATCTCAAGCAGACCCCCCACCAAGCACAGAGCCTGATCCCATAACACCTGATATCTGGACCTGAGCCAAAATCAAGAGTCAGATGCTTAACCAACTGAGCCACCCAGTTGCCCCTCCAATAACTTTTTTTTTTTAAGAGTTTACTTATCTGACCGAGAGCAGGAGAGAGCGCAAGAGAGAGCACAAGTAGGGGAACAGCAGAGGGAGAGGGAGAAGCAGGCTCCCTGCTGAGCAGAGAGCCCGAAGCGGGGTTCGATCACAGGACCCAGGGATCATGACATGAGCTGAAGGCAGATGCTTAACCAACTGAGCCACCCAGGCACCCCTCCAATAACTTTTTAACAGGACTCTTCTACATGACGATTCCTCTACTGATGTTTGTGTATCTGCTGCAGTTATGATAAAACAACTCATAAATACACACTACTGTTATCACTGTCATGTGGGCCCTAGTCAAGGATGTTACCTTTATCTTTAGCAGGGAGAATAATTTCCCGTTTAAGTAGTAGGTACCTGAAAGATACTTCCTTTTGAAGTGCCACTGAATTGTAATGACTTTCAAATGCCCAAAGAAATATAATAAAAATATTAATGATAGGTGGTGGAATGGAGAGAACATGGCCTCTGGAGTCAAGAAGACTGTATTGAAATCTCAGTTCTGTCTTTTACAAGTTCTATGGCTTTTGAAATCTATCTGAGCCTCAGTTTCCTTACTTGTGATTACCACCCCCCGTTTTGGGAGTGTTACTAATAAATGAAATATGCCATAAACTACCTGGCACATAACATACACCAGATTGAATGTATTTTGTCTTCCCTTCCCCTTCCCCGGTTATAAAACTAAAGGCCATAGATTCATAAAATCAATGTCTGCAATAAGAAGATTATACCAGGGACAAACTCACTTATGTAAATAGATTTCATTTGTCCATGAAGGTGAGTGTAAACAGGAAGTAAAATAAAAACTCTAAACCCTTCAAACCTTCCACACATTCCCCAAGCACATTCATGTTTTCTCATCTCTTTTTCTAGCAAAAGAAGAAAACATCAAATGCCTTATTCATTCGTGCAGCTGCTGCTGTTCTAACTTCACTTGACCACCAGTGACTTTCAGTCAATATTCCACCTCTGCAGGATTTGACCTGCCAACACCACTCCCCTATAAACCTTGCTCTGAGGGTGGATTTCACGTGGCCCTTTACTATTTGGAGAGTACACTTTGGAGGAGCCTAGCCCATCTTACTCAGGACCTGAGTTTAACTTGCAGAAGTCTCTGTTTGTCAAACCTTCCTTCAATCTCCATCTTCTTTCCTCCTTCCCTCCTGGGCTCGCTGTCCTTTTCTCTGGCCCAAGATTAACAGGCATCAGAGTTCCAAGGCCAATTTTTAGTACGTACCATTCTCCTCTTGGCCACAGCATTACCAAGTATTCTAGCATGACATTCTCAGGGTGCTAATGTTATTGTCATTCCCCAAACAGTTTGCTAATGGTCTTCTGTCCAGATTTTTGCTCTTTGAGCCCTTGGAAGCCAGGATACTTGACTGCATAGGGACCAAATAGCTGCCTCCATCTACTATTCAAGGACTTTACAGGATATTGGATGAAACATCTTTGAGGGGGTGGGAGAAGATGCTAGAAAGAGAGGCAGAGAGGAAATCTCAGTCTATTAAGTTTCAGCAGGTAGAATTTTCAAGGCAGATATACATTACTGTGATGAAGAGTACACTATACACGTTATCAGGGGAATCACCAATACTAACACTGACTGAAGAACCCAGGGAGTGAAAACAGTGAGAAGAGAAAACGTGTAAAATTATGCTCTATTTTGAGAAGTATTAATAATTGCATGTACTTTTAAAATACCTTCTTTATGCCTAATCACATTAATATTAAAAAATAATATCTAAATCATTATATATATTATATATAATATATATTCAGATTAATTCATATAAATATTGCTGGAATATATACGTTGACCTTCTTAAAATCTTGCTCCCATAACATGTTCATCTGTCATGTTTGCTCACAACTTTAAAAAGCATCAAGAAAGATCATATAAAACTAGGTATATGTTTCATGAGCCATTAATAATTGAGATGACTAATACCTGGATTACATAAGTTAATTAATGAAGCTCCATATTTATTTGAATTTATCTATTAAAACTATACATTCATTAATTTTCTCTGCATATATTCTTAAAATATGTAACAGGAATATAAATGAAACAGAATACAAATAAATACAACTGCCTTTAAATGAACATCACAAAAAAAGAACAGATCCAAAATCTGTTGAGCTCTTATTGCAGTTCTATTTTAATATATTCGGTGGTACTTACAGTTGGCACTAGAATGTTCTTCCATCATGTTTTGCATGAAGGAAAGAAGACTCACCTCGAACACAGATTAAATTATAAACTTGAAGAGACCATGCACAGAGTTACAAGCACTCCACTGATAATTTCTTATCTAAAACTAGCAGCTTTTTCCATCACTCTACCTCCTTCTTGCAAGTCAATTTCTTAAATGACCAGAAGACCATGCATCATGATCACCATATACACAGACAGAAAATAAGGGGTTCTTTTTGCGAGGGGTTTGGGGAGTGGGGACTTTTATTGTTTAAGCAAAGGAAAAAAGGAAAAGAAACCCCGTCTCGCTTTTTATTGCTATTATACATAAAGTAATGCACAAGGGGTATTTTAGTCCTGAATGATCCTTTCATTGGCCACACTGCTTTATTCATCTTTCTTTCTTTACCTTGGTATGTATGTCTTTCTCTGCCCCCTCCCCCATCCCACATGAATTCTCCAGCAGCTCATACATATGGCTGGGTAAGGCAGTGCCTTCATTTCCAATACTTTTCCAACCAGAGGACATGTTTCATTTTTTAACTGGAGCATGGCTAATGATGCAGATGAAATCTGGGCCCGTAACATTTGATCTGGCCTCAGATGAGAGGAGCAAGGTAGCATCAGCCTCCTCTCATATAGTCTGTAGCCAAGAAGCCGCACCAGTATACAAGTGACATGCATATCACATGTATCAAAGTGGAAGCTCAATCTGTACGGCAATAAGACTCGCTCACATCCCAGCATGGGTGCTGGCCCTGAGCTGCAGTTCCAGTAATTGACATAGTTGCCCAATGCTACAAAACAAACTCAGAAACTATTCTCATTAGACATCCCCCTGCTTTGCGACTCTGTTATTGTAAAACCCAAACACTGAGCCCCATACCAGCGTGGCTCTGTTTTTAATTAGTTCTGATGGCATTGGGCTGTAAGCCAAAGAAAAAATGAACTTCCTGTGACTGAGGCTTGCTGCTCAGTATGTTGCTTCCTTCTTAAAGAGATTGTTTTCACAACATTTTATGAAAAGGACTACTGACAGAAATAATATAAGTTTTTACTGCTTTTGATATTTTTTTCAGGCTTATAAAAAGCAGCCAAAAGTCAGAGAATTTGTAAAGTTACAATGCCATTATTTGGTCTTTTGTGTGACCCAGCTGACTTGTCTTTTGATTAAAGACATCCTACCCGATTAATTTTTTTTAATGGAGAAAACACAGGCTTCTGTTAAAATTTTAAGACCATGAATGTTTTAGTGTTTCCACTAAATTAATTCGGTGATATATTTTTTTACTGCTTGGGTCACTGCTGGCATGGTGTTAGAATTGAGATGTTGGTAAGGTCACCTTCTGACTACAAGGAAATAAAGGGCTGAGAGAAACTCCAGACAGATAAAGAACAGTTTCTATAAATGCTGGACTCTCACACAAAACAAACCTCTACTGGCCACTGATCTGTATGTAGCTCTTTAGAACCTTTTGAAAATCCTTCCTATATGGAGAATATCTTTTTTTTTTAAGATTTTATCTATTTATTTGACAGAGAGAGACACAACAAGAGAGGGAACACAAGCAGAGGGAGTGGGAGAGGGAGAAGCAGGCTTCCCGCGGAGCAGGGAGCCCAATGTGGGGCTCAATCCCAGGGACCCTGGGATCACGACCTGAGCTGAAGGCAGATGCCTAACTGACTGAGCCACCCAGGCTCCCCAAAATACAGAGAATTTCTTAACTGAGGACTCCCCTCCCAAGCTATAAGCTAGGCATTTGTTTCCCAGATTCCTTTGTAATTTGTCATGACATATGACCTAGGCTCTGCCAATTAGACACACCCACAGACAACTTTAAGAAAGTGAAATGAGGTATCGGAGATACCATGTGGAATTAATTCTACCAAGAGAAGCTCAGAGATCCATCAGGCATGCAGCAGCAGCAGTGGCCCAGATCCCAGCTGTGGCACCCCACATCAGTATTAGCAGCACCCGGGGCAAAGCTGTGTGCAAAGGCAGCGGTCCTGGGGCCTCTCCTAAATCAGTGCAGCAGTGAGACTGGGTGTATGCTTTCGGGATGCACAGACTTCAAGTCTGACTCCCCGGCCCTTCCTGGCGCTGGCCAATTCCCTTTAACAAACTACTTCTCTACATCCACTAGCTAGAGTGGATTTTGTTGTTGACAAACAGGAACTCTGATACAACCACTTTGATATTGTGCTAGGCTTCCAGTAGAAAAGTAACAAGATGGTATTGAGGAGTGGTTAAGAAATATTTGGAGTTAGCAGGATATGGCTGGGAGTCCTAGTTCTGCCACTTACTAGCTGTATGAACTGGGGCAATTGCTTAACTTCTCTGAGCATTTCTTCATCTGAAAAATGAGCATTATTATCCATAACTCATAAGGTTCCTGGGATAATTTAGGAAAATATGGTGGCAATTAATATTATTATCACTAACAGAGACACTTATAAGACTTTTTCAAGTCCTTTTTGGTATGGCTATAAATTTTATTTCAAATAAACAGGCATTTACTTTCCTTGGGTATGGGCTTAGAGAATCACTGGATTACAGAGTTGGAAGACATCCAAGGATTATCTCAGTCCTCCTCACACCACTAAAAGGGTAATTATCTACAGTTTTCTGTAAAAAAACAGAGAAAAGTTGACACTGGTTATTTTTCATTCAAAAAGCTTACTCATACATACAAGTCTTTTCTGACCAAACCAAAATAATTCCTACAATACTTATGCATTTGTTCCTTTTGAATAGATCTAGTAGCTTGACAAAGTTCTACACATTCTTCAGAGCCCACTGATAATGTCACCTCCTCTCTAAAACCTTTTCCTGTTACCCTTGATCAGGTAAGAACTCACCTTCCTTGAACACAGACACCATTGTCTCTAGTGGCAGTTAAGACATTCTTGCTTATGTGAAGGTGAGCTGTATGCATGACTTAATTCCCCTCACTGGTATAAACTAAGCTCCTTAGGATGAGGATTCATCTCTGCATCTCCAGCAGCCCCTAGCCAAGTGCTCTCTGGACACACTATTTCTGCACAACATTTTGTAATCTGTGCTATTCCTGCAGAACATACTGTAATCTATATTACTGCGGTATTTGCTCCTAACTGTGTAACTATATTAGAAGCTCCTTGAAGACACCGATATTTCTTATCCTTACATCCTCCTTGGTGCCTATAACATATTTGTTGAATTAAAAACATTAAAAATGTTCTACATATTTTCTTTTATTATTAGCTTCTCTTCCCATTTCAATCAGTTCTTTGATCCTTTGAGAATCTATAGTCTTCAGCATTTATGTCAGCCCAGCAAGTCTTTATGAATGTAAATTCTTTGTCGCCACTGCTGGCCACCCTTATTATTGCTTCTACATAATCTTTGCAAACTGGTCATAAAATATTTTCATTATAGCTTATGGTTTAGACCAACTATAACTGTTTCCTCTCTCTAACACCTACGTCTGGGCAGCTGTTGTGTAAAATGTGCTGCACATTGCTGTAATTCCTCCAACCTACTAAGGGAATTCATATTAATCTGTTTTCTACAATGCTTCCAGTCCAAGACCCCTCCTAGTTTCTGAACCTCTAAACTAGAAGGTGGCGGTAAAATGGCCACATTCTCTTGTTCTGCCATCAGTGACATTTTCTCCTCTTGCCCTGTCTTTAAATCTCCTTAGAGATCCTTACTAGAACAGTCTCGGGCCTTTCTTCTCAACTCTCCACAAACACATTTCTTTTTGATGTCCACCAGGACCTCACTGAAATGGCTTATGAAATTTTTTTTCAGAAAGTTCTAATATGAAGCCCCCTCTCTTCCTTTCTGTGTAAGAGTTATTCCTGCTTTACAACACTTCACCATAGAAACCATTCTGTATCCAATTTCCTCAATGTGCTCTATTTCTGTAATCCAATGCAAGCTGGGCTCCTAAAGAAGATGTTTAAACACTTAACACAACTACCTCCAAGCCAGCACACACTTCCAAGTTGGGAGGGCAATAAATGGCAATGAGCAGCTGAAAACTCTTCCTCCTTCCATCCATCTTTGTCCAAAAACTGGGTCTATAAGTGAATTCATCTGTTGCTGGAAACTTCATCTCATTTTTCCCTTTGAAATGTTCCCTCCTTGGATTACTTCCTACTAATGTGGTTGGTACAGAAAACTTCAAGCCTGCTAATTGATGTGAACACACATTCAGTGCCCCAAACATGCCTTTTCTTATATGGAGACGTCATGCTGTGTCTTATTGCCACCCAACACCCACTAAAATGTTTTCTATTAAACAAGTGATATTAGTGTTTTTCAGATCACAGATCCCTTTGAGAATTTGCTAAGGGTTAGAATTCTCTCCTCAGAAATATATACATGTGGACTAAATGCACACATACAATGTCAAGGGGTAAAGAGAACCACGGAAGCCTCTCTATAAGCCCCCTAGATGGTAGTCCCAGTTAAAAACCCCTGCTGGAGTAGAAAAGGGATTTTTTTTGTAATAAGAGCACATTAAATTATCCACAACCCTTGAGGTAATCTAAGAGGCCACCATGAATCATATCAAAATGATAATGGAAACACAAGAGAGAAAAATCACTTCGGGTAATGAGCAATGCTGAGAAAGAGAAGCTGTATCTCTGTCAAAATGTTACCTCTTGGCTTCACGTAATGCTGTCACAAGGACAGGTATTTGAGGAGTAAATTCAGTACATATTCCATCCAGGAGTTCTCATTTCATTTAGACTGATGTAAGGCAAGCAGGACTCTCCCTATTTATCTACCTACCTATCCCCCCACCCATCCACCCATCTAGCTATCTATATAACCTTATCTCCAAAAATTTAATCCCTTGCCCTAAAAACTGTTCTTGATTTGAGACTGTCACCCAAAATTATGTGACCTATTTATTATTTCAAGTTCAGAAATAAGAAATAATAGATATGTCACAATAAAGCAAAAAAGAAAAACAGAGAAATTTTTAAAAAGGAAAAACTTCATAAACATTTTTATACTGGACAAGTCACAAGCAGCTGTTCTTATTCAGTTGTGAAGTCTCAGTCTTTTGAAGAGGTAAAATTCTACCTGCTAAACCATCATGATGAGGAGTATGTGTACCTTGGCTTCATTCTTCCCCACAAAGGGACTTACTATCCACTTGTGATCTGTCTCCATCTAAACATGTCAGTAAAGCCTGTACAAAGATGCTGGGACATGGGATAATTTTATGGATATTAGGTATTGTATTTATAAATTTCCCCAGGCAGCTGACCCTTCACAAGTATTACCACATTATTCCAACTGGGTTAAGAGACAAATACATCAACAAAGTCCACAAAAACAATAATCAAACCTTCTCTGACCTATACCCTCACCCCATTACTCCTTAGACCTGATCTCCTACTTACTTGTCCCTCCCTTTGTACATGTCATGCCTTGCTGTACTTTCAATATGCTGGATGTACTCATGGAATCAGGGCCTGCTCACTTGTTGCCTCTACCAGGAATGTTCTTTATTCCCTTACTTCCTCCAGGCCTTTGCTCAAATGTCACCTTCTCAATGAGGCCTTCTATGCTTTATTTTTCTCAATACACCTATCATCCGTCTAGCATCCCATATCTCACAAAGTCACTTTTACTTGTGCATTTTGATTATAGTCTGTCCCACCCTGATTCCCCTAGATAGAATGTAAGCTCTATCAAGGCATATATTTTTGCCTGTGTTTTTCAGTGCTCTATACTCAGAACAGTATCTGACCCATAACTGATGTGCAATAAATACCCCCATATTATGGTATCTCATACCAATAGTATCTTTCACTCAATGTTTGATGCAGACGGAAACTAGGATTTTCTCCCAGTCTGAAATAATATTCTCAAATGTATATAAACACATGTATCTGTATTTTATTTTATTTTTTTTTAAAGATTTTTATTTATTTTTTTGAGAGAGAGAGAATGAGAGACAGAGAGCACATGAGAGGGGGGACGGTCAGAGGGAGAAGCAGACTCCCTGCTGAGCAGGGAGCCCGATGCGGGACTCGATCCCAGGACTCCAGGATCATGACCTGAGCCGAAGGCAGTCACTTAACCAACTGAGCCACCCAGGCGCCCCATAAACACATGTATTTGTATTTTAAACAGCTGAAATACAGTGGGTGCTCAACAAATGTTTGGAACTAAATAAAAGCCAACAAGGCAGGCCGACACCATGGTGGAGAGGTCAAAGCCACTTTTCTAACATACTGGTTTTCAAAACCAGAAAAGTTAGAGTATTAAATTTAGGTTAGTAGATTAAGTGAAATAACTGCTAAGTTCTCACTCCTGTTCCTATGGGGATAAACTAGATCAGGATGCACTTAAGGCCATGATGCCCACGGAGGGTTAGGAGGCTTGTGACAATGCCCATGCTCAGTCACCACTCTTCTAATCACAGGAGTTATCACACTCAAGGAATCTCACAAAGCCCCTTTGCCTAGTTTAGCAGCTCAGACAGAAGATACAGATAGGGCAAGGATCGCCCAAAGAGAAAACTGTCAAGGAGTAGAAGGGTCTCAAAACCACAGATCCGGCCCAGGTCTCTCTGCAATACAGTGGATAAGGCCTTATGTCAAGATACAAGTATACACAGATCTAGACCTTCCAAAGCATTGCAGCAGCCCCAGTGGACTAAAAAAAAAAAAAAAAAAAAAAAGAATCCTGTTTGGCCTGGTGCTGAAAGGTTTGACTATCATAGCAATTGCCTCCGTCTCTGATAAACCCTCAAATATTTGCAACAGCAACAACATCAGAAGCAGCAGAGTTGGAGTAAACAATGTAGGGATCAAAGCACCTGTTCATCGAAAGCAGGCCAAAGGACACTTGACAAAAGATCCAAAAGTATCTGCCTGTGGTGCCATGATCACAGCTCAGAGTCATGAGGTAGGACACTAGGAATGTGCCTCAGTGTGTCACTGACCAGCACATCTCAGAACCCAAAGGATACTTGGTAACTCACTCTTTGAAAGAACCCAAGCACCCAGGCTGCCTGGACAGGATAAAGTTGAACTAACCCAGCCACAGCACAACCAATTTGGGCACTGTGGCTGTCAGAGCACTCTGGTCTCCACTGATCATAAAAATCCAGTGATGGTGGCCAGTCAGCATTAGTCACTAAACTATGACAGCACTAATACCTCCTCTTCAACCTGTCTAGATGGCACAGAAAAGATCATGCATGGACACCCCACTATCCACATGCATTTATTTCCATAATGAGAGAAATGTGACCACATCAGATTTTTATACAGTTTTGTTACAGAAGAAATGTGATCCCTAGTCTACACCCCTTGAAGCAACTTAGACTTTGTTCCACATTATGTTTTCCAGATCTATGCCAAATACTTAGTAGGCCACATCCAAGTCAATTACCATCTCTGATTATGATTAAATAGATCTGATGCACTAATTAACGTCTCTTCCTATAGGCCCTGCCAAGCTTGCTGAGTTTCTCTTGTCAGTATTCTCCTTTACCTTTCATGGCTCCTTCCTAATTGGGCATCATTGAGATTTAGTAATGATGCTTCATATTATGGTGGCAATCTTATCCCAAGTAACATAAGTGGAAATAGTCAACTAGGGAAAAAAAAAAATGACAGAGAGAGCACACGTCTGTTGAAACCCAAGGGTATATCTGCATTCTATAATCCCAGATCCCGGTGAGGAAATGAAATTCGTAAAAATCAAGTAGTAGCCTCCCTTGATAATATATTTTCTTGTTCATAAGAAAAACCAAGTGATATGTACTACTGCAGTTTTTTCAGCAAATGGTCCACATGTTGCAATTTTGTAGACACAGCTAAATTTAGACATTATGTCTTTTCCATTGAGTTCAGCTAAATCATCCTAACAAGCAAAATTAGTGTGCTAAAAGACACTGTCAGTTTTTTTATTTTCCATCAGGGAGCAAAAACTGTTCTATTTTTACTTCTAATAGAAATTGAACTAAAACTGGAAAGTAATATTTCTAAATGGCAATGTTAATAGTAAGCATGACACCTAAATATTATTCTCATATAAATAAAATGGGAGAGATATAAAAGTGACCTCTTCGTTTTTTTCCCCAGAACAAAACTTCATAAATATTATGTAGCTATTAAAATAAATTCCAGGGGCACCTGGGTGGCTCAGTCAGTTAAGCATCTGCCTTTGGCTCAGCTCATGATCCCCGAGTCCTGGGATCAAGCCCCACAGGGGGCTCCTTGCTCAGTGGGGAGCATGCTTCTCCTTCTGCCTGCCACTCTCCCTGCTTGTGCTCTCTCTCTCTCTGTCAAATAAATAAATAAAACCTTAAAAAAAAGACTAAAAAAATAATAATAATAAAAATAAATTCCAGTGAAGATTCAAGACAATGATTAGGCTGGTTCTCCAACCTATTAGGAGACCAAAGCAACTCTGTTCTAATCACAATACTTTTGGATTGGCTAAATGTGGGCCTTTGTTTCCATTTCAACTCAAAAGGAATTTTCTCATTTACATGTAAGAGAAAAAAAGCAATCCATGAATTAAATAGAACTTCTCACCAATATATACGTATATACCAATGTCAAGTAAAACTGGTATTCATACCATTATGACTTCAGAATCCTATCATTGGTCATATAAACCTAAGTTCACCAACATTCACTTAAGGGCTAAAAGCAAATTGATCTTATCTTGCTGTTTGTTTGTTTTTTTAAGATTTTATTTATTTACTTGTGAGAGAGATATATAGGGACAGGCAGAGAGAATCTAAAGCAGACTCCACACTGAGCGCAGAGCCTTTCATGGGGCTGGATCTCACCACTAGGATACCATGACCTGAGCTGAAACCAAGAGCAGGCCCCCCAACTGACTGAGCCACCCAGGTACCCCAGATCTTATCTTGCTCTTGGCTTAAATGAAAGAATAATAATAATGTTCTGTTTTTCATGTGGCAGAAATCATTACCTTGGTTCATGCAATAAGAATTTGGTCTTTGTTTTTTAATAGCCTGACTGAAAGAAGGATTTTTTTTTCTTTTTGGGGGCCTGCTTGCTTTGTTCAGTTTCAGACACTGAGATTGTATAATTATCCAGAAAATCTTCGTGGAGATGCAGGTGAACCCCTAATGCTTCCATGTTCACTTGTCATTTTAGCATAGATAGGACATGCTTTTATTCATGTATATATTCCATATGGAGCAATCAAGCATGAAGATGGCTAGGCAGATTCTACATAGACCAGACTGTGTAGAAACCAACTGAAAGCCCTGGACTATGTGGTAAGAATGAAACAATTCAGTAAGAAGGTTGAAAGAACTGACTGTGGCTCGGCCATCCAAATCCTCTACATATCTGCCTGACTTTGAGGGGGAAAAAAAATAACTAAATGATTGGTGAAGATCAAGTGTCTTGAACTGCAATGCTAAACAGGAATCCTTGCAGATAGACAGGCAATCTACAAACAGAAGAAAATGAGACTAATAAAGTAAATGGCAGGACTTTGTCTTAATTATCTGCATAATTACCTCACACTTTAATTTCTGTTATACACCTGGCTTAGGCTGAGTTCAAATGATTTCTTTCAAAATTTAAGTGTGGCCATGTTGATCCATATTTAGGGGCTATTTTAATGAGCAATTTGCTGGATAAGAGAACTAATCAACAAATATTGAGGTACAGTGTGAGCTTACTTCCCCTAGTGGGAACAGAGAGAAACCCAAAAACATAGGACATGGTCTCATCCCGCAAGTATGGAAAAACTAGCCAGAGGCCAGCAGCAAAAAGAGGCAGTGTCACAGGATGATCAAACACTCAGAGGAAAAAAAGAAAAAATATTCAGGCCCTAGGACCAAACTACTGGGGTTTCAATTCCAACTCTGCCATTTAACTCTGATGCCTTGGATTGGTACCCATCTGTAAAATGAGCACAATAATGTTATCTACCTCTTAGGATTTTTGCATAGATTAAAAGACGGAGCCAAAGAAGGAGCATAGTCTATATTCACTGAATGAACAAATTAACAAAATTTTGTACACAGGTTTTGAAGGGCAATGACCAAAGACATATGAAGCCTGACTTCTAGTTCAGTCTCCAATACTGCTTCTGTGTGTGATCTTGAACCAGTTACAAACTCATGGACTTTAATTTCTCCTACTTAAAAGTAAGGGTTTAGATTACCTCAAAACAGTATTATAGCTTTGGTTATAATTCTGTAATCACACATTCTTTGATGAGAATTTGATGAGAGAAAAAGTGATGGCTAGAGACAAGGAAGATTTTAGTAAAGAGGTAAAGATGATCTACCTGAGGAAACAGGAGAGAAACAAATTGGTGGCATAGAGGTAGAAAACAAACACATGAGAAGATACTGAGAAGAATAAGAGTGAAAAGATTAGAGAAACTAAAAAGAGAAAGTTCTGACCTATTTGGAGGTTTCACCCAGAGAAGTACAATGAAGTGGGTTTTTACATGATGAATGAAACCTATGTGTAGAAAGACTAGAAAGAAAGGCAAAAGAGTTCCCTTGTAAAGCCACTAAGAACTAAGATCTCCTAAACATTTTTTGAGAGGGAGAATGGCAATGTGAAAGCAGTGATTAAGGAAGATTAATTTGATAAAGTTATGCAAGATGAATTACAGGAAATGAAGATAATAAATTCAATTATTCATTCTAAAATTGATACTGCTCAAAAATAAATGCAATGAATGTTATGGCCACCTCAAAATAAGTTTCATTAGTCTATGACTAATACTCAAATTTTAGCCACATGTACTATTTTCCCTGTGTCACATTGCTAAGTAAAGAATTCATAAAATCTTGTGACATTTAAAAATTAAATACATCTATATACATATTTAGGTCAAGCACCATTATGACAGATGCAAATAATGTGTAAAAATACTATCATTCTAGGGGTGCCTAAGTGGCTCAGTTGGTTAAGCATCTACCTTCAGCTCAGGCCATGATCTCAGGGTGCTCAGCAGGGGAGTCTGCTTCTCCTTCTCCCTCTGCCCCTCCCCCAAGCTTGTGCTCTCTCTCTCTCTCCCTCAAATAAATAAATAAAATCTTTCAAAAAATATACTATCATTCTATCTCCATGTCTCTCCCCAAAGATAAATGTAGTAGGAATTAAATGAAATCTTACAGATTAAAAGAATCTGAGATTTCTGGATAACCTCAGCTCTCCTACATGATATTCAAGCATGTGTAATAAAATAATTCTGCAACACTTGCAAACTGTCATTTAGAACAGGAGAATAGGAAAGCAGACAGAGATCAAGAACCACACTGTTCAATGAGCCTCACTTGTGTTTCTCTCCTCTTCACATTAACAGAGTAAGATTTAGCAATTCCCCAGGAAAGTTAGATGAATCTTAGCAACAGAACCAGATGATTCATTTGCCCCTGGACACTTAGAAGAAAAAGAAGTTTGGGCAGTTTTCAACAATGTGGTCACGCTCTAATCTTTTGAGAACAGAATGAATAACTTTGGAGTCACAGAACTTAATTTAGTATAATTCAGTAAATATTTTTAACACCATCAATAAGCAAGGGAAAGTGAGAAGACAGAGGAAAGAAATGTGTTAAATATTAAATATATACTATATATATCCAATACCACAACTTAAATGTTATCTCATTTATTTCATTTATTTCTACTAAGAGAACTGTGATACTTTCCCAGTTGTACTGATTAAAAAAAAAAACAGTAACAACTTAAGTTCAAAGAACTAAAGAAACATATCTAAGGTCTCACAACAACTAAGTGAGCCAGGATTTTCAAACAATTGTGCCTAGACTTCCAATAACAGCTTCCATGGAATAACAGGGATCAGATTCACTCTCCTGCCTAAAACAATCAAAATACAACAAATAAGGTTTTCAAAATATTTGAAACAAGGTTTACAAAACACTCAGCATCAAGCAATGATGAATAGTGATCCCTGAGGAGCAGGAAACAAAGTAAACCCTACAATCTCCCCCCAGATTACTGAACTGAAAGAGCTTCCAGGCTACAGCACAGGGAGGTGGAAACCAGAGCTGAGAGCCTGGGGAGACCAAGGCAAATAGAGTTCACAGGACATAGTCCTAAAGAAGAGAACACTGCACGGGGAAATGTGAAGATCTATAGAGGATCCCCTTCGGTACTCAGCTGAGTAATAAGCACATGCATGCAAGGAAACTATAAGAACAGTACCACAGGAAAGAATAAGAGGTTAGACTGCTGCCCAACACTCACACAGAGCCAGGTATAGCTCCTAGCAAATCTCAAGATTCAATGAGCATTACCAGAAATAAACCCATTCTTATATGGTCAATTAATGTATGACACAGAAGGCAAGAATATACAATGGAAAAAAGACAGTCTTCAATAAATAATGTTGGGAAAACTGGACAGTTACATTCCAAAGAATGATATTGGACCACTTTTTTACATGATACACAAAAGTAAACTCAAAATGAACTAAAGACCTAAATGTGAGACCTGAAACCACAAAGTTCCTAAGAGAAAATATAGGCAGTAAGCCTTAGCAACATATTTATGGATATGCCTCATGAGGCAAGGGAAACAAAAGCAAATAAACTACTGGGACTACATCAAAATAAAAACCTTTGGAGAGCAAAGGAAATGTCAATGAGACAAAAAGGCAACCTACTGAATGGGAGAAGGTATTTGCAAATGATATATCTGATAAGGAGTTAGTATCCAAAATACATAATGAATTTATACAACCCAACACCAAAAAAGCCAAACAATCCAATTAGAAAATGGGCAGAGAACCTAAATAGACATTTTTCCAAAGAATATGCAGATAGTCAACAGACACATGAAAGATGCTCAACATCACTAACTATAAGGGAAATGCAAATCTAAACCACAATGATATATCACCTCATACCAGTCAGAATGGACAGTATCAAAAAGGTAAGAAATAACAAGTGTTGGTAAGGATATGAAAAAAAGGGATTCCTGTACGTTGTTGGTGGGAATGTAAATTGGTATAACCACTGTGGAAAACAGTAAGGAGGTTCCTCAAAAACTTAAAAATAGAAATACCATATGATCCAGTAATTCCACTACTGGGTATTTACCCAAAGAAAACAAAAACACTAATTCAAAAAGATGTATGTACCCCTATGTTTACTGCAGTATCAATTACAATAGCCAAGATATGGAAACAACCCAAATGTCCATCAATAGATGAACAGATAAACAAGAAGTGGTATATATATGCAATGGACTGTTATTCAGCCATATAAAAGGAGATCTTGCCATTTGTGACAACATGGATAAACCTAAAGAGTACAATGCTATGTGAAATAAAGACAGAGAAAGACAAATATCATATGATTTCACTTATATATGGAATATTTAAAAAAAGACAAATGAACAAACAAACAAAAACAGACTCATAAATACAAAGAATAAACTGTGCTTACCAGAGATGAAGGGATTGGGGGGGGATGGACAAACTGGGTGAAGGGGATTAAGAGATATTAACTTACAGTTATGAAATAAATAAGTCATGGGGATATAATATACAGCATATAGAATATATCAAAAATATTGTAATACAAACAAAACCCAAAACCAGAAGGGAGGAAATAATAAAGATTAGAGCAGAAATAAACAAAATGGAAACTAAAACACAACAGAACAGACCAATGAAACCAGGAGCTGGTTCTTTGAAAATATCAACAAAATCAATATACCTTTAGCCAGACTCATAAAAAAGAGAGGGAGAGGGGACTCAAATAAATAAAATCAGAAAGGGGATAAATAAAAACTGACACCACAGATATCAAAAATGGTAAAAGAATATTATGAAAAATTATATGCCAACAAATTAGACAACCTACAAGAAATGGGTAAATTCTTAGAAACTTATAACCTCCCAAAATCACATCAGGAAGAAACAAAATTTAAACGGACTGACTACCAGCAAAGAAATTGAATCAGTAATCAAAAAATGCCCAGCAAACAAAAATCCAGGGCCAGATGGCTTCACTGGTGAATTCTACCAAATGTCTAAAGAAGAATTAATACCAGGACACCTGGGTGGCTCTGTCGGTTAAGCATCTGCCTTCAGCTCAGGTCATGATCCCAGGGTCCTGGGATCAAGCCCAGCATCAGGCTCCCCGCTCAGTGGGGACTCTGCTTCTCCCACTTCCTCTGCCTGCTTGTGCTCTCTCTCTCTCTCTATGTCAAATAAATAAATAAAATCTTAAAAAAAAAGAAGAAGAAGAAGAAGAGTTAATACCTACTCTTTTCAAACTATCCCAAAAAACAGAGGAGGAAGGAAAATTTCCTAATTCATTCTATAAGGCCAGCATTACTCTGATACCAATACCAGATAAAGACACGGCAAAAAAAAAGAGAACTACAGGCCAGTATCTCTGATGAACATAGATGAAAAATCCTCAAAAAAAATATTAGCAAACCAAATCCAATGATACATTAAAAAAAATTATTCATCACGATCAAGGGGGATTTATCCCTGGCATGCAAGGTTGGTTCAATATTCATAAGTCAATCAATGTGATACATGACATCAATAAAAGAAGGCATAAAAACCATATGATCATTTCAATAGATGCAGAAAAAGCATTTGACAAAGTACAGCATCCATTTATGATAAAAACCCTCAACAAAGTAGGTTTTGAGGAAACCTACCTCAGTGTAAGAAAGGCCACATATGAAAAACCCATAACTAATATCATACTCAATGGTGAAAAACTAAGGGCGTTTTGCCTAAGGTCAGGAACAAGACAGGGATGTCCAAGATAGAACTGGAAGTCCTAGCCACAGAAATCAGAGAAGAGGGGAATAAAAGGCATCCAAATTGGTAACGAAGGAGTAAAACTCACTATTTGCAGACAACATGATATTATATATAGAAAACCCTAAAGACTCCACCAAAAAGCTACTAGAACTGATCGATAAATTCAGTAAGGTCACAGGATACAAAATTGATGTACAGAAATTGTGGCATTTTTATACACTAATATTGAAGCAACAGAAAGAGAAATTAAGAAAGCAATCCCATTTACAACTGCACCAAAGATAATAAAATACCTAGGAATAAACTTAACCAAAGAGGTGAAAGACCTATACTCTGAAAACTACAAAACAGTGATGAAAGATACCAAACATGACACAAACAAATGGAAAGATATTCCATGATGATGGACTGGAAAAACAAATGTTAAAATGTCCATACTCCCCAAAGCATCTAAAGATTTAAAGCAATTCCTATCAAAATACCAACATTTTTCACCAAACTAGAACAATCTTAAAATCTGTACAGAACCAAAGAAGACCCCCAATAGCCAAAACAATCTTGAAAAAGAAAAACATAGCTGGAGGTATCATAATCCCAGATTTCAAGCGATACTACAAAGCTATAACCAAAACAGTATGGTACTGGCACAAAAAATAGGCATATGGATCAATGGAATGAAATTGAAAGCCCAGAAGTAAACCCAAGTTTATATGGTTAATTATTCTACAACAAAGGAGGAAAGAATATGCAATGGGAAAAAGACAGCTTCTTCAACAAATGATGTTGGGAGAACTGGATGGCTACGTGCAAAAGAATGAAACTAGACCACTGGCTTACACCATGCACAAAGATAAATTCAAAATGGAATAAGGATCCAAATGTGAGACCTGAAACCATAAAAATCCTAGATGAGAGCACAGGCAGTAATTTCTCCAATATTGAGATAACATAGCATCATTTTTCTAGATATGTCTCCTGCAGCAAGGGAAACAAAGGCAAAAATTAACTATTGGGACTACATCAAATAAAAACCTTCTGCACAGCAAAGGAAACAATCAACAAAACAAGAAGACAATCTACTGAATAGGAGAAGGTATTTGCAAATGACATCTCTGATAAAGGGTTAGTATACAAAACATATAAAGAACTGATACACTTCAACACCAAAAAAGCAAATAATCCAACTTAAAAATGGGCAGAAGACATGAACACACATTCCTCCAAAGAAGGAATACAGATGACCAACAGACACATGAAAAGATGCTCAACATCACTCATTATCAGGGAAATGCAAAGCAAAACTACAATACCACCTCACAACTATCAGAATGGCTAAAACCAATAACACAAGAAACAAGTGTTAGAGAGGATGTGGAGAAATAGGAACCCTAGTGTACTGCTGGTAGGAGTGAAAACTGGTACAGTCACTCTGGAAAACAGTATGGAGGTTCCTCAAAAAGATAAAAATGGAACTACCTTATGATCTAGTGACCATACTACTGGGTATTTACCCAAGAAATACAAAAACACTAAGTCAAAGAGATACATGCACCCTTATGTCTATTGCAGCACTATTTACAATAGCCAAAATATGGAAGCAGCCCAAGTGTCCATCAATAGATGAATGGATAAAGATGTGGTATATATATACAATGGAATATTATTTAGCAGTAAAAAAGAATGAAATCTTGCCATTTGCAACAACATGGATGAAGCTAGAGAGAGTATAATGTTAAGCAAAATAAGCCAGTCAGAGAAAGTCAAATATCATATGATTTCACTCATATGTGGAATTTAAGAAACAAAACAAACAAGGGAGAAAAAAAGACAAACGAAAAAACAGTCTCTTAACTACAGAGAACAAGTAATTTCTACAAAGCAGGAAAGAATGTCCAATGGAAAAAAGACAGTCTCTTCAACAAATGGTATTGGGAAAATTGGACAGTCACATGCAGAAGAATGAAACTGGACCATTTCCTTACACCATACACAAAAATAGACTCAAAATGGACAAAAGACCTAAATGTGAGACAGGAATCCATCAAAATCCTTGAGGAGAACACAGGCAGCAACCTCTTCAACCTCAGCTGCAGCAACCTCTTCCTAGATACATCGCCAAAGGCAAGAGAAGCAAGGGCAAAAATGAACTATTGGGACTTCATCAAGATAAAAAGCTTTTGTACAGCAAAGGAAACAGTCAACAAAACCAAAAGACAACCAACAGAATGGGAGAAGATATTTGCAAATGACATATCAGATAAAGGGCTAGTATCCAAAATCTATAAAGAACTTATCAAACTCAACACCCAAGGAACAAATAATCCAATCAAGAAATGGGGAGAGGGGGCGCCTGGGTGGCTCAGTCATTAAGTGTCTGCCTTCAGCTCAGGTCATGATCCCAGGGTCTTGGGATCGAGCCCTGCATTGGGCTCCCTGCTCCGCGGGAAGCCTGCTTCTCCCTCTCCCACTCCCCCTGCTTGTGTTCCCTCTCTTGCTGTGTCTCTCTCTGTCAAATAAATAAATAAAAATATTTAAAAAAAAAAAGAAAGAAAGAAACGGGCAGAAGACATGAACAGACATTTCGGCAAAGAAGACATCCAAATAGCCAACAGACACATGAAAAAGTGTTCAACATTGCTCGGCATCAGGGAAATACAAATCAAAACCACAATGAGATACCACTTCACACCAGTCAGAATGGCTAAAATTAACAAGTCAGGAAATAACAGATGTTGGTGAGGATGCAGAGAAAGGGGAACCCTCCTACATTGTTGGTGGGAATGCAAGCTGGTGCAGCCACTCTGGAAAACAGTATGGAGGTTCCTCAAAAAGTTGAAAATAGAGCTACCATATGATCCAGCAATTGCACTCCTGGGTATTTACCCCAAAGATACAAAAGTAGGGACCCGAAAGGGTACGTGCACCCCGATGTTTATAGCAGCAATGTCCACAATAGCCAAACTGTGGAAAGAGCCAAGATGTCCATCAACAGATGAATGGATAAAGAAGATGTGGTATATATATGCAATGGAATATTATGCAGCCATCAAAAGGAATAAGATCTTGCCATTTGCAACGACGTGGATGGAACTGGAGGGTATTATGCTGAGCGAAATAAGTCAAACAGAGAAAGACATGTATCATATGACCTCACTGATATGAGGAATTCTTAATCTCAGGAAACAAACTGAGGGTTGCTGGAGTGGGGGGTGGGGTGGGAGGGATGGGGTGACTGGGTGATGGACACTGGGGAGGGTATGTGTTCTGGTAAGCGCTGTGAATTGTGCAAGACTGTTGAATCTCAGATCTGTACCTCTGAAACAAATAATGCAATATATGTTAAGAAAGAAAAAAAGAAGAAGAAGAATGTAGCAGGAGGGGAAGAATGAAGGGGGGGAAATCAGAGGGGGAGAAGAACCATGAGAGACGATGGACTCTGAAAAACAAACTGAGGGTTCTAGAGGGGAGGGGGGTGGGAGGATGGGTTAGCCTGGTGATGGGTATTGAGGAGGGCACGTTCTGCATGGAGCACTGGGTGTTATGCACAAACAATGAATCATGGAACACTATATCTAAAACTAATGATGTAATGTATGGGGATTAACATAACAATAAAAAAATTAAAATAAAATAAAATAAAATAAAAAGAAGAAGGTTTTAGGTAGATAATGACAAAATAATCAAAACCCAACTACAAAAGCATACCTGAAATATAAAGACAAAAATAAAGTAAAAGTAAAAAAAGATGCTGAAAGATATATTAATGCTAATACAAAGTAAGAATGGCTTTGTCTGAAAGAAATTTCAGAGCAGAGAATATTAACAGCAATAAAGATGGTCATTTCACAATGATAAAGGGGTCAATTTATCAAAAAGACATAATAATCCTAAATCTATTAACCCAGTTCAAAATAAATGAAGCAAAAACCAAAAAGAAATAGATAACTCTCTAATGATAGTCATAAACTTCAAAATCCTCTCTCAATATATGGCAGAACAATTAGATAGAAGTCAATAAAGATATGGAAGATTTGAACACTATCAGTCAACTTGATCTAAACCACTCCACCCAACAATTACTACATACACATTCTTTTAGAGTACACACAGATTATTTTCCAAGATGGACCATATTTTAGGTCATAAAATAAGCAACAATAAATTTGACAGCACTCAATTCATGCAAAATTCATTCTCTGAGCAAAAAGATTTAAATTAGAAATCAGTAACAGGAAGATACCTAAAAATTTTCCCAAATAATTGGAATCTAACCAACACACTTTTAAAGAACACATGGATCCAGGAAGAAATCAAAAGGAAAAGTAGAAAGCATTTTGAACTGAATGAAATTTAAAGGACAACATGTTAAAATTTATGAGATACCACTGAAGTAGTACTTATGGAGAAATGTATAGCATTAATGCCTATATTTAAAAAAGAAAGCTCTCAAATCAATGACCTCAACCTCCAGGTTAAGAAACTAGAAAAAGAAGAGTAAATTAAACCCAAAGTTAGGAGAACTAAGGGTATTATAGTAATAAAGAACAGCATACAATGCAAAAAAATCGGGAAAAAAAGAAAGAAAAATCTCATTCTTCGAAAAAAATGAATAAAATGGAAAAACCTCAACCCAGACTGGTCACAAAAACTAAAAAAACAATGAAGGCACAAACTTAAAGTATCAGAAATAAGAGAGATGGCATAATTACAGATTCCACAAATATTAAAAGAATAAAAACAGAATATGATGGATAACTTTATGCCGATAAATTTGACCACTTAGATGAAATTGATAAATTTCTTGAAAGGCACAAATTATCAAAGCTCACTTAACAGGTAAGTAATCTCAATCATCTTTTATCTGTTAAACTGAATTTTTAGTTAAAAACTTTCCCACAAAGAATGCTCCAGAACTAGATGGATTCACTGGTGAATTCTACTGAACACCTAAGAAAAAAATAATACCAATTTCATACAAATTTTTCCAGAAAATTGAAAAGAAAAGAGTATGTTCCCATTCATTCTTAACACCATCATTATGCTGATATCAAATCCTGGCAAAGCTATTACAAAAAAAAGGAAACTACAGACCAATATGCTTCATTGACACAGATGCAAAAATTCTAAACAAAATTTTAGTAAATCTAATCCAATAATGTATAAAAAGAATAATACATTATTACAAAGCAGTGTTTTTATCAGGAATGTCAGGTAGGTTTAACATTTACAAACCAATCAAATTCACCATACTAGCAATCTAAAAAAGAAAAATCATATGATCATCTCACTAGACATACAAAAGCATTTGACAAAATCCTATATCCATTTCTGATAAAACTCTCCACAAACTAGAAATAGAAGAAAACTCCCTCAACTTGATAAAAGACATCTACAAAAAACCTGCAGGTAACATTAGACTTACTGGTGAAAGGAGGAAAACTTTCCCCCCAAAAATCAGGAAAAGGACTACCTACTATCACCACTCTTATGCAATATTGTACTGGAGTTTCTAGCTGGGGCAATTAGACAAGATATAAAAGACATAAAGAAGAAGTGAAATTATATTTGCAAGGCATGATTCACAAAAGTATATGCAGAAGATCTGATGAAATTTACACATATAAAAAAAACCTATAGAACTTATAACTGCTTAAGAAAGTCTTCAGATATAAGATCAAAACACAAAAATCAGTTTGTTTCTCAGAGTCCATAGTCTTTCATAGTAGATCTCCCACTCCGACAAACTGAGGGTTCTGGGGTGGGGGGATGGGTTAGCCTGGTGATGGGTATTAAAGAGGGCATGTACTGAACGGAGCACTGGGTGTTATACGCAAACAATGAATCATGGAACACTACATCAAAAACTAATGATGTAATGTGTGGTGATTAACATAATAAAAAAATACAGGGGTGCCTGGGTGGCTCAGTCAGTTGGGCGGCTACCTTCGGCTCGGGTCATGATCCTGGGGTCTTGGGATCGAGCCCCACGTCCGGCTCCCTGCTTGGCGGAGAGCCTGCTTCTCCCTCTCCCTCTGTCTGCCACTCTGCTTACTTGTGCTCTCTCTCTGTCAAATAAATAAATAAAATCTTAAAAAAAAAAATTGTATTTTTATATATTAGTGATGAAAAATCAGAAATTGAAATTTTAAAATAATATCATTTGCAATAGAATCAAAAACAATGAAATAATGAGGAATAAATCTGACAAAACGTGAAAGTTGTGTATACAAAAAATGTTAAAATACTGTTAAGACCTATATATATATTATGTATATATTTATACACATAAAATTCATGAGTTAAATGACTCAATATTGCTTAGATATCATCTCTCCCCAAAGTATCTCAAATATAATGAATTCCCATTCAAAATCTTAGCAGTTTTTCATTGTAGAAAATGACGAACTGATTCTAAATTCATAGAAAAATAAAAGGACTATAATGGCCAAAATACCTTTGAAAAAGAACAAATTTAACTGGGTGATGGGTATTAAGGAGGGCATGTGTGGTGATGAGCACTGGGTGTTGTAACTAACTAATGAATCATTGAACACCACATCAAAAACTAATGATGTACTGCAGAAATCAATAAAATGGAAACCAAAAGAATAGTAGAACAGATCAACAAAACTAGGAGCTGGTTCTTTGAAAGAATTAACAAGATTGATAAACCCCTGGCCAGACTTATCAAAAAGAAAAGAGAAATGACCCAAATCAACAAAATCATGAATGAAAGAGGAAAGATCACAACCAACACCAAAGAAATACAAACAATTATAAGAACATATCATGAGCAACTCTATGCCAGCAAATTAGATAACCTGGAAGAAATGGATGCATTCCTAGAGATGTATCAACTACCAGAACTGAACCAGGAAGAAACAGAAAACCTGAACAGACCTATAACCACTAAGGAAATTGAAGCAGTCATCAAAAATCTCCCAACAAACAAAAGCCCAGGGCCAGATGGCTTCCCAGGGGAATTCTACCAAACATTTCAAGAAGAATTAATACCTATTCTTCTGAAACTGTTCCAAAACATAGAAATGGAAGGAAAACTTCCAAACTCGTTCTATGAGGCCACCATTACCTTGATCCCAAAACCAGACAAAGACCCCATCAAAAAGGAGAATTACAGACCAATATCCTTGATGAACATGGGTGCAAAAATTCTCGCCAAAATACTAGCCAATAGGATCCAACAGTACACTAAAAGGATTATTCACCATGACCAAGTGGGATTTATCCCTGGGCTGCAAGGTCGGTTCAACATCCGCAAATCAATCAACGTGATACAGTACATTACAAAAGAAAGAACAAGAATCATATGACCCTCTCAATAGATGCAGAAAAAGCATCTGACAAAGTACAGCATCCTTTTTTGATCAAAACTCTTCAGAGTATAGGCATAGAGGGTACATACCTCAATATCATAAAAGCCATCTATCAAAAACCCACAGCGAATATCATTCTCAATGGGGAAAAACTGAGAGCTTTCCCCCTAAGGTCAGGAACGCGGCAGGGATGTCCGCTATCACCACTGCTATTCAACATAGTATTAGAAGTCCTAGCCACAGCAATCAGACAACAAAAAGAAATAAAAGGCATCCAAATTGGCAAAGAAGAAGTCAAACTCTCACTCTTTGCAGATGATATGATACTTTATGTGGAAAACCCAAAAGACTCCACCCCAAAACTGTGAGAACTCATACAGGAATTCAGTAAAGTGGCAGGATATCAAATCAATGCACAGAAATCAGTGGCATTCCTATACACCAACAACAAGACAGAAGAAAGAGAAATTAAGGAGTCGATCCCATTGACAATTGCACCCAAAACCGTAAGATACCTAGGAATAAATCTAACCAAAGAGGCAAAGGATCTGTACTCAGAAAACTATAGAATACTCATGAAAGAAATTGAGGAAGACACAAAGAAATGGAAAAACGTTCCATGCTCATGGATTGGAAGAACAAATATTGTGAAGATGTCAATGCTACCTAGAGCAATCTACACATTCAATGCAAACCCCATCAAAATACCATCCACTTTCTTCAAGGAATGGAACAAATAATCCTAAAATTTGTATGGAACCAGAAAAGACCCCAAATAGCCAGAGGAATGTTGAAAAAGAAAAGCAAAGCTGGCGGCATCACAATTCCGGACTTCCAGCTCTATTACAAAGCTGTCATCATCAAGACAGTATGGTACTGGCACAAAAACAGACACACAGATCAATGGAACAGAATAGAGAGCCCAGAAATGGACCCTCAACTCTATGGTCAAATCATCTTTGACAAAGCAGGAAAGAATGTCCAATGGAAAAAAGACAGTCTCTTCAACAAATGGTGTTGGGAAAATTGGACAGCCACATGCAGAAGAATGAAACTGGACCATTTCCTTACACCACACACAAAAATAGACTCCAAATGGTTGAAAGCCCTCAAAGTGAGACAAGAGTCCATCAAAATCCTAAAGGAAAACACAGGCACCAACCTCTTTGACCTCAGCCGCAGCAACTTCCTCCTAGAAACATCGCCAAAGGCAAGGGAAGGAAGGGCAAAAATGAACTTTTGGGACTTCATCAAGGTAAAAAGCGTTTGCACAGCAAAAGAAACAGTCAACAAAACCAAAAGACAACCGACAGAATAGGAGAAGATATTTGCAAATGACATATCAGATAAAGGGCTAGTATCCAAAATCTATTAAGAACTTATCAAACTCAACACCCAAAGAACAAAGAATCCAATCAAGAAATGGGCAGAAGACATGAACAGACATTTTTCCAAAGAAGACATCCAAATGGCCAACAGACACATCAAAAAGTGCTCAACGTCGCTCGGCATCAGGGAAATACAAATCAAAACCTCAATGAGATACCACCTCACACCAGTCAGAATGGCTAAAATTAACAAGTCTGGAAACGACAGATGTTGGCGGGGATGCAGAGAAAGGGGAACCCTCCTACACTGTTGGTGGGAATGCAAGCTGGTGCAGCTACTCTGGAAAACAGTATGGAGGTTCCTCAAAAAGTTGAAAATAAAGCTACCCTACGATCCAGCAATTGCACTACTGGTTATTTACCCCAAAGATACAAATGTAGGGATCCGAAGGGGTACGTGCACCCCGATGTTTATAGCAGCAATGTCCACAATAGCCAAACTGTGGAAAGACGCAAGATGTCCATCGACAGATGAATGGATAAAGAAGATGTGGTATATATACACAATAGAATATTATGCAGCCATCAAAAGGAATGAGATCTTGCCATTTGCAGCGACGTGGATGGAGCTGGAGGGTGTTATGCTGATCGAAATAAGTCAATCAGTGAGAGACATGTATCATATGACCTCACTGACATGACGAATTCTTAATCTCAGGAAACAAACTGAGGGTTGTTGGAGGTGGGGGTGGGAGGGATGGGGTGGCTGGGTGATAGTCATTGGGGAGGGTATGTGCTATGGTGAGCGCTGTGAATTGTGCAAGATTGTTGAATCACAGATCTGTACCTCTGAAACAAATAATGCAATATATGTTAAGGAAAAAAGAAAAAAGAAGAAGATAGCAGGAGGGGAAGAATGAAGGGGCGGTAATCGGAGGGGAAGACGAACCATGAGAGACAATGGACTCTGAAAAACAAACTGAGGGTTCTAGAGGGGAGGGGGGTGGGAGGATGGGTTAGCCTGGTGATGGGTATTAAAGAGGGCACGTACTGCATGGAGCACTGGGTGTTATACGCAAACAATGAACCATGGAACACTACATCAAAAACTAATGATGTAATGTATGGTGATTAACATAACATAATAAAAGAAAAAAAAGAAAAAAAAAGGAAGTGTGGAAATTATGGAAAAAGATATGAACAGATACTTCGCCAAAGAAGATACATGATGGAAAACAAGCACAGAAAAACATGTTCAATATCATTAGTCATTAGGGAGATACACCACAAAGAGGTACTGCTACACATTTATTAGTACAACTAAAATTTTAAAAATTGATCATAACCAAGTTTTGGCAAAGAAACAGAGGAACTAAAACTCTCATACATTACTGATGGAAACAGAAAATGTCACAACTGCTTTGGAACACAGTTTAGCAGTTTCTTTAAAAGTTAAACATATACCTACTACGTAATCTAGCCATTTCACTTTTAAGAATTTACCTAAGAAAAATGGAAGCATCTGTCCATACAAACACTTGCACCTAAAGGTTCACAGTAACCACGTTACGTGTAATCGTCAAAACCTAAAACCACCAAATACCCTTCAACAGGTAGGATATGCCTGTTGTAGGCATATGTAGGATAGGCAACGGGATAAGCCACCACAAACTGTGGCATATCCAAACAGTGGAATAGTACTCAGTAATAAAAAAATAATGACTATTGGTGCACACAGCAATATGGATGACTCACAAAATAATTATGAGTGAAAAAAATCAGACAAAATATGTACATACTCTATGATTCCATTTATATAACTTCTAAGCAAAGCAAACAAACCCACAGGGAGAGGAATGTGGTTGCTTGAGTAGGTGGGGCAGCGAAGGGTGGGAAAGAGGGCTACAAAGGAATACAATGCAACTTTGGGGAGTGATGATTATTTTCATGATCTCGTTTTTGGCAATGGTTTCACAAGTGTCTCTACATGTTGAAATTTATTGAATTGTACAGCTTAAGTATGTGCAGTTTACTGCATATTAGTATCTCATTAATGCTGTCTTTTAAGAAGTGGTCTAACTTCAAGTCCCATTCTTTTCCTCCACTAACCCCCCACATCTGGCAGGCAGGTATTCAAATCCATACGTATTCTTTGACCCTCCTCTATCCCTGACCCTGCATTTGGCAGTAAGAATACAAAAAAAGAATACACGAGCTGCTAGAAGGCTTATTTTCAAAATAAATGTATATGTAGATCATATGGTAAGCATTGTTAAACCCCTTTTTCTGGTTCTACTTTATGTCCCTGCCCTTGCTTCTTTCTTGGGCCATCTAATTAGGTTTTCTGTATTCTTAGATCCTCTTTGAACTCTCTCTAAAACAGGATATAAATAAACATAAATAATTATATAAATGACTCAAACATGGTATTTGCCCTCGAGGAATTTGCAGCAAAAAATAGTCAGTCCTTCTCTTCAGGTACCTCACATTCTAGTGGAGAGGGCAGACTGTACACCAATAATTATGCTACAAGATTTGATTTGTGAGTATCATAAGGGTCTTAATACATTTAAAGTTAAAATATAAATATGTTTCATAGGAGAGAGCACTGGAGAGGGGATGTTTAATTCTGATGAGGCCAACATAAGTTCACAGAGAAGACACAGCTTTCAATTGGGCTTTGAAGGATGTGTTGATTTTCAATGGGCAGAGGTGGAGGCAGAGAAACATCATAAACAAAGGAGTGTGAGAAAAGTCAGTCTATATTCTTGGGCTCAAGAGTAGTCTAATGAGATGAGATAGACACCCAACAAAGACCCCAACTGCTTGGTATCTGATGAGTTATTTAATCTCTCCAAGTTCCAGTGCCTTCAACTATGAAGTGGGAATAATTACACTATTATATCCACCTAAAGAGGTTCTTGAAAGGTCTAAGAGAGAAATAATGAACATAAAGCACTCAGCACTGTGCCTGGCATATGCCCAATGCTTACGAAACCAGCAGCATTTATTGTTAAGTATGAGGCTGGAGTCCAGAGGAGCAAAGGGGGAGAGAAAATTTATCTCATTCGCATTTTTATGCTGACAAGTTGTTGACCCAAGTAGCTGAATGAATATATATGTCCAGTTGTACAATGACATCATCCTTTCTAAATCAAATTTCTGATTTCACCTGGTCTGCTAAAAAATTATTTAAAATGTGGAGGGCGGGGAGGGGAAGCACAGATGGCAATTTCATGCTTGATAATTCAGTCCTTCTCATTTGAGTCAAAAAAATAAAACAGACTTTATAGATTCTTCCTCCAGCCGTGTGTCTTTGACTATTAAAAAAAATATATACTAGTCTCATCGGGATTTAAAGTTTTAAGATTTTAAAAAAGTCTTTCTCAAGTTACATACAATCATGTTTCTGGAAAGGATCATCTGGTTGAAACCTCACATCTTCAGGCCAATAATAGAACAAACAAAAATGCCTTGAACAAACCAACCAAAAAGCAAATAGAAACCCATTTGCAACCTGCTGCACACAACTATGTGATTTCATTTTCAGGAGCCTCAGACAAAGAAGACCACCATACCTCCCAAAACCATTGTGGGGTTGAAAATTAAACATAAGTTGAGAACAGCCACAACAAAAAAACTGAACAGACATTCATCTGTTTGGTATGATGAGTTACAATCCAGCCTGAAGGTAAAGAGATTGAGTAGATCAGAAAAAGTAAAGGGATTTATTTGCTCTAGGAAAAGCTAACTATATGCCTAGTAAGGGACTGGTGTGCTGTTAAATATTTACATGTCTGCAGAAACTAGGAATTACTGTAACTGTTATTAATGTATGTTGTTCTCCATTTTTCTCTCCCAGTAATATCCTTGCATTTCCACTCCTAGTCCATATGATCTCTGGAAGCCCTGCTGATCAAATATTTCAGAAGTTCCCATAAGGACCAGTCAGTTCTAGCAAAAGCAAATTTTTCTCAAGAGAACAGTAAGTGATATAAATTCTCTTAATACATGAAAAGGCTTCTGATCTTACACACGAGACATTTTCTGGATAGGATAGACCTGAAAATGCAGAGTTATCAAGAAGATTACAAACATTTAAGAACGTGTTAACAATCCATGAAACTAATTACCATGATTAGCGTTAAACATATCCACAACAGTCCCCAAGAAAATAAACAAAGGGTTCTAAACATAAGTAAAGGCCTTATTTCCAATGGCATTTGTTTTCCAAAACAGAGCATCGACAGAGAAAGACGTAGACAGAGACACAGGATTTTTTTTGTCCTCTTCAGGAAGTTTAAGGAGTCTCTCTAAGACTTCCCACATTGGCAGATAAACTGAGAGCTTGAAAAACTTACTCCTTTCACACAGGATCTATTTCACTAAAGACCTGAAATGTAGGTGAGATGTTGGTTCCATTCAAAGTAAAATAAAAATACAAATAAACATATATTCCTACTAGAAGAGGTGGAAAAAGCAGAAGCAACAACAAAATATATTTATTTTATTAAACACACAGCAACAAATATGTGCCAGGCATATTGCCAGTTTTAGCAATCCTAAAACAACCCTAAGATGAAGATTCTGCTATATTGTCTCCCATAACAGATGTGAAAACCGAGAAAGCTTAAAAGACTTGCCCAAGCTCACTTGGCTACTAAGTAGCAGAACTGAGCTTTGAATCCAGACTGCTTGGCTCCAAAACCATGCTTGCAATCAGTTCACTATGTTGCCTATTTTTCCTTGGAGATGCTTCTGTTTGGAATAAATTTAAATCTCTGAACATTTCTGGCTTTCCTACAGAGCCCTGAGAGAAATTTTGCTTGTACAGTAGGTACCATTCCACGGGCAAAATCAAAATTTTTGTGGGAGAGTTCCCCTAGAAACCAAGTTTAAAATGCCTTTTTAATTACTACTTGTTTTAGGATGACTGAGGAATTAATAATCCCACAGGTCCCTTTAGGAGAGATAGGTGATAAACTTCAAGATTATGACCTCATCAATTTTATAAACATTTCGGAGAGCCAAGAGGCAGGTGAAAACAGAGAGACGTGGAGCTGTTCAGTGACTTGTCTGGGGCACACAGATTTCCTTTATTCTGGAAAGGGCACTAGAATTCAGAGAAACCCAACGTGGCAGCTAGTAAGTCCTGTCTTCTCCATCCATCCTATTCCTGAGGAAGGAAGCCTGGTACAGTCTATGATTCTTCACAAATGAGACTTCCTGCAGTAGAAGAATCATCAGTGACAAGGCCCATGAGCAACAAGAAAGAAGAAAAATAAGCTTGTTCTCAAGGAAAGCAGGCCCAGTCAGCATAATGACTTGATTGTGGACTAGATAGCATTGAACGTAATTGCCTCCTTCTTCTTGGTAAAGGTCAAAGCCATCTTCAAAATGATTGCCCTATTCAGGTTTCTCATAATAGATTGGAAAATATGACTCAGACAAACACCCAGAAAGACTTGGACCCTAATTTCTCAGGTTTCCTTCTGGACAGTGTTTCAGCTTCCTAGAAAGTGGTACCAAATCAGGTTTGTGGTTGTTTTTTTTTTTTTTTCCTTCTTCTTTCCTGTCTTTCAACCCAAGAGAATAACATAAACTTGAGAAACCATGTGTTTATGTGCATGTCTGTAGATTTATAGAGCCGTCCCGACTTTCCAGACATCAAAACTAAATCGACCACTAAAAACAAAAGCCAAGCAAAATCAGACACATGCAAGTACCATTGCACTTTGAGGTGAAGGTGAAGGTTAGCAGTCCCTCCTGATTACTTGTCTTTGCACTAATATTCCTAACTGAATCAACATCCAGGGGATGGTGCTTACTCAGGATTCTACTCCAGATTCTAGTACTGAGGTATCTACATAAAGCCTGAGTAGCTGTTGTTGCCCTAGGCTTACTATTCTTAATTGTATTGTTTTTGTTGCTCTGCTTGGTTCAGTAAGCTGATGCATTAATTGTGTAGCAGCATAGAAAAGAAAATATAAAATCATGTCAGTTTAAGCAGTGGCTTCTTGGCTTCCTTCTCTGCACATCTCCAGTGCTAGTGGTCAGTTGGAATAAACAGCAAATATAACCTGGTTTCCTGGGAGGTGAAGGAGGCCTTCTTCCAGGTTTATTAATCCTGCTTTCATCATTCCATAGCAAAAACTGCAATGTGGTCATCCTTTTTAGGTTTCTGATCACATCAGGGGCCTTGGTTTCACTTTGATTACAGATTTACTTGGAAACAGTATTGGGAAACTGTTACTTACTCAGTGAGAAGTCTCAGAATAAATGGAATCCCATTACTTTCAGAATAAAGCTGAAACTGCCAAAAAAAATCATACAAGGCTCTTGACAATATGGCCACTGCCCAGCTGTCCAGCCTCAGTGTTAACCATAGCCTCTTCTCCCTCCCTCAGCTCAACCCAACCCTGGATAAATATGGAATCATTATTCAAACCAGAATAAATTATGTGACCTCCTCAATCCCCTGTGTTTTCTGCAGCCACAATATATTTGCATATGCTATTTGTATTAGTTATGGTGGGCTAACTGATATAACAAGCAACCCCAACATTTTGGTCACTTAATACATTAATGTTTATTTCTCACTCAAGTCATAATCCAATGCAGGTTAGCAGTGGCTCTCTGCTCTACTCAGTTATTCAGGAACCCAATTTCCATTTCCATTCAGTAGCTTTCCATTCAGTAGATCCAATATCTTTCCTTTCAGTAGCTCCAATATCCTCTATGGCAGCCCTTCTCAACTGGGATTCCATGAAAGACTTAAGCCCTAACCCCTTGGGTTTCCACTGTATGTGATGAATTAACCATTTCCTAACTAATCTATAATGATGCTTGCTAAGTAGCTTCCTTGCAAGAATGGAGAAAATAGTCACTAAAATTATTTTTCCGTAGGGTTTGATTTTCCATGAATCCTTTGAGGAAAGCTATTCCAGAGCATGGTCTTCAACATTGCTGCATGTTAGTAAAGCCAATGATCTATGGCCTCAGATTTTTTAGTTAGATCATCTATGCCCAGCCCACCAAAGATGTATGAGACAGAGGATGAAAAAGAATGCATGGAAAATCACACAGGAGGTCTTTCTACAGGATGAGTTTAGTGTGAATCATTTCTGTCCACAGTCCATAAGTGAGAACACACATAGCCCCAGGTAACTGCAGTGAGACAAGAAAAATAGCTTCCTCCCTTGTGCCTAGAAGGGAAAAGGAAGTGGGGGTTGATACACCCTTAGCATTATCTGTCACACTCTTCCCTTTACCTGCAGAGATGTCTCCTTTCCCTTCCCCCACACCTCCAAAATTGTTCTACTTGGTAGCTCTTCCTGTCCTCTTAAACCATAATGACTTGCTCTAGAAAACCTTCTCTCTCCATGCCTCCAAAGCTCCTGGGATACACCTTCATAGGAGCACTTACCACACGGAAGTATCCTGGCTAGCTTCTCTGTCTCCTCCAGCTCCATCTCTGTATTCCTAGTGCAGCTCAAGATACACAATGGATACTCAGTACCTTTCAGGACTAGATGAATAAAAGTGTCAGAATGTACCTCACATACATAGATGTCATAGTTCATCTTAACAAACCTTCCTATCATCCCCATGTCTTATATTTAAGAAACTTAGAGGCCTAATAAGTGAAACACTTGTTGCAAGTGACAAAACCACAGAGATAAACAAGAGATGGTTTTATATCTGACTATATATTGTTTAATTGTGCCTGTTGTGTTTTATCCTTCCTCTTCCAATTTAAAATAATAATGAAATGGTACATATATATGGAAAAATACTCTATTCCCTTTTATGCCTCAAAAAGTTCTTCTTGTTGGAAAGAGCATGAAAACATTCTCCCTCTTTCAAAGCCAGTTGAAATACTAGACAGACTATGAAGAAGATACTCAGTATCTTTTCCCTTTTGTCCATAGCAATGCTTGGAGAGAATTGTAGCAGCCTAGGTTTATCAAAACTAGCTACCATTCCTAAAGGAACATAACTTTGTTATTTTTATCAGATACAACCAAGAATAATCAAGTTTCATATGGCATAAATGGGATTTTGTAGTGACTCCTTTCTTCTGTCCTTCCTTCCTCCCTCCCTCCTTCTCTTCCCTGTGCATTGCCAACTCTTCTGTGAAGCTGGAATGAAATGCTACATTAAAAAAAAAATCTTCAGGAGGTAACAAGCAATGTTATTTCTTTTTTTTTTTATGATTTTGTTTATTTATTTGATAGAGAGAGAGAGAAAAAACACAAGCAGGGGAGGAGCAGGCAGAGGGAGAGGGAGAAGCGGGCTCCCTGCAAGGACCCTGACGCGGGGCTCGATCTCAGGACCCCGGGACCATGACCTGAGCCGAAGGCAGATGCTTTACCGACTGAGCCACCCAGGTGCCCTCCAATGGCTATTTCTCAACTGGAACTAAGAAGTCCTACGGGGATTCAGTTTCAGTGAAAAGGCTGATATTAAAATAAATAAATAAAAACAGGACAAACATTAAACAGAAACCTGGAAGCCGGCGATACGCACAGGCTCAGGCGTGGTGGCAGCGGCAGGTGCCTGCGGAGTGGCAGGAGACGGCTGCAGATGCAGTTAGTGGTGGCGGTCGGGGCAGGCAGCAAGGGCCCGGGCCGGCTCTGGGTGCACTGGCAGCTGTGTGGGTGCTAGCTGCTGGCAGGCACTACTGTGGCTGCTGGGGCTCACCGTGAGTACTCTCTCATTGAATTCTTGAGCTGCGTATGGTCTACTGGTACACAGCACCTCCTCCCTTCTTCTACTGCACCTTTATTCCATAAGCTGGCAAATTAAAAATTACATCCCTAGATTTTCTTTTTGACTAACAAAGCACTTTAGATTTCAAATTAGGTTCCACCAATTATAAGCACTCCCCTGAAATTTAGAAATCAAAAGTGAAATTGAGATCACGTTCCTGTGACTTTCAGCATATTTTCATGAGAAGCAAACCTAGGAAGTCAACAGCCTCAAGTGTATAGATATTAATAGAGCTGGAGCAACAGTATCCGGGCTCAGCTTCCCAATGCTCCCAGTTACAGATGTACAGTGGTGGTGAGGATGACACTGGCGATGACAGCCTTCTGAATTCTAAATTTCAGCAAGTTTTTGACCCACGGTTCCAGTGGCACCCTCTTGAATCCCTACCTTCCTAAGTGTGGCAAAGGCAGAAGCTCTTCTGACAGACCAATGTAGTAATCTTATTCTAAGAGGCTTTCTTGGAGATCCAACCAAAGGTTCACTCTCTAGCCCTTCCAACAATTTTATAAGCACGTAACTAACCTGTGTTAAATTTCTTACTATTCATATTTTTTAAGATTTTATTTAATTATTTGACAGAGAGAGAGAGACAGCAAGAGCAGGAACACAATCGGGGGGTGGGGAGGGAGAAGCAGGCTTCCCACAGAGCAGGGAGCCCGATGCGGGACTCAATCCCAGGACCCTGGGATCATGACCTGAGCCCAAGGCAGACGCTTAACTGACTGAGCCACCCAGGTGTCCCTAAATTTCTTACTATTTAAAATACCCAAAGTGTTTTTGTTTAAAGCACTGAGTCCTAATTGATATGAACCTCAAAATAACCCTGTGGGATTCTATTATCATACCTCTTTTACATATGAGAAAACTGGGGAATCAAAAGGTAAAGTAAAAAAATAAATGATGTGGCAAAAAAGCCACAGACTGGGAGAAAGTATCTGCAAAACACGAGTGACAGATGAGCTGTATCCAAATTATACAAAAAACAAACAAAAAAAACAAAAACAAAAAACTCTTAAAACTCAGTTAAAAAAAAAAAAAGCAACCCAACTAAAAAGTGGGCAAAATATTGGAGCAGATACCTTCCCAGAAAAGATGTATGGATAGCAAATGAGCATATGAAAAGATGTTCAACAGTATATGTCATCAGGGAACTACCAATTAAAACAATGATGAGGTAATACTAGACACCTATTGGAACAGCTAAAATCCAAAGCACCAACATCACCAAATGCTGATGAGGATGGAGAGCAAAAAGAACTCTCAGTCATTTCTAGTCAGAATGCAAAATGGAAGACTTTATTGGAAGTCTTTGAAAGACAGTTTTGTGATTTCTAACAAAACTAAACATACTCTTACCATCCGATCTAGCAACTGCACTCCTTGATATTTACCCAAAATTGTTGAAAGTTATGTCTATACAAAAACCTGCACATGGATATTTAGGGCAACTTTATTCATAATTGCCAAAACTTAGAAGCAGCCAAGATGTCCTTTAGTAGGTGAATGGATAAATAAACAATGGTATATCCAGACAATGGAATATTATTCAGCAGTAAAAAATGAACCATCAAGTGTCAACTATACTTCAATTATTAAAAATAATGAATAAAATTTAAATTAAAATAAATAAATAATGAACTATCTAGCTTGAAAAGATATGGAGGAACTTAAATGCATACTGCTAAGTGAAAGAAGCAAGTCTGAAAAACATACATACTCCATGATCCCAATCACATGACATTCTGGAAAAGGAAAAAATACAGAGGCAGTTAAAAGATCAGTAGTGGCCAGGGGTCCAAGAGAGGGAAGGGATCAACAGTTGGAACACAGGGGATTTTTAGGGCAGTAAAATTACTGTTATGATATTGTAATAGTCGGTATGTGACATTACACATTTGCCAAATCCACTTTATTATACAACAAAAAGACTAAGCCCTAATGTAAACTACCAATTTTAATTAATAATATATATCAATATTGATTAATTAATTATAACAAACATATTACAATAATGGAAGATGTTAGTCTCAGAAACTATACGTGGGGCAGAATACATAGGAACTGTCTGTACTTTCTGCCCAATTTTTCGGCAAACCTAAAACTGCTCTTAAAAAAGGTCTACTAGGGGATGCCTGGATGGCTCAGTCAGGTGGGTTGTCTGCCTTTTGCTCAGGTCATGATCCCAGGGTCCTGAGATCGAGTCCCTCGTCGGGCTCTTTGCTCAGCAGAAAGCCTGCTTCTCCCTCTCCCTCTGCTGCTCCCCCTGCTTGTGCACACTCTCTCTCTCTGATGAATAAATAAAGAAAATATTTTTTTAAAAAGGCCTATTAATTTAAAAAATAAATGACATGAAGAATTATCTATGAAAAACCCGTATCTATAATCATACTTAATGATAAAAGGGTAAATGCTTCCCTTCTGAAATTAAGAGCAAGACGAGGATGTCTATTCTTACTACTTCTATTCAACACTGTACTAGAAATTCTAGTCAGGGTAGTCAGGCAGGAAAAAGAAATAAAAGGAATCCACAATGGAAAGGAAGAAGTCAAATTATCACTATTTGCAAATGATATGATCTTGTATATACAAAACCCCAAGGAATTTACCAAAATATGTCAGAACTAATACATAAGTTCAGAAAGATTGCAAGATACAAGATAAAAATTAAAAAAATGATTGAACAATGAACAATTCAAAAATTATATTAAGAAAACAATTCATTTGTAAGCATCACAAAGAAAAAATATACTTAGAAATACTTAGGAATAAATACTAATAAATACCTAGGAATAAATTTAAGAAAAGGAATATAATACTTATACTCTGAAAATTACAAAACTTCATTAAGAAATTTTAGAAGATCTAAGTAAATGGAAGGTCACTCCATGTCATGAATTTGAAGATTTAATATTAAGATAACACTGCCCAAATTGATCTACAGATTCAACACCATCCCTATTAAAATTCTAAGTACTATTTTTGCATTATTTGACAATCTGATCATGAAATTCATATAGAAATGCATAATAACCAAAACAATCTTGGAAAAGAACAACAAAGTTGGAAAACTCACTCTTTCTGATTTCTTTTTTTTTTCATTATGTTCAGTTAGCCAACATGTAGAACATGATAAGTTTTTGTCATAGTGTTCAACGATTCATTAGTTGCATATAACACTCTTTCTGATTTCAAAACATACTACACAGCTATAGTAATCACATAAGTGTGGTCCTGGCCTAAGGATAAACACAGATTAATGGAACAGAATTGAGAGTTCAGAAGCATACTTACATTTATAATGGATTTTCCACAAGGTTGCCAAAACAACTGAATGGGTAAAGAATTTCAGCAGCTGGTGTTGGAACACTGGATATCCACATGCAAAAGAATAAAGTATTCTCACACACTATATAAAATTGAACTTAAAATACATGATAGTTCTGGGGTGTCTGGCTGGCTCAGTCTGTGGAGCATGCAACTCTTGATCTTGGGGTTGTTGAGTTCGAGCCCCACTTTGGGGTTAGAGATAACATACATACATATGTACATATACATACATACATACATAATTTAAAAAAGGACGAGGTAGTCCTAAATGTATGATCTAAAACTAAAATATCTGTATTCGCTTCCTATGGCTGCTGTGATATATTACCACAAATTTGGTGGTTTATAATCAAAGAAATTTATTCTCTTACAGGTCTAGAGGCCAGAAGCCCAAATCTGGTAACACACAGAGGTATACTTGAGTCTTTAGTTGAATACTGATCTATGTATACATGAGAGGCCAGGAAAAGAATCACCAGAAGATAATAATGCTGTACGATGCTTAGAGCCCACATAAAGCTGGGAGGAGTTCTTCTTTCCTCCAGTCACAGAGAAAAGGTTTCCTATGTCATGGGTCACGGGGATTAGAGTCCTCAGAGGGATATCATCTTAGTAGTAAGATTAAATTTGCCTTAGAGTAAAAGCTCCTCTTGATCCACCCTAATAAAACTTAAAAACTAACTTTAAGATTTACTTTTGTAACTTTACTTAAAGAGAGAAAACAACACAGTCCTTGGGGAAAAGTGAGGGAGTGAGAAGACAGGCCCTGGTAAATGATTACTACAGCACCTAGAGATGACAGGCCTGCCAAGGAGAGAAACATAGGCACTCGTCCTACAGACAGTAGCCGTCTGAAGCTCAGCAGAGGAAAAGATGAACTGAAACTCAAAAAATAATCAATTAAAAGAAACAGATTGCACACATAACAGAATTATTAGGAAAAGAGAAAAAGAAAATTGCAACAGTTACAACATACATACTCAGTCTATTGAATATACTGCGTATGTTACAAAACATAGAGGAATCTATGAATATGATGAAGAGAGAGAGGCAAGATATTAAGGAAAGACTCAAATGGCAATTCAAGAAATGAAAAATACAATATCTGGGGCGCCTGGGTGGCTCAGTTGGTTAAGCGACTGCCTTCGGCTCAGGTCATGATCCTGGAGTCCCTGGATCGAGTCCCGCATCGGGCTCCCTGCTCGGCAGGGGGTCTGCTTCTCCCTCTGACCCTCCCCCCTCTCATGTGCTCTCTCTCATTCTCTCTCTCTCTCAAATAAATAAATAAAATTTAAAAAAAAAAAAAAAAGAAAAATACAATATCTGAAAGGAAAAATACACTAGAAGAGATTATGGGCTGGTTAAACGCTGCATAAATATAAATCAGTGAACTTGAGAACATAAAACCAGAAACTGTCCAAAAACAGAGAAAAAAGAGACTAAAAATAATAAATAAATAAATAAATAACTGGGGGAAAAGTGGGAAAACATGAACAGAGAATCAGTGAGCTGTAGGATAATAAAAAATAGTCTAACATACACGTAATTAAAGTACCAGAAGAAGAAGTGAGAGGAGTGATAAAAAATAAAAATAATTGAAGAAAATCTTCCATATTTTCCCAAACTATAAATCAACAGATCTAAGAACTTCAACAAACCCTAAGCACAACAAACATAAAAGAAATCACACTAAGGTTCCTCATGATCGATCTGCTGAACATCAATGACAAATAGAAAATGCAAGAGCAATCAGAGAAAAAGACATATTCTATCCAAGGAGAAATTATATCCAAGAAGGAATCACAATGAGAATTAGAAAATGTTTTGAAGCAAATGAAAACACATCATATAAAATTTTGTAGTATGCAGCTAAAGCAGAATGTAGAGAGAAATTGATAGCTTTAAAGTTCCTATATTAAAAAGAGGAGCCACAAATGAATAATATCAAGAAATTTAAAAACAAAAAAGTTAAATTCAAAATAACTGAATGGACAAAATAATAAAGATAAGAGCCAAAAAAAAAAAAAACAGAAAAGAGGAAAACCATAGAAAAAAATTGTACCCAAAATCTGTTTCCTTGAAAAAAATTCATAAATGCTATAAATTTCTAGCCAGATTAATCAGAAAGAAAAGAGGGAGAACACAATTATCAATATCAGAAATAAAAGTGGTAACATCACTACATGTTCTATAGACATTAAAATAATAAAGGATTATTATGAACTTTATGCCAAAACGATTGACAAGATGAAATGAAAAATTCCATGAATGATACAAAGTACCAAAATTCATTCAAGAAGAAAAGAAAACAGGGGCACCTGGGTGGCTCAGTCGGTTAGGCATCTGCCTTCGGCTTGGGTCATGATCTCAGGGTCCTGGGATCAAGCCCCGCATCTGGCTCCCAGCTCAGCGGGGAGCCTGCTTCGTCCTCTCCCTCTGCCTGCCACTCCCCCTGCTTGTGCTCTCTCTCTCTCTCTATCGGATAAATAAATAAAATCTTAAGAAAAAGAAGAAGAAGAAGAAAAGAAACAGATAACCTGATAGCCCTATTTTTTAGAGTAAAAGCATGCGTAGAGTAAGTAGAAACTCTGGATCTGATTTCATATATTTAACTTAGCCCCCAAATCAAGTATCCCAACACTAACTCTGAATACTGATTTCATGGACTTATATGAACTGAAGTGGAAGCAATAAAGGCTATTTAAATGAAGACTCAGACAACCATATCTATGTCACTGTAGACTTGCAAATCCCCAAACGGCAAACCACTCAGCCTATTTCCAGGATTCCCAAACCTTCTACCATTCCCCTGTTTTGCACTCTGTCTGGCAAAGTTCAGATCAGGCCATAAGCCAGGGTCAATTCAGGCAGTAGTATAATAATATGATTTTAATGACTCTGGATCCTTTAAAGGAGGCAAAACATTCTAAAAGAAAATTATTAGAGATGAGGTCTAAAATGCAAATGCCCCTAGAGGCAAATGTTAGTTTTAGCATCATGCAGTTGCCTGGCTAACTACTGTAACACTGTGACCTTCCCTAGGGCCCAGGAATTACTTACGGATTGTCAGGTGAGTCTTCAGGATAATAATTCACACACACCCTTTCCTTCTTATTCATCTCGATTTTACAGAATCTCGTTTCTAATGCTGGCTGTGTTATTGACTTAAATGAAGTCATTTCATTCTTATTTGAAAATCTAGTTGTTTTTCATCCTTTTTAAACTTAACAGTAAGTGGATACAACACAATCTGAAATTACCTTGTTCCTTCATTAGAATTGGGCATGTGACAGTGTTTTTTAACAACTTACAATGAAATAAAACAAAAGTTTCATGTATTCTTTTTCCTAGGAACAACGAGAGATCCATTTTCACCATCACAATATATTTTCTATGAAAATGCAGGTATTTAATTAATAATTATAGTGCCTTGAATTAATTTTAGCAGTTTATATAGTCAAAGACATATGTGGCATTTTTAAAAATTTATAACAATGTAAACAAAATGCTACCAAAATCATTACAACTATTTAATTAGATGTGATATAAATCTCCCTTAAGTAATTCACTACTTAGGTCATTTATAAAGACAGACTTTGCTTATGCCCCTTTTATAGGAGACTAATAGGAGGCCATTATCCTTTTGGAGTGGGCAGATTTATGCACATACCTTCCATTAGCATTAATAGAGGTCCACGTAAATCACAAGGCACCAATAGCTGAAGAGACTTTCTCCCCTCTATCGGGTAATTGGCTATTTCAGTTAAAAAATAATTTTGGGAGAAAGAAAACAAAAATTATGTTCTTAATGTAATTATCTTAGGTTAAGACTACATTAAAATGACATAGTAAAGAATAGTGGGTAACCTGACACTTCATTTGGTTTTTATTTTCCCTATTTCCTAAGTTAAACATAAGCATAACAATAAGAAAGCACAAAGGTAGATTAGAATGAATGCTTTTAAAAAGACGGAAAAGTGCATTACATGATATGTAAGCACATTGACATAGATCATTAAATTAACAGAATGGAGTCACAATAAAAGCATATTGTTCCATTCATATGGCAAATGTTTGCTACACTTGTACCTTAGACTAACATAGGGTTTGCTTAACATTTTAATTGTATTATTTTAAGAAGTACAATGTCTTCCAAATGTTCTATTACTCTGCATATTTTTTTTTAGTTCTGTATTGTTGTTCATGCATATGGGCTTCACAGGGTCCCTGGCACAATTTTATGTACCTCGAAATATCATGTGCAGATGGTTACATTTTAGTTTTTCATTCCGCACATATAAGAACTTTCATGTGCTTAATGTAAAGCAAAGCCTAGCATGTCAAGTTGTCTTATGTGACAAATAGTGGTACATAAATAAATTCACCAGATATATTCTAAAACGAAACAGAGATGTTTAACTTCTCAGAAAGAAGGTATCAGAAATCCAGGAGTCTTTCCCATATTGGCAGTTGATTTTGTAAGACGGGTTCACTACTGGCAAAGTAAGTTATATCTTCATGGTTTAGCCAGACAGATAACGCATAATCTCCGCTCAGATTTAAAATGCATGCCTGTGTAATATACATTTGCAAATCTGTCTTAGAAATGTTCTGCTACAGATCAGATGCCTTGTTATTGAGAAATCAAACAGTTCTTTAAATAGAGGTTGAAAATGAGGCAGAAGCTAATTTTTGCAGTACAAAACTAATTGTGTGTTTTATTTTCATTTAACAGATTAAATATAGTTCTACCCTTTGCTTTGATTCCTCTTCTGTTTCTTACAAATACGACAATGTCAGAACACACACAGGGATTCCACTTAATTAAAAAAACATAGTCACAAAAAAGAGAGAGAGAGAAAAGAAAAAGCAACAATAAAAACAAAACCATTTATAGGGTCCTACTTATTGGCATTTAACAAAAGGCATGTCTAGGGAATTTTCAGGGAGGTGTACCATGGTTCTCAGAGTGGATGCTACGTATTCCTTTACTTATTTTTATACTCTATTTGTTTTAAAATCAAACATATAGAAGAGAGCCTGTAAAAAAAGGGGGGGGGAACCAGAAAAGAGAAGAAATGGATGACCGCCTCTTTGTGACATATTTTCTCCCTCAGCCTTGCATATTTGCATTAAAGTGATTGTGAATAATGTACATTTGACCAGTGCTGTCTGCAGAACTAATGCCCTATTAGAGGGATGGGAAGTAGCATATGTTGTGCCTAGGGCAGAGAAAGTCCAATCACCCCCACTGTGAGAGTCTCCAACTAAAACGCAGGACAGCCTGGGCTTAATCCTAAATGAACCCAGCAGGGAGAAACGGGACACAGTCCCTCGGTCCACATTTAAGCTTCTGAACTAAGATTTTTTAGAGTTTGCTTCCAAAAATAACCCATAATCTCTATTACTTCATTCACACAGAGAACGTATTTTTTTTTTCTTCTCTTTTGTCTTATTTACCAATCCTGCAAAATTTCAAGGGAAACCATTACAGCAAGAAATCGGACACAAACAATCAGTTGTTACAGAATCAGAATTATGCTCTTTATCGCCATTTTAGCAACTCTTTCCCTGCTTGAACTATTCCCCAGCACTATCTGACAAGGCACAGTTTTGTCACTAATTGCAAAATGTTTTGGGTTTGTGGTTTCACTTTTATGTTCTTGCACTCTACTAGAAATGCTCTGCTATTTAAACACTTTGCAAAGCTTCTCAGTCTTGTTATGTAATCTTTCTGTGACCTCTAGCATCAGGTTCAGATGCAAACTAGCTTTCCTGCTACCTGTGTTAACTTGATAGCTGAAAAACAGCAATTATAAAAATGTATGAGAATAACGAAATCGGCTGAACTAGGGAAATAGAAGTGCCACATTACCATGTTTAGAGCAGTAGGACTGCCTCATTAGCTGCAGTATTACAGAAAGAGACAGAGACAGAGACAAAGACAGAGAGCAAGAGAATAACCCAGAAAATATATATTCAGATCATCATTTGGTATTCATGTAACCCAAGGGGGGGGAGGGGTAGTAAAAATAAAATACAATCAGAAAACTTGTAAGCTGTATCACAGCATGATATGAAAGAGTCTGGGTAATGCTGAAAGTAATAGAGTTGATATGATTTAGCTTATCTTTTCTCCTTCTCTCTTAGTGTTTAATTCTATTCAAATTACTGTGAAGATACTGTTATGTTTCAGAATGGAGGAAAGCTTCAAACCATTGATTTTAGTTTATTGGCCTATTCCTTGGGGTAGTAGGGGTGGCTAGGATTGCCCTGCTTTGAAAGCTTATTAGAAATTCATTCTTCGAATAGTTAGCTATAATGGAGGGTTAGATACTCTCACAGAAATTAAGTTTGGGGTGTTTCATTTTCTTTCTTTGGGATCACAGCCTGAGTTTTGTAGATCAAAGATCTCCCTCACCCACCACTGACTTTACCCTCCCAATCTACCAGAAGCCCAGGATGACTGTTTTGGCAAGCTGAGCAACTTCATTTTTCCCACGATTTCAGTCTTGTCCATCATCCCCCAGTGATACTCCAACACAATGTGTAATTACTATAGTTCCTGAGATCAACCAAACCCACCCTGGAGAAGTTTGACCGGGGCCATGATTCAGTGTCGTAGATGCAGAAGACATTAATTCCCTATTAAGATTATGGAGCAGCTTCAACCTGCTCTGCAGTATTGTAAGAACTTATAAATTGTGGAGTGGGAAGCTGATGGAAAGGCAATCTTCAAACCATGCTATGAGAAAAAGTAACATAAAAATGACCTGACATTAGTTCATCAGAGGCTCAAAAATACTGATTGATTGATTAATAAATTTATGCAAATAACCCTTTATCTTATATATCATTTCCTATCTTAATCTTATTCTTGGCCATTAAACAACTAGGGACTGGGGCAGGGGAGTGTCATTAATTCATTCATTATTTCAGCAAATATTTATCAGGTACCTGCTATGTGCTGACATCAGAAGAAGTTAGGGGCCTCTGTTTCCACTGCACTTAAAGCGGGTACCAGAGACAGACAATTTACAGTACATTGTGATCATGCTTTGCTAAAATGAGAAATGTGAGGTTCTACGGGAGTACAAAGAATGTAAAAAAAAAAAAAAGTTATAAAATTTAATTATGCTTTTAGAAAAGCTGTCAACTTCAGTTACTAAAGGTACAAACTGCTTCACTGTCTTGCTCAGAGGAAGGTTACCCTTGTTGTTGTTCTCCCCGTAATCATATATTATGGTTTATTCCTCTCTTAGCCACTCAAAGCTCAATATCGCAAGTTAAGTCAGAGCTGGTGAGCCATTCTCTGGACTAAGCTTCATAGCAGACACTCTCCCTCTTATGCGCGCTTTCAGAGGCTTTGGCCATCTCACATTTTGCTGCTGGGGCTGGTGGAAGTTTGTGTTGTGATGTATTACATTTGTCATCACGTGCCCCCCAAGCCCCTTCCTCTCCTTGCATTGCTTTATTGCAGCACAAGGTCTAAAACCCATGAATCTTGCTGTCTTCCAATAGCCCCCTTCTGTAATACTGCAACCTGTGCAAAATTAGAGCTAATAACTCATACCAAAAAGGATAAAAATCATAAAGCAACTGGCTTGCTTCCAGATTCCATGGCGACATTTTTAAAGCCTGAATCAAATATTTTAAGCAGTGCCCTTTGTGAGGCAGAATTAAGGCAGTGTGTGGTTCCATCAGAAGCCTTGGGTTCTAGTCCTACTTCTGTTACAGATTCAAGGCAAGCACGAGTCCCCTAAGGAACACAGTTCCCTCATTTCTAAATGGAAGAGGCATGAACTAGAAAATCCCCTAACATTAACGTCAACTCCAGTATTCTATAAACGAATTTCAAAATAAACTAGATGAACTTTTTGTTCTTTTAACATTCACACGCTTCACCTATCACAAAGTCCATAAAGAACATTGTTAGGTAAGACTTCATACATCACTCTAACATACGAAAATGACCAAGAAATATCATACACTCCACTTTTCTGAAATAAAAATTCTGAATCCCAGAGAGATTAAGTGACTTTTCTAAGAATACACAGTGACTCGGGGCACCTGGGTGGCTCAGTCGTTAAGCGCCTGCCTTCGGCTCAGGTCATGATCCCAGAGTCCTGGGATCGAGCCCCACATCGGGCTCCCTGTTCGGCGGGAAGCCTGCTTCTCCCTCTCCCATTCCCCCTGCTTGTGTTCCCTCTCTCACTGTGTCTCTCTCTGTCAAATAAATAAATAAAATCTTTAAAAAAAAAAAAAAAAAGAATACACAGTGACTCAGCAGAATATGGAATCAAATCCCTATTTCTCAAATTTTAAATAAGAAACCAAAATATTTCATAGGAAAAAGATTTAATTTTTTCAAAAATTTCCTCTGATTCAGTTAACAGTCTGACCCTCAATATGACACTAACTATACTTTACTCTCTGCAGATGAGGCAGTTTTATTGACCAAAAATGCATAGTTAAAGGAATGAGGTTGTTCATTAGAGTACCAAATGGACCATACAGAAGGCACAAATTGATGTTCCAATCTCAATATTTGATGGTGATAGTCACTGTGGCAGATACGAAAGCTAGGCCAGAGGTATCTAAATATTAGCTCCTCTCTACTCCCCTCTGAATGCTCAATATATTAACATCACCATTTGGTCTGCATGCTTGGATGTTTCCCTGGACTCGCTGACAAAGCAACTACATGTCTTTCTGATGAATATGTGCGGGTGCGGAGCAAGATGGCAGAGGAGTAGGAAACCTGGATTTCGTCTGGTCTCAGGAATTCAGCTGGATAGGGATCAAACCATTCTGAACACCTACAAACTCAACAGGAGATCGAAGAAAAGAATAGCAACAACTCTCTGAACAGAAAAGCGACCACTTTCTGGAAGGTAGGACGTGCGGAGAAGTGAATCCGAGGTGATATTTGGAAGGATAGACGGCGGGGGAGGGGGCCTCCTTCGGCCGCTTCTGGCAAGTGATAGAGCCACGGAGCACAAAATCGGAACTTTTAGATGTTGGCTCCACTGAGGAACCTCACTCCGTGGCTAAGTTGGGGGGGGGGGGTGGAACCCTCGCCGGGACAGTGTTCAGGACCCTCAGGGTCACAGAAAGACCAGGGGTGCCTGAGTGCAGCAGAGCTCCCAGGTATCGGAGTGGGGAAGCCGGCTGCAGAGACAGAGCCGAGGCTCTCAGCTCGGGGTTGCCATAAACCGTGATCCCCGGCACAATGGGGCCACTGCTCCTCCAGCAGGAACCCAACAAGCGGCAGATCTGGGGAGACTCCCACGGGAGGAGCGGCGCAGGAGCGCACCAGGGATCTGCTGGGTTTGGAGACTCCACACGGGGTTGGGTGCCAGAGATAGAAATGCTCGGTGACAGGCCGGGTGAGCACGGAGTGAGGCCGGAGACCGGGGAGACGGGAGTGACTGACTGCTCTTCTCTGGGGGCTCACTGAGGAGCGGGGCCCCAAGTTCTCGGCTCCTCCAGGGTGGAGATTGGGAGGCTGCCATTTTCACTCTCCGCCTCCAAAGCTGTATGGAAAGCTTGCAGGGAACAAAAGCTCCCAAGAGCAAACCCGAGCAGATTACTTAGCCTGGACCGTGCAAGGGCAGGGCAATTCCGCCTCCAGCAAAGACATTTGGGAACCACGGCAACAGGCCCCTCCCCCAGATGATCAGCAAGAACAGCCAGCCAAGACCAAGTTTACCAATCAATGAGAACGGCAGAACTCCAGCGCTAGGGGAATACCGCACATAGAATCCATGAATTTTTTCCCATGATTCTTTGTCTTTCAAAGTTAATTTTTTTAACTTTTTTTTTTTAATTTTTCTTTTTCCCTTTTTCAACCAACATCTTATCAATCCCTTTTTTAAAAAACATTTTTATTTTTCATTTTTAGAGTCATATTCTATCCCTTCATAGTAGTTACCCTTATTTTTGGCATATATATATAAGTTGTTCTCTCTTTAAAATTTTGAGATAGTTTCTTCTAACAGATCAAAATATACCCTAAATCTCTAGTGTATGGTTTTGTTCTACTCTCCTGCCTGATCACATTCTCTCCCTTTTTTTTTCTTTAATCCTCTTTTTCTTTTTTCAAACAACTTCTTATCAATTCCTTTTATAAAATTTTTTATACTTTTCATCTTTAGTCATATTCCATCCCTTCATCATATCAACCCTTATTTTTGTACATATATAAGTTTTTCTTTCTTTAAAATTTTGGGAGGCACTTTCTTCTAACAGACCAAAATACACCCAAAATCTAGTGTGTGGCACTGATCTATGCACCAGCCTGATCATATTTGATCATATTCTGGTTTTTTTTGTTTTGTTCTGTTTTTGTTTGTTTTCATCTTTTTCTTTTTTTTTCTTTTCTTTCTTCTTTCTTTCCCTTCTTTTCCCCCGGCTTCAGGTCTTTTCTGATTTGTTTAGAGTATATTTTCTGGGGACGTTGTTACCCTGTTAGCATTTTGTTCTCTCATTAATCTATTCTCCTCTGGACAAATGACAAGATGGAAAAAATCACCTCAACAAAAAGAACAAGAGGTAGTACCAACTGCCAGGGACCTACTCAATATGGACATTAGTACGATGTCGGATCTAGAGTTCAGAATCATCACTTTGAAGATACTAGCTGGGCTTGAAAAAAGCATGGAAGTTATTAGAGAAACCCTTTCTGGAGAAATAAAAGAACTAAAATCTAACCAAGTCGAAATCAAAAAGGCTATTAATGAGGTGCAATCAAAAATGGGGGTACTAACTGCTAGGATAAATGAGGCAGAAGACAGAATCAGTGAGATAGAAGACCAAATGATGGAAAATAAAGAAGCTGAGAAAAAGAGAGATCAACAACTACTGGATCACGAGGGCAGAATTCGAGAGATAAGCGATACCATAAGATGAAACAACATTAGAATAATTGGGATCCCAGAAGAAGAAGAAAGAGAGAGAGGGGCAGAAGGTATATTAGAGCAAATTATAGCAGAGAACTTCCCTAATTTGGGGAAGGAAACAGGCATCAAAATCCAGGAGGCACAGAGAACCCCTCTCAAAATCAATAAAAATAGGTCAACACCCCGACATCTAATAGTAAAACTTATGAGTCTCAGAGACAAAGAGAAAATCCTGAAAGCAGCTCGGGAGAAGAGATATGTAACCTACAATAGTAGAAACATTAGATTGGCAACAGACTTATCCACAGAGACCTGGCAGGCCAGAAAGGACTGGCATGATATATTCAGAGCACTAAATGAGAAAAATATGCAGCCAAGAATACTATATCCAGCTAGGCTGTCATTGAAAATTGAAGGAGAGATAAAAAGCTTCCAGGACAAACAAAAACTAAAGGAATTTGCAAACATGAAACCAGCCCTACAAGAAATATTGAAAGGGGTCCTCTAAGCAAAGAAAGAGCCTAAATGCAACATAGACCAGAAAGGAACACAGACAATATACAGTAACAGTCACCTTACAGGCAATACAATGGCACTAAATTCATATCTTTCAATAGTTACCTTGAATGTAAATGGGCTAAATGCCCCAATCAAAAGACACAGGCTATCAGATTGGATTAAAAAACAAGACCCATCGATATGCTGTCTGCAAGAGACTCATTTTAGACCCAAAGACACCCCCAGATTGAAAGTGAGGGGATGGAAAACCATTTACCATGCTAATGGACACCAAAAGAAAGCTGGTGTGGCAATCCTTATATCAGACAAATTAGATTTTAAACCAAAGACTGTAATAAGAGATGAGGAAGGACACTATATCCTACTTAAAGGGTCTATCCAACAAGATCTAACAATTGTAAATATCTATGCCCCTAACATGGGAGCAGCCAATTATATAAGCCAATTAATAACAAAAGCAAAGAAACACACTGACAACAATACAATAATAGTGGGGGACTTTAACACCCCCCTCACTGAAATGGACAGATCATCTAAGCAAAAGATCAACAAGGAAATAAAGACTTTAAATGACACACTGGACCAGATGGACTTCACAGACATATTCAGAACATTCCATCCCAAAGCAACGGAATATACACTCTTCTCTAGTGCCCAGGGAACATTCTCCAGAATAGATCACATCCTAGGTCATAAATCAGGTCTCAACTGGTACCAAAAGATTGGGATCATTCCCTGCCTATTTTCAGACCACAATGCTTTGAAACTAGAACTCAATCACAAGAGGAAAGTCAGAAAGAACTCAAATACGTGGAGGCTAAAGAGCATCCTACTAAAGAATGAATGGGTCAACCAAGAAATTAAAGAAGAATTAAAAAAATTCATGGAAACCAATGAAAATGAAAACACAACTGTTCAAAATCTTTGGGATGCAGCAAAGGCAGTCCTAAGAGGAAAGTATATAGCAATACAAGCCTTTCTCAAGAAACAAGAAAGGTCTCAAGTACACAACCTAACCCTACACCTAAAGGAGCTGGAGAAAGAACAGCAAATAAAGCCTAAACCCAGAAGAGAAATAAAAAAGATCAGAGCAGAAATCAATGAAATAGAAACCAAAAGAACAGTAGAACAGATCAATGAAACTAGGAGCTGGTTCTTTGAAAGAATTAACAAGATTGATAAACCCCTGGCCAGACTTATCAAAAAGAAAAGAGAAATGACCCAAATCAACAAAATCATGAATGAAAGAGGAAAGATCACAACCAACACCAAAGAAATACAAACAATTATAAGAACATATCATGAGCAACTCTATGCCAGCAAATTAGATAACCTGGAAGAAATGGATGCATTCCTAGAGATGTATCAACTACCAGAACTGAACCAGGAAGAAACAGAAAACCTGAACAGACCTATAACCACTAAGGAAATTGAAGCAGTCATCAAAAATCTCCCAACAAACAAAAGCCCAGGGCCAGATGGCTTCCCAGGGGAATTCTACCAAACATTTCAAGAAGAATTAATACCTATTCTTCTGAAACTGTTCCAAAACATAGAAATGGAAGGAAAACTTCCAAACTCGTTCTATGAGGCCACCATTACCTTGATCCCAAAACCAGACAAAGACCCCATCAAAAAGGAGAATTACAGACCAATATCCTTGATGAACATGGGTGCAAAAATTCTCACCAAAATACTAGCCAATAGGATCCAACAGTACACTAAAAGGATTATTCACCACGACCAAGTGGGATTTATCCCTGGGCTGCAAGGTCGGTTCAACATCCGCAAATCAATCAACGTGATACAGTACATTACAAAAGAAAGAACAAGAATCATATGACCCTCTCAATAGATGCAGAAAAAGCATCTGACAAAGTACAGCATCCTTTTTTGATCAAAACTCTTCAGAGTATAGGCATAGAGGGTACATACCTCAATATCATAAAAGCCATCTATCAAAAACCCACAGCGAATATCATTCTCAATGGGGAAAAACTGAGAGCTTTCCCCCTAAGGTCAGGAACGCGGCAGGGATGTCGCTATCACCACTGCTATTCAACATAGTATTAGAAGTCCTAGCCACAGCAATCAGACAACAAAAAGAAATAAAAGGCATCAAATTGGCAAAGAAGAAGTCAAACTCTCACTCTTTGCAGATGATATGATACTTTATGTGGAAAACCCAAAAGACTCCACCCCAAAACTGCGAGAACTCATACAGGAATTCAGTAAAGTGGCAGGATATCAAATCAATGCACAGAAATCAGTGGCATTCCTATATACCAACAACAAGACAGAAGAAAGAGAAATTAAGGAGTCGATCCCATTGACAATTGCACCCAAAACCGTAAGATACCTAGGAATAAATCTAACCAAAGAGGCAAAGGATCTGTACTCAGAAAACTATAGAATACTCATGAAAGAAATTGAGGAAGACACAAAGAAATGGAAAAACGTTCCATGCTCATGGATTGGAAGAACAAATATTGTGAAGATGTCAATGCTACCTAGAGCAATCTACACATTCAATGCAAACCCCATCAAAATACCATCCACTTTCTTCAAGGAATGGAACAAATAATCCTAAAATTTGTATGGAACCAGAAAAGACCCCAAATAGCCAGAGGAATGTTGAAAAAGAAAAGCAAAGCTGGCGGCATCACAATTCCGGACTTCCAGCTCTATTACAAAGCTGTCATCATCAAGACAGTATGGTACTGGCACAAAAACAGACACACAGATCAATGGAACAGAATAGAGAGCCCAGAAATGGACCCTCAACTCTATGGTCAAATCATCTTTGACAAAGCAGGAAAGAATGTCCAATGGAAAAAAGACAGTCTCTTCAACAAATGGTGTTGGGAAAATTGGACAGCCACATGCAGAAGAATGAAACTGGACCATTTTCCTTACACCACACGCAAAAATAGACTCCAAATGGTTGAAAGCCCTCAATGTGAGACAAGAGTCCATCAAAATCCTAAAGGAGAACACAGGCACCAACCTCTTTGACCTCAGCCGCAGCAACTTCCTCCTAGAAACATCACCAAAGGCAAGGGAAGGAAGGGCAAAAATGAACTATTGGGACTTCATCAAGATAAAAAGCTTTTGCACAGCAAAAGAAACAGTCAACAAAACCAAAACACAACCGACAGAATGGGAGAAGATATTTGCAAATGACATATCAGATAAAGGGCTAGTAACCAAAATCTATTAAGAACTTATCAAACTCAACACCCAAAGAACAAAGAATCCAATCAAGAAATGGGCAGAAGACATGAACAGACATTTTTCCAAAGAAGACATCCAAATGGCCAACAGACACATCAAAAAGTGCTCAACGTCACTCAGCATCAGGGAAATCCAAATCAAAACCTCAATGAGATACCACCTCACACCAGTCAGAATGGCTAAAATTAACAAGTCAGGAAACGACAGATGTTGGCGGGGATGCAGAGAAAGGGGAACCCTCCTACACTGTTGGTGGGAATGCAAGCTGGTGCTCCCAATCTGGAAAACAGTATGGAAGTTCCTCAAAAAGTTGAAAATAGAGCTACCATACGATCCAGCAATTGCACTACTGGGTATTTACCCCAAAGATACAAATGTAGGGATCCGAAGGGGTACATGCACCCCGATGTTTATAGCAGCAATGTCCACAATAGCCAAACTGTGGAAAGAGCCAAGATGTCCATCGACAGATGAACGGATAAAGAAGATGTGATATAGATATACAATGGAATATTATGCAGCCATCAAAAGGAATGAGATCTTGCCATTTGCAACGACATGGATGGAACTGGAGGGTGTTATGCTGAGCGAAATAAGTCAATCAGAGAAAGACATGTATCATATGACCTCACTGATATGAAGAATTCTTAATCTCAGGAAATAAACTGCGGGTTGCTGGAGTGGGGGATGGGGTGGGAGGGATGGGGTGGCTGGGTGATAGACACTGGGGAGGATATGTGCTATGGTGAGCGCTGTGAATTGTGCAAGGCTGTTGAATCACAGATCTGTACCTCTGAAACAAATAATGCAATATATGTTAAGAAAAAAAAAAAAGAAGATAGCAGGAGGGGAAGAATGAAGGGGGGAAATCGGGGGGGGGGAAACGAACCATGAGAGACGATGGACTCTGAAAAACAAACTGAGGGTTCTAGAGGGGAGGGGGGTGGGAGGATGGGTTAGCCTGGTGATGGGTATTAAAGAGGGCACGTTCTGCATGGAGCACTGGGTGTTATGCACAAACAATGAATCATGGAACACTACATCAAAAACTAATGATGTAATGTATGGTGATTAACATAACAATAAAAAATTTAAAAATAAATAAATAAAGATGAATATGTGTTCTCTTAATTTGCAGTGTCTCAGCCCTCAGTGGAACACTGAGACAGTCAGAATTATTTTAAATATCAGGGTTTTGTGAGCACAAAACCCAAATCTCTAATTCTTGGAAAGACCTTAGATTCCAAAGAGGTTAACACAGGTAATCTGGCACATTTTCCATATGCTTGCCTCCATCATATCTTCTGCACGTGTTCACCCCATCAGTTAAGATTTGTACCAGGAACAGATTTCTAACAAATGCCATATTTGCTTGTGAGTAGGAAATGATGGTTGAATACAATATATTTCTTGATATCCTGCCCAGGTATCAACTCTGTCTGTTCCTCATCACTTTTTCCCCGAGTTAGAATTCAGTCATCTCTAAAAAGTGACTGCCTAGCATTTAGAAGCTCTATTTTTTAAATATATTTTCAGTGGCAATTATCATGTCACTTATGTCAAATGTAGAGACTATTTTATCAGAGACTATTTTACCTTTTATGATTCAACGGCTGTCCAGTGCTTTTGACCTTGCCAAATCCCCACCTCCTAATCTGTGCTAAGTACGATTAAAGCTCGGTACTGGTCACTGTGATGTTTGTCTGCAAGTAGAGACAGCCAAGTAATAAGTAATTTCAAAAGAATAAACTCTCTCCACTCCACTTTTTCCCCGGTGAACAAAATAGGACACACAGGTAATCAAATATATCAATCCTTTTACATTGAAAGCACTATAGAATCTTCATTTGAAGTATGATGCCACTTTCATTCCAAGAACAGAAAACAAAATTTTGAGGTTTGCTTGTATTAAAAGAGTTTTTTTTAACAAGTACTCACTTTTAGGAACAGAAAACTATATGTATTATTTAACAAATATCAAGTAGAGCTTCCTATGTGCAGGATACTCCTCTAAGTGCTTTATAAAATTTAACTTATTTAATCCTCATAATAATTTATGATTATCCCCATTTCACAAATAAGAGACAGAAAAAAAGAGATTAAAGTAACTTTCTGAAAGTCAACTAGCTGATAAGAGGAGAAGCTAGGATTCAAACTCAGGCAATATGGCTCAAGTCTATGTTCTTAACTCTCAACAAGATGATGTAAATATCAATAAGATAATGTGAAAACTGGAAGCATTTCATTTCCAATTAAAACTGAAAGCATCACTTAATTTACTGAACCTGAGTCGTGCTTTCTGATGACTCTTTCTCAAATATTTGAGACAATATCCTGAGAAAAGGGCCCTTGTTTCTCAAAAACAGTTTAGAGTTTATAGTCTTTCTCCAAATCTATAATAAGTACTAGTGCAACTTTTACTAGATTGATTTTTACAAACTGGAGAGTAATGGAAGAAGATGATTTTGCAGAAAGAGGAAATGCAGGAGCTGTTCTTACTGTTTATCATCTTAATTCATGTGATTGCTGTAAGAAAAAAAAAAAAAAACGAGACTGCAACATGAATTGAAACAGCTCTGTATAGCACACAAAACAAATCCTAACTCCACCATTCTGGGACTGTGCAGTATTTGAGCATGCTGAGCTTTAATTTTTCTATTGTAAAATATGGTTACAATACCTGCCTCATGGTGTTAGACCACCAGCTAAATGAAATAATTTAAAGTGCTTAGCAAAGTTTCTGGCACTAATAGCCCTCCACAGATACTCACTTTCCTCTCATTGTAGAAATTACGGCTTTCTAGTTTTTAAACACTGAGGGAGAATTATTAAGCTTTTAAAGATGTGGTTGAAGAAAACAGTCATTCAATCATTAAATAAGTATTTAACAAACACCTACTATGTTCCAGGCACTATTATTATTTCAAACATAATAGACTAGGATTTCAGATGGCTAAAGTCTCTGTTTGTTTCACTGCTTCTAATTTCATTAGAAACAAATATGTAAATAGATGACTCCACCATCTCTGAATGACTATTTCTTTGAAAGAACAGACCATTTCCTTGGACAAGAACAGAGTATTCTGTGATCACTTTGGTTATCCTTTGACTTTAGAGGAAAATCACTTCTGAACAGACACACAGCTGAAAAGAGGCAAAACATTTGTTCCTAAGTAGCAACTACAAAGCATTCAGAAATAATGGGCCAATCAGAACTCAACACCATTCAATTTCTGGCCACTCGAGGTAAGCCATCCCTAGAGATCTACATCAATGATAGCCAAGCCCCTTTAGAATGCACAATGTCTAATTTAATTATTGGCATTAAAGCAATGCCTTTCAGGTTGGGTCTGTTTTGTTAAAAACTTAAGAATATTTATCTTCCTTTTTAAAATGATCCAGGTTTGTTACCTAAGTTTCTAATACAGTTATTAATGAACTTTCAGCTCCATGAAGAAGAGTAACGCAAATGACCTCAGACTTGAGAGCTGTTTCTCTTAGCTCTCGGATTTGCCCCTCAGGTAAGAAACAGCTGCTACCTGTGTGGGACAGAGACACACTTTGGTTCTTCTCAGGCTGTGAATTCTTTAGTTCACAGTTACAGTGTCCGTTCACATAGCCTATTAATAGCTCAGCCCTTGTCTTCACTGACTTTCCACTTCCCTCTTATTTCTAACGCTGTAGGTCAAGAGATATGGCCCCCTTGGTGGATTCCCAGCCATTGTTCACATCACCACTCCACAAGAGCTTATTGGGTACCTAAGGATGTGCTGAGTACTGCGGAGAATACCGTAACAACAGTGCCACAAACAAAAGGCTATGTTTTACATATATATAAAACAATTCCAATAACAATGCAAGAGGGTACATAATTAAGGACCAATGCATACCTGTATTACCTGGTTCATGATTCTACTCTGGCCCCTCCAAAGTCCCACTCACTCAAAGAGCACTCCCCAGTGACACACCCACATCTCTACATTCCTCATTATATCACCAATAACAGTCCCTCTGCACAGGGAGATGCTGCTTTGCAACTTTATATTCTATCCAAATTCCTTTAATAATATAATCTCTTTCAGAGTTGCCCCAGGGTTTCCAATGTCTTCATCTGAACTCCAAGATGAACCCCTAGAATTTATTCCTGCTGCTAAATCTGTCAGTATTTCCACAGATTCCTTGGAGGGTTATACTTTGGTTGTAGGATCTCACTTAGGATAAGAAGATCTTAACAGGAAAACAACCACACACATGCATACACACACATACACACACATACACATACACACACACACACACATGCACTTTGATTACCTGTTCAATGCAGAGAACATAAAAATATCCCCAAGTCTAACATTTTAGAACCAAGATGGGTCACAAGAGATTGTCTAGAATAATCTTTTAAGAAAGTTATTAACCCTATTTTACGGAAGAGGTTCTGGGGTTCAACAAGAATGGGGCTTGTCCTGGTTTATAGAGCTCTAGGACATTTGTAAGTAAATATATTTATTTTCTTTTATTTGCACTATGAACATACGTAATACTCTGGAGAATTTTTTACTCTTTATACTTATCATATACGTATAAAAGTTAAAATAAAGGCATAATTTTTGTCAGCCTACTTTTCCTTTACATTTCATAACTATTTCCCTGCTGTTTCTTTCCATACATGGAACTACTGGTTCCTCACATCACTTCTGAATTCAAATAAATTCAATGTAGCCAATATTTAATGAATAATTATGTTAAGCCCTAGAAATGCTCATTCTATAGATTTTAAATCCCTATGTCAAAAAGATTCTGGCAAATAAAAGAGTTGACAAGGGGTGCCTGGGTGGCTCAGTCAGTTAAGCGTCGCTTGATTTCAGCTCAGGTCATGATCTCAGGATGTGGGACTGAGCCCCACTTTGGGTTCCATGCTCAGCGGGAAGTCTGTTTGAGATTCTCTCCCTCTCCCTCATCCTCTGCCCCTCCCCACTGCTCACGCACACGCACGATTTCTCTCTCTCTCTCTGTCTCAAATAAATACAATCTTTAAAAAAAAGAGAGATGACAATTTGTGAGTGAATATGAAGATGCAAATAGCTGTTCTGAGTGATTCAGGGCATGTCTCTACTTACCATCTGGTCTGAGATCCTATGGTGATTAATGCATTAAGAATGCTTTTGAAGATTCCACTATATGTAGGAATTACCAAAGAAATATAAACATAAATGGCCCCAATCCCTCTAATCACTACCCTCTGGAAACTTACATTCCAATTATGGAGACAAGATCAAATTACTTTAAACATCAGCAAACAGTATATAAGGAACAGCATATAATGAAATAGTACATTGAGATGTTACATAAATACAGAGAAAGTGAAATGAGTAAGGTCTGGAGCTTCTGAGAAGGCTTCAGGGAATGAAGGAAACTTGGTTTTAACACCAGTATGGACAGAATGAGGATTGGAAGAAGGGAGAGTAACACACAAGAAAAATTACATGATTGAAATCAGGAAGTTTGGGAGGCTACATTTCTATGAATAGTGCCATTTGGAGAGGCTACTTTTCTATGAACAGTTAGTTCCTGGATCCAACCATGTTTTAAACCCTAGAACTTTCCTTTAGAGTGAAATAATTGCTTCAGTGATTTACTTCTCCAAATAGGTCATAACGGGAGTATCTATGGAGCTTTCCATGGACTCAAAATCTAATTAGGATGAAAATCTTTAAAATAAAAAAAGAAAACAGAGAGGGGTAACACCAGAATGGAACGTCAACATAAGACTCCACAGGCTTTAAAGGTTTTTTAAAAGGTTTTTTTAGGGCACTGGAATTATTCTGTATGATACTGTAATGGTGACTACATGTCATTACACATGTATCATTATACATGATACATTAAACATACTACATTCTATGTATCCATAGAATGTACAACACAAATAGTGAACCCTAATGTAAACTACAGACGTTTGTTAACAATACTGTAGCAATACAGGCTCATCTCTTGTAACAAAGGTACCACATAATGCAAGATGTTTACAGGGGGTACTGTGTGTGTGGAAGGGTGAGGGGGATATATAAGAACTCTCTGTACTTTCCACTCAGTTTTTCTCTAAATTTAAAACTGCTCTAAAAATAAAAGTCTATTAATAAATTCTTTTAAGTTTCCACCATCAATACCTACTAATCAAAATTTTGGACTCCTTCCAACTTCATTTCTAATGTCTGAAAAAAAAGTAGAAGTCCCCTAGTTATTTTAAGTCCTCTGTATCCCTCCTGACAGCCAACAGGAGTCCTTACAAAGAGTTTACCCTAAAATGTCTATCCAGGAAGACACTGCTTCTCTTCAAGAGGTAAATAACTGGCCCAACTTAGCTAACTTACCAGTAAGTGATATTGTGAACGGGGCAGTGGGTTCATAAATGTTATCAATATGTACAACCTAGATGGATCTCTCCTATCCAAGAAAATAGAGATATCTGTTCTCTGCTCTTAAAATGAAATGCTCATTTTATTTTTCTGTATCATAAAAGGAATTCATATTCATGGTAGAAAATCTGGAAAATAAAGAAGAGCTTCTTTTTAATTGTCCATTATTCCATGTTTTGATAGTTTTCATTCCAGATTTTCTTCCCATGTATTTTAAAATACTAATATTTTTAATATTTTAATATATTTGTGATTATAATTGGCAGAGTTGTGATTTTTTTTAATTATACTAATCTAAATAAAGTGCCTAAAACTCCAGTTTTCTTGATCTTGTCTTTAGTTTCCCTGATACTGCCTCCAAGTTGTACTTATGAATAAAATAGCACAAGGCAAATCATAGGATATACTATAAGATTTTTGTAAATATGACAGCTCCCGAGAATGGCTAAAGCCAACCTTTCAGCAATATACAAACTCTATAGCTGAAACCACACCTAATATTATAAGGAACTGACTTCTTATAACATCTACAAACATTGTTTTATGACTAGAACATTTCTATCTTTAGTATATAAAAGCAGTTTGGACCAGGACACAAATTTGGAACATATCACTTCATTATTAGTTATTACCATATATCTTAACCTCTAGCAAAGTATATACCAAGCATATAAAATATGATACAGTGAACAAGTTTTTGAATGAACCAGTGGTATCATGTTGCAGAACTGAAATGGAAACACAGCTAGATCACCATGGGCCGCAGTGCATCAGGCTCCAGAACGAATCCTGAAAAACTGCTACATTAAAGGCCACAGGTGAGGACCCAGCTGAAAACAAGAATTCTCCCCCAGCCAAACCAGCCAAACCAGTTTCACTATGGTGAAGGCCTAAAAAGTAAAACTCATAAATGTACAAAGAAACAAAAGAACCCAATGATTAAAAATGTTAAACAAAATAAACAATATAAAAAGCCATAGGAGACCAAAAAAAGGGTAGATTACATTGTGTCCACACAACCAAAATATTTTCTTCCCAATGGCCTCTGTCTGCAGGACATTCCCTCAGAAGGCCACTGTTTAGGAAAATGAAGGAAAATGCTCTTTCCCCAAAGCGTCTCTGGGGAAAGGGATGAATGGAATCAGACTCTGTCTTTCTCTCTCCTCAACACTGGTAAAGAGGAGGCAAGATGACTCTGAAGTATGGCATGGTGTGAGCTCAGCAAAGCAGGGAAGAAGCACAGAAGGACCTGGTTCTAGCTGTACTTCTCATGTGACCACAGGAAAGTGATTTTTGGAAAACTCTTTGAGCCTCCATTTCTTTATTTTTAAAATTTGTGTCATGCCCCAATTTTCTCCATTGCTCTCTCGACTGCCTTCACTGTTCTTCTAACCACAGTGAGCAACTTCTAGTTCTCAGAAAGCACCGTGCTCAGCTTTGGTTTTGCATCTACAATCTCCATTGCCAGAAATGTTCTCTGTACCCTTCCAGGTCCTCCTCACCCACTTAACTAACGTCTACTCAAGATTCGGGTCTAAAATTGGACATGGCTGCATCCAGGAAGACATCCCGATGACCTGACGTTGGCCGATGTGCTTCTCCTCTGTATCCCTACCACAGTATTCCCTGTACTAAAACCCCATCTCATCCTTGCCGAAAACCCTTGTGAAGTTGGCAAGGACTACGCACTCAAAAAGACATGTGTAAAGACAAATGTAGAAGAAAGAAAAAGGAAGGGAAGGGAAACCAAGGGAAAGGAATGTTGCACTTTTTTCCTCACAGGGTTGTTACAAACACCAAATGAGACAATGTTTATGAAAGCACAACAAAAACTGTGTATCAGTATATTAAATGAGACTTTTCCTGTCTTCTAGGAATTTGGAAATTTCTACTGAGGCTCTGAGCTGAAGACAATGGATGACCCAAGTAAACCCAGGATCATTCATTCAAATATGTACCCATACCTGTATCTATATCTACATCTGTATCGACATCCACTCTCTCTCATGTGAAGCACTGTTCAACACTCCAAATACATAAATGAACAAAACAAAGACCATGGTCCTTGCAGAGCTTCCATTCATAAGAAGACAGATAATAAAAATAAACATGATAAAGAAAAAAAATTACGTAATATATTAAATGGGATAAGAGCATTAGGGAAAAATAAAAGAAGAAAATGACAACACCATCAAGACTAATGGGATTATCATGGGTCTGTGGGTTTGTAATTTTATTTACTTTTTTTAAAGATTTTATTTATTTATTTTAGAGAGAGAGAGCAGGAGTGAGCAGGGGGGAGGAGAGATAATCTGAAGCAGACTCCACCTGAGGGCAGAGCCCTACATGGGGCTCCACCCTACCACTGTGAGATCGGGACCTGAGCCAAAACCAAGAGTCTGCCGCTTAACCAACTGAGCCACCCAGGTGCTCCTACGGGTTTGTAATTTTAAAGGGGTGATCAGGGCAGTCTTCATTGGGAAGATGAAAAATCAGAAAAAGATGAAAAATTTCTTTGAGAAAAGTCCTGAAGAGGAAGAGGGTTAGCCACATGGACAACGGGCAGGGAGATCATCCCTGGCAGAGAAGATGGCCAGGACAAAAGTCCTAGGAGGCTACTTGCCTGTCACGATTGAGGAACAGCAAGGAGGCTGGATCAGGGACTTGAGGAGTGGAAAGAGATGAAGTCAACGGGGCAAGGAAAGGGGAGGCCAACCAGCACCCCTAAACTCTGTGTTATTCAAGGGTCAACTGTAATGCTTTGCAAGCCATTTTAAGAATTTTGTCTTTACTATGAAATAGAGCCACTGAAGGGTTTAGAGCAGAGAAGGATCATTATGTGACTTATATTTTTAAAGGGCCCCTCTGACTGCTGTACTGAAAATAAACCCTAGAGGGACAAGGGTGGATCTAGGCACCCAGAGGAGGCCACTGCAATAATTCAGGTAAAAGATGGTGGTGCCTGGGACCAAAGTGACATCAGAGAGGTGGTGAGAAAGACTGGATTCTAAATATATTTAGAGGTTAAAGCTCATTCTAATTCCTAATCGCGTCAGTCTTTAATGCTGCTAAAAGCGAAAGACCTGAAACATCTTCAAAGGACTCTGCCCAAGATGGCTACCCGGTACACTGCAAAGGTATATAGCTGGAGGGCAAGATCAGTCTTAAAAGGGTGTCTAGAGAGTAACCTTGCAGGGGACTCCAGTGGACCCACAGGCCCCCCCATATGAGAAAGACTGCATTAGACTCATGAAGCGCCAGAGGGTACTCAGCAGCCAAGGGAAAAACAACACACGTGAATTAAAAGGCATTTGCCCCTTCCTGGCACATTTCCCTCTGCTCTGCAGAAGCCAGAAGCAGCTTAATGAGAGGGGGCAGAGAAATGGGTAAGTAAGGTGGAGCAACAGTGGACGAAAACTCAATTTCTGATCCGCAGACATGGATTAGCCCTGAACTGGGAAGCAGGGAAAGTTTCAACTGAATGAGTGACTGATGTTTTGGACTGGACTACACTTTTCAATACTTTTCAATACAACTAATGCATACTAAATAATCCTATGTGCCTGGTCCTTTTTGAAGCACTTTTATGTACTTCTTTTTTTCCCCTATCAGGTTAGTACTACTGTTATTCCTAGTTTACAATGAGAAAACTGAGGAAGGAAAAATTAAATAATTTACCCAAGGTCACAGAGCTAGTAAGTCACATTCTCTATGTAAATACCTCTAGTTAAATGCCTGTCTTAATCAGCTCAGGCTGCAGTAATAAAATAAATTACATAGGTTCTGAGACTAATTTCAGTGGCAGAAGGGGGGTTCCACACCAAAAGCAATTCAACGGACAACAGGGTGTCTAAGAACTCAACTCAATTCTACTTAATTCTGACACTATCTACCCAGAGATAGTGTCCGATTCCACAGGTTATAGGCTCAGTCCTATAAGACTGCTCCCCCAACCCCCCACCTCAGACACCACTCATAAGCCCAAGTTGTTACCTGTGCTTCTGCCCAAACGGCTACAGAAAGGAGGTTCCAAAGCCTCTTCCTTGGGTTCAATTAATTTGCTAGAGCAGCTCACAAAACTCAGAGAAATATTTTACTTACTAGATGACCATTTTATTATAAAAGGATAGAACTCAGGAGCAGCCAGATGGCAGAGCTGCATAGGGCAAGGAACAGGGAAAGGGGACCATCCTCCCCTGCCCTCTCCAGGCACACCACTTTCCCCACACCTTCACGTGTGCACCAGCCTGGAAGCTCTCCAAACCCAGTCCTTTGGGGTTTATATGGAGGCTTCATTACGTAGGCCTGATAGATAAAATCATTGGCCACTGTCATTTGATCCAACCTCCAGCCCCTCTCTGGAGGTCAAGGGTAGAACTGAAAAATTCCAACCTTCTAATCACCAGGTTGGTTCCCTTGGCAACCAGGGCCCATCCTTAGATTACCAAAGGGCCTTCCAAAAGTCACCTCATTATCATAACAAAGGACACATTTATTGCTCTTATCACATGAAATTCCAAGGGTTTTGAGAGCTGTGAACCAGGAACTGTGGACAAAGACCAAATATATATGAGAAATATATATATATATATATATCTCTTGTCATCTGAATGTCCAGATACATATTTCTTATAAATCACAATATTGCAACCATAGACAGGGTGGCTTATAAACAACAGTTTATTTCTCACAGCTCTGGAGGCTGGGAAGTCCAAGATCAAGGCACTGACAAATTCAGTGCATGGTGAGAACCGGATTCCTATTTCACAGACAGCTGTAACCTCACAAGGAGAAAGGGGCAAGGGAGTTCTCTGGAGTCTCTTTTATTATAAGAGCACTAATCCCACTCATGAAGGTTTCACCCTCAGGACCTCAACACCCCCCAAAGGCTCCACTTCCAAATACCATCACACTGGGGATTAGGTGTCAACACTCAAATTTTGAGGGTAGTACAAACTTCCATTCCATAGCAACGCCCCAGTACCTTTTGTTTGGTTCAAACAGCATTTTTTATGTTTGTTTTAATGTGAATGACTTTAAACTGGGTACAACTTTTCAGGTCAGTCCCACCACTCCTTACATTTCTGCCCATTTCGTTAATTTACATCACCCACCTACCTCATAGAGACATTTGAGTTTTCAACTTCTGCCCATCAGCCTAATCTCATTTCAGTCCCTTACTGTTGTCCTTTACCCATCTGCCCTATACTTATCCTTCTTTTTTTTTTTTTTTTTTTAGATTTTATTTATTTGAGAGAGAGCCAGAAAGAGAGTACAAGCCAGGGCAGAGGCAGAGGGAAAGGGAGAAACAGGATCCCCAAGGAGCAGGGAGCCCGACTCGAGGTTTGATCCCAGGACCCTGGGATCATGACCTGAGCCGAAGGCAGCTGCTTAACCGACTGAGCCTCCTAGGCGCCCCAATACTTATCCTTCTTAATGTGAAACATTCTTCATAGTCTCTTTTCCAGATCAACTAGGATATTCAAATCGCTCAAGACCTAGCTTGAAGCATTCCCAGATTAATTTCAGTAAACAATAAACTTTCAAATCCTCCTAATTCCAACAGCACTTGCTAGTTGTGAACTATCCTCTTGGTCAGTTGCCTCATTAATAACTTATTACCCTCCCATTAAAGTCTAAAAGTAGTGTGATTGCTTTTTTGATGTGTCAACTTTATTAGGCTACAGTCCCCATTTATTCAAATGCTAATCTATGAGTTGCTGTAAAGGGATTCTGCAGGTGAATATGGAGTCCCTAATCACTTGAGTTTAAGTAAAGGAAGGTGTCCTGGATAACCGAGATGAGCCAGAGTTAAATCAGCTGGGAGGCCTTAAAAGGAACTAAAAATTCAGAGAAAGATTGAGAGAGATTCTGCCTGTGGACAACCACTTTGGCCTGTTCCCAGGAAAGGGTGTTCTATCCTCCCTTCCTGACTGCCTGCCCTGTAGATTTTGAACTCGCTTAAGCCAACCCTCACAATTATGTCAGCCAATTCTTTGTTTACACACATACACACTTACAAACACACATATATCCATCCTACTGATTCTACTTCTCTCGTTGAACCTGACCAATTCACACAGTAAGTAGCAAGAACCATCTCTTCTTTCTGAAACTAGATCATGTAGAACATACACACACAAACATATAAACTCACATTTGGGTGCCTAGTTAATACCAATGAATAAACCGAAGAGATTAAAATTGTAACAAAGTATTATACGCATAGAAAAATATGCAGGATAAACAGGATAAATAAATGCTGAATAACAAGAAAAAATTATAAAAGTAAGCCAGTATAAGTCATGAAACTTGGGAAAGAAAAAAAATATTTGAAATGAAATCACTGAGTAAGTTTTGAATGTAGACTGTCAAGTGATAACAATGCAAAATAAAATGAGAAAAATACTTCTGAAACAATGGTAGGACAAGTAAATAGTGAACTATATGTATATCCACATATATATCTGAACAGAGTTCCAAATAATTAAAATGCTACAAAACATGTATTTTATCTGTCTAGGTGCCCAATTTTTTAGTTCACTCTTCCAAGCTGTCATAGTGATAGCAATAATTGATGTTTACCATTTTAATATTAAAGTTTTCTCACTAATGGTATTAGATATAAATGACTTTGATTTGTGATTTTCCCCCAACACTGTGCTTTTAGAATGCATGACATGATTATGTATGAAATGGGAATTGAAAATTCCCTTAATATCCATGAGCATGTATTTATGCAGTCTTTAAAATTTAGAATTATGTAGGTTGCCTAAGCACTAGATTCAAACATTCAAATATAAACGATTACATATATATGGTAATCATCCTATATGAAAGAATTGCAAGGAGCAGGGAAGGAAGGAGTTGAGTACAGAAGTTCAAGGTTATAACTCTCTGGACATTCCACTATCTACAGAGCATGCACATTTTTTAAAATATTCTAAAGCTTCTGGTTAGCTACGCAATGACTCAGAATTGGCACACAACATCACTAAAACCAAAGGATATGCTTTTGGTTTGAAAATTGGTTTCTTGTGTCAGTTAAAATTCAGAAACACATTTGCTAATCCATGCCAACCTCCTTCTAACCCCCCCCACACACACACACCATTATGTAAAATTATTTTAATCAAATGAAACTATGTGGATCAAGTTTAACTTTTCACCAAATTATAAATCCTGAATGCAAGATGTTATAGAATGGAAATATTGATATTCCACCAGGGAAAGTGGAAGAAGCAGTTTTTTTATTATATTACTTTAACGAGAGAGAAAGAACTCGGGCCCCCAAAATATTAAATTTAGTTCAAATTCAATTTAGCGAACATATATGAAGTGCCTACTACTTACCAGGTGCTGAGTTGACAAATGTGAATAAAACACAGTTATTGCCCTCAAGATGATCATTATGTAATGGAAACAACAGCTATGAAACCATGTGATAAGTACAGTAATAGAGTTCTATACAGAACATTATACGACCAGAAAAGAGGGTTTCCTAAGCTTCTGGAAAGGACAGGAGTGTCAGCGGTGATTTCCTAAAATGGTTATTCCTGAGCTAAGTCTCTTTTTCTTTTTTTTTAAGATTTATTTATTTATTAGGGGCGGGGGAGAGGGGAGTGAGAATCCCAAGCAAACTCCCCCCTGAGTGCGCAGCCCAACACAGGGCTTGATCCCAGGACCCTGAGATCATGACCTGAGCCAAAATCAAGAGCCAGTCAACCAACTGTGCCACCCAGGCACCCCTCTGAGCTGAGTCTCAAAGGATGAGCAGAAGACAACCAAGCAAAGAGGAGGGAGGACAGCCTTACAAAGGAGGCCTTGTGAGTAAAGCAAAAAGCAGAGCCAGCATGCTGTATTTAGGCTACTATAGATAACTCAGGGTTGTTGGAGAATAAGGAGACAAAAGCGATGAAGAGTAGCATCAATCCCGAACTATACATATGATGGATAAGAAAGCCTTTCTTTTTTTTCTTTTTTCTTTTTTTTTTAAAGACTTATTTATTTATTTATTTGACAGAGAGATAGAGAGCACAAGTAGGCAGAGTGTCAGGCAGAGGGAAAGGGAGAAGCAGGCTCTCCGCTGAGCAGGGAGCCCGATGCAGGGCTCGATCCCAGGACCCTGGGATCATGACCCGAGCCGAAGGCAGCTGCCCAACCAACTGAGCCACCCAGGTGCCCCAAGAAAGCCTTTCTTGATAGGATAGATGAACTTGGCATCTCAGAGTGTGGAGAAAGGAAAAACCAGTACCCAAAAAGCAGCAAAAGACATTAAGGACAAACACTGCTCCTTTATAATTTTGGTTAGGCGGGTCCTAAACAGTTGTAGAGACAGATAAACAACTTCCCCACTAACATCAAAAAATACCATCCACAGATGATTAAGTTTGCCTACAACATAAACAACGAAGCCACAAACACATTCGGGGAAGCTCAAAAATATCAGCAATGTTATGATTAATCAAAATATTATTTTGACAAGTGTATTCATTCTCATTACCAAAAAACCAAAAAGGTGTGTAATATCTCATACACTCTTAAATTATTATAGTGACACATATATCCCTAAGCATTAGATTCCCTAGTTGTTTTCAAAAGTAAACAAACAAACAAAAACAATGACAATGTGCATAACAAGTAATGCTTTCTTTCAAGAGACCTTCACTGTTAAATCTGATGTCTACCAATCTGGGAATGACCAGTGGCAGGATAATCCATTTCTTATCATTTTAAATTCTGGTAACAGTCTAATGATGGCTAGAACTGAAGAGACAGTGATATGACAATCTTTACAAGAAGTTCCACTGGAGATCAAACCTATGTCTGATAACCAAGAACGTGTGATAATTTTGCTTTCACATACCTTCTTCTATCTTCCAGATTGGTAGTTCTCAATAGGCACGATATTATCACGAGGCAACTATACAAATCAAGCAAGCATTATGGCCTGGTAGTTAAGTGGAAGGTCTTGGGAATCACACAGACCTGCTTTAAAATCCATCTTTTGCCATTTATTTAGCCCTGTTATCTAAGGAGATGTACTTAACTTCCCTAAGCCTAGGGAACGATGAGGCAGACACATTTCACACATTTCAGAAGCCCCTCACAAGTCCTGGCAGGATCAAGCCCCAGTCACTCCCCCCTCCCCCCACGTGACCAAACAATACTGCCTCTTATTGCATCTTTGAATTGGCTCTCCCGTTCCCTGTATCCCGTTCGCCTCTCCTGAATTCCAGCTCACTGAGATGAAAACCTCAAACCACCTCCATCCGAACTGTCACAGGCTCTTCTCTCAGGAGACCCCAGCGAAGACAGTGCCCTAAAGTAGCTGAAGCCTGTGGACCCTAATTACAGAGTGAAGTAAAAAGTTTTCGGTTTCTTACCAAAGCAGACAGGTCCCCAAGGAAACAAGGTCCTTCTTCAACAGACTGGAAGGGAAAGAGCACTTCTGGCTTTGATACTTCTCATACCGTCTGGGACATTTTGTGTCCTCTCAGTGTGCCCCCGGTGACCAGCAGCACGTGCTCCATCCCCTTTCCGCGCCAGCGCCCTCCGGGGCGCCCCAGAAGCACGCAGCCACGCTGACGCATGCGCACACCTGGAGGGACAAGGCGATAGACGCTCCACCGTAACTCAAGACCCACGGGGTCGGGAGGGAGCAGGAGAATGCGCACTTCTCTCATCTCTCGATTGTGCGTACTTAGTGACCGATTCTGTAACGCACCTCCTGATTGGCCTTCCCTCTTTCCTGGTTTTGCACCACCCAGTCGCTCCCTCTATTCTCTTGGGTTCGCTTCCCAAGATATATGACCCATACCTCTAGATCATTCTCTGGAGAGTGGTCTTACAGTTAGAAAGAATCACTGAAGATGAAGATGATTTCTCAGCCTCTTTAAGGGGGATCTAGGCAAAGAAAATGCCTGTCAGTAGATTAGACTACAACAAACACACCCCGGGAGAAGATCGTGGCCTCTGACTGTCCCAGAGGGTTGGCCTGTTAGACAACTGGATGGAGCTCTAAAATGGCCAGGCCCATCAAATGTCACAATTATTTAAAAATATATAGTAAAATGCCACATATAGCAAAAATCACAATTAACATTTCAAGCACAGCATTGGTGCCATACTCAAACGGTTTCGTTTTATAATCGAGTTACATATGCCAGATTTATACTGAAGGCCTCCAGCAATCTGTGGACCAAAGTGCAAAGTCTCATCATAAGTGGCATTATTTTGGATGATCCCCAGCCTCAGTGAGATGTCATCCTTCCCATCTATTATCAAATCAAATCCCTACCCAGAGACCCATGTTTAAATGGAGTAAACAAGATACATAACTGAAAAAAAAATTGATATCAATATGATTCTATAGATTTTGTAGTTTTCGTACAGTTATAATTAATATCAAAATGATATAAGCATAATAAAATCTTTAATCAAATGAGTTAGACAACAGTTCAACAATTTAATGTTGAAATTAAAATAGAGAAAAAGTACAAAAAAGGATATGGTTTAGCAGGTAGTAGGTTCTATGTTACCTCTGAACCACTAATTGAAAGCCTCTCCGAAAAAGTAGTCCATGTTTATTTATAAGCCATAACCAACAGGAGTTGAATTAGTTTACACTCCTCAGGACAGAGATCTGTGGTCCTTTGGGAGAAAACTAGAAGGAGCAGGTGCTAATAAGAAACAAAAAGCTGGGGGAGGGGCACTTGGAGGGTGCAGTCAGTTAAGCGACCAACTCTTGGTTTCAGCTCAGGCTGTGATCTCAGGGTGGTGAGTCTGAGCCCTGTGTTGGGCTCCAGATTGAGCATGGGGTCTGCTTGAGATTCTCTTTCCCTCTCCCTCTGACCTTCCCACTCGTGCTCACACTCTCTCCCTCTCTCTAATAAACAAATAAATCTTAAAAAAAAAAAAAATGTGGAAGATGTTCAAAGTTCTGCCCACCAAGATGGAAATACAATACAATTTGGAGCCCAATACAGCTCTACTGCTAATACACTACTTGATTCAACCATTGCTGAATGACATAACTCCTAGAACACATTCCTTTAATGTGAGTGCAATTTTTATTGGGAGGGATTGGCGGGGGGGGGGGGGGATTTGCTAAACTAATATTGATTTGAATTATGTAATTTGCCAAGTATTGTGCTAAGTCATTTATATACTCCCTAATCATCTAACCATTCAGAATATTGCTATAAATATTATAAACCCATTTTGCAGATGAGAAAGCTAAAGCTTAGGTCTTAAGCAACTTTCACCAAGACCACAATTAGTTACAGGTAGAGTCAGACAGGCCTGTCTAACTCCAGGGTTACTGTTCTTTTTCACTACACAAGGCTGCTCATCTTTCTTTTTGTTTGCATCAGGGCAAATTTATTGCCAAACTTCTCAAATGCATCACAATTTTCATCCATGGTGAAGTAAAATGTTTTCTCTACAAGAATGCTAGAAGTGTTATATGTAGCTCCTAGCTAAGTAGCAAGAACAATTATATGTTCCAATATTGACACGTACATTTAGAAATGTAGCTGTGTTTCTGAATTGAACTGAATTACATAGAAATTGACTGGAATAGGCCTGACTTACCAATTTTTGAATATAAAGAATTTGGAATTAAAGAATTAAAACTTTTGATTTTATAAATTAAAGAAATTCTTTGAAGAGGATATAATAGGCAGGACTGATATGTTTCCTTAAAAAAAGAAAAAACAAACACAAAAAGAAAGGCACCATTTCCAGACAGAGACTGAGCAGGGAATTAAATTTAAGCTCAAGGTCTTCAGTGATTCTTTCTAACTGTAAGACCACTCTCCAGAGAATGATCTAGAGGGCTCTCTACTCCGAGCAAATCTCTTTGGAGACAGCTCTGCATCTTCCTGCTCAGCTTCTTCCCTTTCTAAAAATGTCTCAGCTTGTCTTTGAAATATTTGTGACATTAAAATGCAATTCTGCCTTTCCTCTTTCCTTTTCTCTGAACAGTAGTCGGTAATTACTCCTCTACCACCACCCAGAAACCCCTAGAATGTCTGCATGTATAATGTATCATGCATGTGCTCAACAGAATATGTTTTTTCTGTATAGAGAAAGCCTTGAAAATCTGACAAAGTCTTCAAGTTTCTCTAACAGAATTTTAAGCACAGAATCTTTTTTTCTGCATTTAATATTGACTCCAGGCATCTTCCGTGGCTTTAAAGTCTACAAATTATTATTCAATTTACATTCTTAGGGTTACATGAATGCCAGTTCCTCTCAGGCATTGTGGTTGGCTTGTCCTGGGATACTTGAGTTGCTTTACCCCCATTCCTCTTGCAAACTTAGTCGAGACTTTTAAAGTTCATGATTTTTATTAACCTCTTGGAAGTTATGTTTCACAGAGTACCTCATCCCTGCTCTGGAGTTCTAGGGTTACAAAGTCACGTGCATCACTGACAGAAGCAACTTTGCTTTGGATGTTATGCCACTTGGGAAAACTCCAGATAGAGGAGAATTTATCACAATAATAATATAGTATGAAGTTATTTGCAAAGAAATATATTACCAGATAAATATCCAGCATGGATATCAGGGTGGATTAGTCCTGCATGCCATTTAAAGAAAGAAAACTACTTTGTAATAGGAAAATTATTTTTATATCTCTGATCTCACCTGCTGCATTTCCCTTCCATTCTGCTGATAATTTCATACACTTTTATGAAGAGCAATTCCAGACTCCATTATTGTTCCAAGCTCTGACATTCTCATAGAAAATGAAAAACGGCCATAACCTTCCCTCCTGCTCATAAAGTCCTAGAAAAGGTGGATCAGACCAGAGAATCTTCTGACTTAGGGTGAATTTTTTATTCTTTTACATAAATGCCCCAGGCAGGAATAAGGAAGAAGTATTTCAAACCCAATTCCAAATATTTCCCTTGGAATCGCTCCCTGAGAAGAATGGAGCGGCTACCAATTAGCATATCTGTAGATCTCCTGAACAAACTCAGTAATATTTTCATTAATAAGTTGACTGAACAGAGCCCCAGCTGTCACCTGGGCACATACCCTAACAGGAGAATTAAAAAAATAAAATAAAATAAAATAAAGAGGGAAAGAAAGCCAAATGATTATTATTTCTTAAAATGCCTTTGTGAGGCATGGTGTCACTGAGCTAAAAGGGCCTATGAAGTCCAATTGGTCTACCTTCGCTCTCTCCTTTTACAGGTGAAGAAACTAAGGCCTGAGGAACTTAGGAGAGGTGTTCAAGTTCACGTGGCTACATAGTGACAGAGCCAGCACTAGGGCTCAAATAGCTTGACCACCGATCTAGGGTTCTTCTCACACTGATAAAAGTAATCTCTAATATGCTATTCCATTATTTTCATAGTTTATAGATTTAACATAGTTGAATTGTTTTTTCTCAAGGGCTAAGTTATGCCTGTTGATCACATATCATTGTTCTTTCAGATATTCACTGAAACAACTGTAATGTCACTAAAATAGAAATGTCGTGGCCCCATTTCCTTTTTTTTCTTTTTTATCTAAAATGTGTTTATCGGATGGTTTCCCACTCATCTTGATACAGGGGGCTTTTAGTGCTGCTTCTGTGTGAAGGCGTGCCCTCCTCTAAGCCTTGGTTTTCCTTCTGCAGCCAACACACAGAACTGCTAATGGGCATGGCTCCTGAGAGGGGTGGTTTTATAGCATTGTGGGTGTTTCACATGCGCCAAGTAGGAATTTGTGTACTGCACTAGGTCCTTCTTCTCGTGTTTCCTCTTCTCCTGTTCTGGAGGGATGGGAGGTGTAGGAGATCCTCTGTGAGAGGGATGTTCTCTTGGGGAGGTCATCGCTGCCGAAAAGAGAGGGGTCCCATTTTCTTGAGGAGGAACTGCTGACATCACAATCATAAGGCGTACTCTGTACTCTCTCCCAAATTCGCCCATTAAGGAAATGAAATGACATGTTGGACCATAACAGCACTAGTTTTCATTGCTTCGTACTGCTCTCTCATGATCTCATGGAAGCAGCATGTTTCCTCTTTTATCATGTCTTCGTTTTTGTGCATTATCCTTGACCTGTAACAGGCATGCTTTTCCTATTAAAACAAGTTGATTCTTATACAAGACTTCCTTGCTGAGCAACAAAAAATAAAGACTCATATTCAAGAATGTTCGAACGTCTCTTGAATGTACGAGCATTAGAATAGATAGGAAGGGGCAGACACAGTGCCATGAACGTCTTTGGAGACTCCATGAGAGTTCATCAGGCCTCACAGCAGCCCAATTTGGGGAGCCCATTTCAGAGGAACCAGGGAAAAAAACAAAATGAAGATGGCTCAATGAAAGAAAAACTACTAATTGAGACAAGTTATAGTGTTTTGCACTACCATTGAAAGCCTTTGCAAGGAAAAGGAAAGGGCTGACAGGCAAATCAATGTATGATGCACCCCAACGTAAGCCAAAAATAACCTTTTACCCCAGATAGGTTCCCTACTCAGAGTTGCCCAGGGCACGTCGAGTGGCCACTGCTCCCTACCTCCAGAGAGCCTGTGACAAGAGGGAGAAGCCAACCAACCACAGTACTCTCCTGACTCTGTCAAGTACCCTCCAAAATAGTACCAGCTTTAAATTCCAGTATTCCTAGAACATCTGAAACTCAGGTTGGGATCAAAATAGGCCACTACCAGAGGTGGCTCAGTTGGTGGAGCATGCAACTCTTGATCTCAGGGGTGTAAGTTCGAGCCCCATGTTGGGTATAGAAATTACTTAAAAATAAAATCTTAAAAAAAACCTCTAAATAAATGAATCAATCAATCAATCAATTTGCTCATACTAGAAGGAAACATCAATTTGGTCTCCAGGTTTAAAAGTAAAGGGGGTTGGGACACCTGGGCATCTCAGATGGTTGAGCGTCCAACTCTTGGTTTCAGTCCGGTAGTGGTCTTGGGTTGGGGGGTCATGGGGTTGGGCCCCGTGTGGGGCTCTACACTTGGCACGGAGTCTGCTCGAGATTCTTTACCCCCTCCCCTCCTCCCCCAGTACCCCGCTCGTGTGGGCTCTCTCTCTCTAAAATAAATGATTAAATAAAATCTTTTTTAAAAAGTAAAGGGGATTATCTCAGGGAGTATCTAGCTCAGCCTGCTATAACAAAAATAGCTAGGACTGTGTGGCTTATAAACAACAGAAATTCATTTCTCGGAGTCCTGAAGCCTGGAAGTCTAAGATCATGATGCCAGCATGGGTCAGGTTCTGGTGAGATTCTTCCAGGATACAGACTGCTCACCTCTCCTTATATTCTCCCACGGCCAAGAGCAGAAAGGGGAAACAATGACTCTTATGAGGGCGTTAATCCCCCTGTCCATAAGGGCTCCACTCTTGTGACCTCCTTGAATCCTAATTATCTCCCAAACACTCCACGTCCTGATAATATCATATAGGGAGGGGGGTTGTGTTTCAACATAGGGGGAGTGTTCACTCAATTATGCCAATGTAATATGAAGTTTAAAGTACTTCAAATGAACTTAACCTTCTTAGTCACTTGAGTTCTTTGGGCAAAAGGGAAATCTCAGGAAATAAATTATTACTCTTTGGGAAGAAAATATACCATTTAGTATTTCTTTGGATTTCATTACATTTCTGTCCATGCTGTTTACTTCAGTTTTAAAACATGGCCAGATACATCTTTATTAGCCACTTTAATCTGGTAAGACTTCAGATGTTGCCCATTATCTGCTCCAATTTGAAATGCTCTCACTTGTGCTTGTCAGTGTAGACAGAACTCTATCAATAAAAGTTTTTCTTTCTCTCTTTTTTTAATGCATTTGCACCTCTAGGACAGAAACTCTAAAGTATTCTATGACTACCATAGAAAAAATAATAAAATTAAGATAAGATATGACTAATATCATATTACCAAAACCTAAAAAAAGGAAATATGTTGTACCAAATTTCAACCATTTTACCATGTTCTGTATTTAAATTAAAAAATGATATCTGTGAATTCTAATAGTTTCCAAATTACCCTTTGATGACAGACTTCAGAGACTGAATCAATTGGATTTTAGTAGCAGTAGGGAGTGAGATGCTGTGTTAATAGGAACAGTAAAGTGGTCCCTTCCTTTAACAACATCCTCTCCTTTTAACTTAGTGCCAAATAAACACAACTCCTGGAATGAAGATTTAATAGGGGAAAAAAAGGGAAATTTTCCCAACAAATAATAACAGCAGCACTTAAAGCACATGAGGAATTAAGATACATCTCTGCCACTAGATTAGTAATGAATAAATAGGGCCCCCTAATTTTTACTGTGCTTGCAGTAAAACAGACCACACAGGACTCCTCTTGTGGAATCTGAGAGTAGTGCTTTAAAATCCTTACATGGCTTTAGCACCTGTGATGACTTAGGATGTTCAGGGATGTCTAAAGGAAAAGGTACTCAGCATTTTCTTATACATATAGTTAAAAATAATTTCTTGACTGTTAGCTACTGTGACCCAGAGGACAGCTTCAGGCCCAAACACCAGGGGTATTATTCTCTACTCACTTATTACCTACATTAGCTTTTTTTTAATGTGACTCATCAATTACCCCTATATAAATTCATCCTCCAGCACTGATGATTGATATAAATGTTCCCCATCCATGATAACATAATTTACAGTACTAACTTCCTTTCATCTACAATTCTGCATAGGTTTTTTGACTCGTACTAAGATCCCACATCACTTTAATTTTTCATATTGAATTCATTTCAAGAGCTGCACCCCGGGATCCCCTCACATGACATCTCATTTTCAGGACAATCTGTAAACACTATGGCAATCTGTAAGCCAGCCTGATAGGAGGTTATGTTTATTGAGACCCCAAGGAACTGCCAGTGCTGAAGGGAGAATCTTCGCCTGTTACTGCCCCCACATTAGCTTCTGCTAATGGCTGTATTCTGACGGATGCTGGTATAGAGCTAACTCAGACTCAACAGAAATCACTCTTGGGTAGAGGCTTGGATAGTTGTACAACCTTTAATTCTCCAGGAACAAGGCAGGGATCAGGGTGGTTATACAGAAGCAGAAACACCCCACTTTCCCCTTCCCAACCCCCAAATTCCCACTGGCATTGTACTATACTGTGTCCTATGCTATGATGGAAATTTGACAGTAAAGAATTTACTGTGGGAGACCCACAGATTCTGTGCATTTGCCACTTTTTTTCCCCTCTAGTTCCACTCAAAACCTGCTAGTTTTTTTTTTTTTTTTTTGGTTTTTTTTGGATTTCTCACTACTTTATTTTTTTTTAATTTTATTTTATTATGTTATGTTAATCCCCATTTATTACATCATTAGTTTTTGATGTAGTGTTCCATGATTCATTGTTTGTGTATAACACCCAGTGCTCCATTCAATACATGACCTCTTTAATACCCATCACCAGGCTGCTAGTTTTTTAAAAAGAGCTATGCTTTTATAGATTGTAATCTGAATCTAGGACCTACGTCACGGGAAAACCCACTGAAATCGCTGGGAAGCATGTATATATGACATATTTAAGTGTCCATAAACAGTTAAACAGCAAAAGCCTGTCAAGGCAGCCAGAGAACAGCTTTTAACCAAAGGCTGTTGATGGGGGGGGGGGGGGGGGGGGGGGGGGGGGGGGTCCTTGATAGCAAAACACAGGAAACAGCAATAAAGTAAATGACTTCTGAGTGGTGGGGGAAACAATTTTTTAACTAGTGCTCAGCCTGAAGTTTGTTCTATTTCCCACCCCTAAAAGCCAATAGAGACTTCAAAACCTCTTCATCGCTACTACAAAGGAAAGATATTTTTATCTAGGCAGCTATGGAAGAACTATACAATTACTGATTGGGGAGCTAATCACATTTCCAGCATTAACATGAATCCATATAGCAAAAGATAGGAAGTAAATAGCTACAGCCATGAAAATCAGTACGTAAGGAGTTTGCATTTCAAATACTAAAACAAATACTAATACAAAACTTTGTTGTGGCAGATTGAGAGACTAAGAATTCTCCACCATTCGTATATCAGCCCTGACACAAGTATATTGTGCCTATATTGGCCACTGTAAAAGGGAATGCATCAACATGGGGCATGCGTGGATCAATGGGACATCAGGTGATTAAACACACACACACACACACAAAAAAAAAACTAATGGCTGGACCTGACCCTGGGCAGAGATGTTTCCCTAGCCCTATCTGCTGCTTCTCATGGATTTGGTGAGAAGAAACTGAGAGATAACATAAAACTATAATATCATTATTTCCAAATATAACTTAGAGTTTGTTTCATCTCTAGCTGTGCTTACATTCATGATTTAGTAAGCACATCTAATTCATTCTATTATGAGCATTTAATTGTCCTTCATTATTGTAATCTTTCTAAAGAATCTTTATAAATACTTTAAATAACTCCATTTGATCATTTTTAAAGAGAGGAAACTCTACTAAAATGTCCCAAATTAGGTTTTCAATCAAGACCTTTATATCCAGGGAAGCATGTTAAACAAAATGATGTCTGTTCTAGATCTAGCCCTGTGTGAATATATCTTATATTATACCTTTACGTGGAGGACATGCTATTATTTAACATATTACAAATGGATGAGCTATGTTGTCTGACCAACGGGAATCTTCAAAACTGACTGTCTGAACTTACAGAAATATGACATTATCTAAGCCTGTTGCTCTTACTCACCAGTGAGAGCTGCTAATTACCAGTTGTGGAAACACAGCCCAAATGCATAATTCAATTTCCTCTCCAACAGAAGGAAATTTTCTCTGAAAAGAAAATGTTTTCTCTACTTTTTAAAAACTTTTTATGTAGAAATATTATCAAACTCATGCAAGTATTACAAAAATAGAACCAAGAACTTCTGTATTCACCTAGATTCATTTCTACCACATTTGTTACCTTTCTCCCTCTCTCCTTTGCTCTTTCTCTCCTGAACTATTTGACAAGGAGTTGCACATACCGCATCCCTATATCACAGTACAATTACAAAATGGCAAAACTTGACATTGATGCAATACTACTTTCTAACACGGCAATCATATTTAAATTTCATCAATTTCCTCAATAAATCCTTATAGCAATTTTTTCTTTGATCCAGTTCCTAACATAGGATCATAATTTGCATTTGGTTGCATGTCTCTTTAGTCTTATCCAATCTGAAAGAGTTCCTTGGCCATTCTTCATCTTTCACGACACTGATACTTTTGAAGAGCACATACCACTTGTTATGTATATGGCCCCTATATTTGGATTTATAGGATGTGTCCTTGTGATCGAATTCAGATTATGCCCCTCTCCTTTTTTTTTGCAAGAAGTCAAAGTACATAGTGACAACCTAAGTGACATTTTCTTCTCCATGTATCACATCAGAAGGCACAAAACACTGGTTAAGATGGTGCTAACCAGGTTTCTCCACTGATATGTTAAGAGTCTCCCCTGACTTTCCCCATTCATTTTCAGTTCAATAACAACTCCATCCCATTCTCCAAGGTGCAAAGAAAACGTCGGTAGAAATATTTCTCCTATATCCAAACAGAAAATAAGTTGATATCATCCTTTATACTTTGATTAAAAATCATTCATGCTATGTACTGTTTTACCTCTGTATTTGTTTTAAAATCTTAAATTTACAGGACGCCTGGGTGGCTCAGTCATTAAGTGTCTGCCTTCGGCTCAGGTCATGATCCTAGGATCCTGGGATCGAGCCCTGCATCGGGCTCCCTGCTCCGCGGGAAGCCTGCTTCTCCCTCTCCCACTCCCCCTGCTTGTGTTCCCTCTCTCGCTGTCTCTCTCTGTCAAATAAATAAATAAAATCTTAAAAAATAATAAAATAAAATCTTAAATTTCCAATAGAGAATTGAAGAACTTTGGTGTGAAGAAAATTTCTGGCATCAAAAAGCAAGTAGAAGAGATATTTAGGAGGAAGGACGCCTTCTCTTGCCTCAGTCTTATTAAATGTCTGCCTAACTCTAATGTAAACATAATACTTTAGGGTCCTAAATATCAGGCTTTTGGTGAGAAAGAAAAATGGCATTAGTAGCCATTTCATTTGCTCATTCCTTAATTCAGTCTTTATTTCTTCTTTCTGTCTATCTTACTTTCCTTTCTATCCCTGTATTTCTATCATTCATTCCTTCCTTGGATAATCATTCAACCTATTCTTTGTCTTCCTGTGCTCCAAACTCCTAATGGTTAGATGCCAAAAAGCAGAGATATTTCTCAAAAATCAGTGCCCTCTATTTCTCCTCTACTTCTACCCTTGACCTGACATACAACCCCTCCTTAGGAACTGGATAATTGGACACACACACACACACTTACAAGTCATTTAATTCATTATTTCACTATTCACCTAAATTTTTATAGTCAAATTGATAAGTGTGTATTTTCTGTTACAATTTAGAGGACTCTAGCATAGTAGGATGTCTGTTGCCCGCTAGAAGACTTCCAGAGAATCAGCTGAGAATCTCTTCATTCCTTGTTACTGGGCAAGCCTATTAATTTTCAAACCTGCTTTATTTGACCAACCCTATGAGGTCCATAATATTCCAGGGAACTTGGGAGAGATCGAATGAAACAGAATTTGTGAAGGCACACTATAAAATGTAAAAAACTAAACAAACATAAACTATCGTTTTCATGATCCTTTTCAACAAAAGATTTTTCTTCAAGTTTGCTTAAAGCCCCAATCTAATACCCATGCTTATACACTGGTTCTGAAGATATTAATTAAAAGAAAAAAGATGTCTCAATTGGAATGATAAAATTTCAAGATACTAAAAGGACATTGGATTTCCTCTGTGTATATCCTGGGAGCCCTACAACCGAAAATGAAGATTTGATTGGCTCAGTGACTCTATTTAAAGGAGGAGAAGAGGAAGAAGGAAATGGAGAAGAGCAATTTATATATCTGTATGTTTATCTTCATTTATCTCTCTCTCTCTCTCTCTCTCTCTCTCTCTCTCTATATATATATATATATATATATATACAAGAAGGGAGAGAGGAAGGGAGAGAAAGGGAGAGAGAGAGCATCTTGGCTTTATTTACTAAATCTCTTTCAAAGAAGAAGAAGGAGGAGGAGGAGAGGGAGAAAAGAGGAGAAAGAGAAAGAATAAGAACTGTAAGAATAACCCTCTGTCACATAGTTCTGACTAAAAACTCTGAGGACTTCTCACATAATGGGCTCATCTCTACCACTACTTCAATAGTATACATGATGACCCAGTGTCTTTTGATGAATGTTAAGCGTTAAGTTGCTTGTTTTTCTTCCCTAAAGAAAGAGCCAAATGCATTGCCCGTGCTTTGCTTTCCTTAATGCCACTATTGTGCAGGGATTCGCTCAGCAAGCTAGGGGAATAGCATGTGGATATTGAATACAAAGAGGCAGCAGGTTCCAAATGCAGCCTCTAAAAGAGGAGACTGTCCCTGTACCCTGCATGGGATAGAATGAAACTGTGTTTTGTCCAAAATTAAAAAGCCTGACCTGCGGGTCCTTCGAGGAGGAAAAGATTTCCTACGAAGGTGACATCTGGATTCTCTCCCTGCTTCTGCTACTGCTGCTGTTTTTACCACCATTTTCTATATTCCTTTTTTTTTTTTCACTGCAATTGTCAAAATTTAAGTTTGAAAATAGGTTATCCAGCCCTCTTGTACTAAATAGTTTGGATGAGGGAGAAGCTTATGATTTCCCAAGCAGATATATTTTAAAAGGGTTAAAAGGCCCCACTATTTCTTCCAGAAATTTTAATAAGCATATAGAAATAGCCAGCTGGCTAATCCTGGGAATATCCCTCCTCCCTGTTCATTTTATAGAAAGATCCTGTGGTCAGGAAATATAAAGCTTTCAACACATTGACCACAGCTAGGATTATAGCCTCATATGGTAGAGCTTTTTCCCACTGTCTTTTTCTGGGTGTTGGCAATCTCCTGCCACCCCCTCACGGGTTTCCAAGTCACCTTCACCCTTCACTCACCGGGGAGAACTTCAAGATTGACTGCACTAATGAGGGAGTCTGGAATTGAGACATTACATGGAAATCCATCAGTGTGATTAAACTTAGCATGCACACTGTGTGTGCTTGGTACTTTCAAAGAGGCTGGCTATTAAATGGCTTCATATTTTTATACCTTTTGGCACCCTCATAAAAGGACTTAAGGAAACAGAATTTTTCCTTCACTGCTACAGATGGACTAAGGCAAATCTCTACTAAGAAGCTATAAAATAATTTGAAACCTCTCAGGTTCATTGATAAATCAAGTCATTGGCTCTGCAGAATATTTTTAAATGTATAAAAACATATATTAATAAGGTTATATTTGTATGTAAAGGCAGACATGTGGTGGGAAACCTATTACATTGCAAATAAAATAAAACCTCATTAATTCAGAGTCACTTAGATCAGAATTTCTGATGTAACAAAGATCTGACTGAGCGAAGTTTGCTTTACCATATCAATGAAGAAAAGACTTGCTGAACAAATTACTAGTGTAAATAAAGATTACAGGGAGAGTATATAAACTGTTTAAGAGAATACACTGTTTTCAGTATCCTCCAGCACTTGGGGAGCACCCATTTACATACAAATAATTGAGAGTATAATTACAAGGCAATCTTATGTATTAATCAAAGTTAGTACTCTAAGGACTTCTAAAAGGAAGATTTAATTATTGCAGGTCCACTTCTATATACTCGAAAGAGGTAATACTGCATCCTTTTAAAATATTTTATGGTTCAAACTTCTCACAAATGTATGCACATCTTTGTCCAGTTGATGTAAATTAGTAAACTTTTAAAATATATATCATGCTATTATACATTCATATGCTAGCTTTATTGTTTTTGCATTTTAAGTACTATAAAAAAGTATGTGTGCATTTCTGTGGCATATATGGATACATACTTGCATTAAGTATGGCAGTATGGAATGATAGAAAGAGCATCAAACTTATATGCTCTACCACTTTCCTGCAAGGTGAGCTTGGTTTCCCAATCTGAGCCTAGGTTTCCTACCTGTAAAACCAAGAGAGGTGCTTTAGTACCTATCTTACATCTCAAACTTGTTGCAAGGATCAAATTAAATGTTGTTACTTAAATTAATGAAAATACTTCATAAAGTGAAATGCAAATGTAATCATTTTATCTATATAATGGATACATATCTTTGATTTAGAAGGAAATGTTGATGAGGCATACCATATTAAAATATCCAGATATAAATTTCAAATTCATTATTACCTGAAAAATATACTATGTCCTGGCTTGGGGCGAAACTGTAGTAAAGGAAATTGAAGCAAACACCTACTCATTCTATTTACCACCTACAGTGCGGCATAAGGGATTGAAACCATAGGTATTTTAGCAATTTGTAGAAATCTTTTAGATTTTAAAAATCTGAGATTCCTTATGTAGGTAAGTGAAAATCTCACAAGTGGACAGAGTTTGGGACACACAGGATGGGCCAATCCAAAGAGCAGATAAAACAGTATGCCCCAACCAAGAGCCTTTGCAGCCCAGTTCATCTAACCAAGACCTATCACAATGTCTAGCACATAGGAGGCACTCAACAATAAGCTGGTGTACAACGATGTCTTTTGGCCAGCTATCAGCTAATCCTAGAGAGATTCACAAATGCAGGATCAACATACTTGCCTTTAAGGACAAAAGACTGTAAATTTTACAAGGTAAAAGACCAGATCTATCTTATTACTGATGTATCCCCAAATCCTACAACTTAGTAACTGCTTAATAAGAATCTATTTGATGAATTAGCAACTACTATATGCCATATTTTTTTAAGGGCATTTTTTTTCTCTATTTTTTATTGTTATGTTAATCACCATACATTACATCATTAGTTTTTGATGTAGTGTTCCATGATCCATTGTTTGCGTATAACACCCAGTACTCCATTCATTACGTGCCCTCTTTAATACCCATCATCAGGCTAACCCATCTTCCCACCCCCCCTTCCCCTCTAGAACCCTCAGTTTGTTTCTCAGAGTCCATAATCTCTCATGGTTTGTCTCCCCTATATGCCATATTTTATGTAAGTTGATTAAGACATGGTCTTTACACTTAAAATTTATAATATAAGGCAGCCAGAGAGAGATTTTTATAATGAGACAATGGGGTAAGTGCCATATTTTGAAGAAAGTGCTCTGAGAACATAAAGCATTGATTTGTTATCCTAGTTGTACATTAGAATCACCTGGGGATCTTTTGAAGCCATACCAGTGTCCAGATCAAATATATGAGAGGGTGGAGCTTGGACATCAGTATTTTTAAAAACCATCTCTGGGTGACTTTAATGTGCAGCCAGGTTTGAGAACCATGGGAAGAGAAGTTAAAGAGTATAACAGGAGGTAAAAGAGTCAGGAAAGAAATTTTTCTCAGATGAGGTGATATTTATACCAGGCCTGTTTGTCCCTATGATCCATCAAGCCCAGAAAAATGCTAAGATTTCTTCTGCTTCCAAATTTCCAGCAGTGTCTCCTCTCCAGGGACTACGAAGGCCAGCTCCTTCCATACACTGCTCTTCCAGACCCTGTGAAGTTCTAAATCCCAAGGACCTAATGGGGCAACAGAGGGTCTTAAGAGTTCTAAATAGAATTCACTAGGGAGTAAGATTCAACATCTCAATCTGCAACAGGGCTGAAAGAAAAGGGAGGCAGGGAACTTGTGACTCTCAAGTGGATGAATTGCCTGATGTTGCCTAATTTCTTCACTTTGGGAGTTCTTTATATGTGGTCATACTCAAGGGTGTGTGGTTTTATGATTTAATGAGGGCTGGTATGATCTGAGAAGTCAAGGTATTAACTTTGTCATAAGTTTCAATCATCTTCACACTTAATGTTAACTTACACTTGCTTTTATTTAAAAGTGAACAGCCTGGTCCACCATATTAGGAAGGAAAACAATGGAGTTTTTTATCTTATTATCCTGACCCTCCAATCCCAATTAAGTCGGAGGAACAATTTTCACCCTCTTCTTATAATTAATGCCAAAAATTGCAATGCCAAAAGAACATCCATTATAAGAGAGCTGTTTTTCAAAATACTGTACTTCAGTCATATGGGATCAGAATTTTTTTAAAGCCTCTTCTTCAAAACTACTAAAATATATGTAGAAAAAAATCCCACAATCTTATCTAGAATAAAAACCAAAGCCCTAAGACCTTCTATAGAGGAAAAAGCACTTTGGAACTAATTGTGGTTCTACCAGGAGCTACACGCATAAGGTTGGATGAGCCATTCCCTAAACATCTGTAAAATGAAGTGTTGAGGTTGATGATGTTAGAATTTTTTCCATGTAACCATCCTGTCCTACTTTAAATTTAACATATTAACAACAAATCCCAAATACATCCAAGGCTGGCAAGAGAATATCCTGAGGAAAGAAAAAGCCAATCCTCCCTCTAGTGTTATCAAACTTTGTTTACTGATTTGAACACAAAAAAAAATCACTCACAGTTTGACCCACCATCAACATCTTTGGATGAGTCTTTTATGTGTTACTCTAAGTATCTTAGCACCAACGCAGTTCTACCCTGACCAGGTTATGAAGAATCTTGGAAGATTTTATACATATATGTATAATATAAATAATATATATAAGTATATATATTATATATATATATATATATTACTTTTGATGAGTATAGGCAGCCCAGATGGACTTTATTGGTTGCAAGAAACTTTTTCCTAAACAGCTATTACTCATCTAAATGGAAGATCCACAGCCCCTGTGCCTCATTTTTCCACGTAAGTATGGCTGTGTGTAGATAAAGTGAAGGGGCTGCTAGGCAGTAAAAGGCAACATACAAAAGGTGCTGTTATCATTACTGTTTTAAGTCTCATCATGCTTATTCAAAGACTATAAGTCAATGAATAAAAAGGATACATGAGTGGAATGACAGGACAGGTGGTCCGAAAGGCAGCCATACTTCCAAGCTCACCACCAATGGATCCAACAAGTGCGTTCATCTCAATTGTGCATTTACAGACTTAGCAGAGCCTCAAAGAATTCATGACCACCACTGCCTCTGCAAACTCAAAAAAGGTGCTTCTCAGGGAGCATAAACTCCTCCCTTCATCCCTATATATTTCATAGGCCCTTCTCTCATGTTAATGAGATTTTAGATATAACCTACAGGATCCCTAAAGTGCTTGCTATGTGACCTTTGTGGCCAGGGGCTCATGGACCCAAAGGCTTATCAAGGAACCAGTTGGACAGAAAAGGAATTTAACATGTGTTTGATCAGCATCATGAATTATATTATTAAACTAAACCAGGGTATAAATCATGGCAGGTCCAAAGGAGAATTAAAATCACCCAAATCTTCCCCATAGCTGGGAAGGACCACAAAGGACCTTACTGATTATAAGGTTAGAAATGACATTTTCAAGTTCCCATCTGGAGGCATGTTTGTTTCTTGCTGTGTAAGTTTGCTCCTGAGTTCTTCAATGGTCTGTTTTGAAAGAGTGAGACTGACTGAAACAAATGCGTCTGTCTTAAGGACTTAAAAAAAAAAAAATCACTGAAAACAATGTAGGGATATAAATGTCTGCGCCCACAGCCAAGATAAAAAATGCAAAGTCTGGGCCACCTTGCCTTTAATTTTCTAACTGCTGTTTTGTAAGGCTGTGTCATGCTTCTCAGTTCAAACACGCTTTGGCTCTTTATTATTCATGGACCTTTTTCTCAGTCAGTGGTGTTGAATAATAAAACAGCCCAGGATCAAATGGGCCAATTCTCCACGCCTGACACCAACTGCTACTGTTCGCTGGGCTCTGCCAAGCGTTGCCTCTGATAATGAGTGGGATTTGGTTAAACAGTAAATTAATGAATAATGAAATATCCAGGTTGATCAGTTAGAGAGCACGCTTGCTTTGCCCTGGGCTAAATGCTTGGGGCAGAAATTACTCTCAACCGGCACTTGCCTGGCTGCTGGTCTGGATAACTATTTTACAGCCTATTGCTTGACAGAATGCTGGGGAGGGGTAAAACCAGTGGGGGAGAGAAAAGGAAGAAGGACAGAGTTATTAACAGCAAAAAAAAAAAAAGAGAGAGAGAGAGAGGAAGAATAACCTAGTTATCACCTTGTAGGTTTCTAAACTGCATGTGTAAGAACAAAGTCACAAATATGATCTGGAGAAGTCAGAGTTCCAAAATTCCCAACATGTGTTTAACATCAAGGAGAAATGGTGAATGAAAACAGTCTTCTGTGTGTGCTTATGCACATATGTGATTAAATGTAGAACAATTCAACTACAAACTCATGTTTCTGTGTGCACATTAGAGTGATGACATGCACAGAAGCGATCCAGTGTCCAGTGGACAGGAAAACACTAGCCTTATTTTAGTTTCATGCTCTGGTTCTTAAACACACACCCTTCTACAAATTTTAGAACATTAAAAATGTTTCCAAAACAGCTCCATTTAAAAAAGTTTCACTGCAGCGGTACCTGGGTGGCTCAGTCGGTTAATCGTCTGCTTTCGGCTCAGGTCATGATCCCGGGGTCCTGGGATCGAGCCCCGCATCAGGCTCCTTGCTCAGTGGGGAGCCTGCTTCTTCCTCTCCCTCTGCCCTTCCCCGCCCCCACTCCTGCTCTCTCTCTGGCTCTGCTCCCTCTCTCAAATAAATAAATAAAATCTTAAAAAAAAAAGTTACAATGCAACTGAGATTCCAGGAGATATATATATTACATGCAATATGTAATAGTCCATAAATAATATAGTCTATAATATAGTCAGTTTTCAACTTTAACTTCACTGAAGAGTTTTAAATTGTTATGTAGTAGGGCACCTGGATGGCTCAGTGGGTTGAGCATCTGACTCTTGTTTTCACCTCAGGTCATGATCTCATGGGTTGTGGGGTCGAGTCCCACATTGGGCTCCTCACTCAGCAGGTAGTCTGCTTGAAAGATTCTCTCCCTCTGGCCCCTCTACCGCTTTGCCCCCTCTCCCCACCCCCTCCCCGGCCCCACTCACACTCCCTCTCTCTCTCTCTCAAAATAAATACATAAATCTTTTAAAAAAATAGTTATGTAGTTTCATGCATGGATGTATAACAGGTTTGCTCATTCATATGAGGACATTCATATGTCCTTTACAAGAACCCACCTTTGCATCATCAGAAACCCACAGAAGAGTGCCAAGAGGACAACACATACTAAGAAAACATGTTCTTTCACCCCTGACATCTGTTTGGGAGATATATTTCTCTAATTGATTATCCCTAAAATATCTTATTCTTTCAGAACTTTGACCCTTTCAAATGTCCTCAAGATTGGTGGATTTCACAATTTTACACACCAAAAGCTAAAATACTTTTCAATCAATTAACATGTCAAGTTGTTTGGCTTTGGCTTGATGATAGTTTGTTCTTAGGTGGAAGAGAGAGAAGAGCCTTCACAAAAGTGGTGGGAGAGGGAGCACGTATTCAGTAACCTAATTTAATAGTCTTCACAATTGGAAGGAAACTCAGAACAAGGCTGGAGAGAGGTGGACATTATTTTCTTTTTGTGGTAGAGTTGACAAACGATAGGATTGTTTTTAAAAATTTTACACAGGCTAATAAACAAAGGAGCAATATGAATTACCTATAACTTCAGTGTACATCATTACTATGCTCAATTCCTCAGGTCCTATCAAGCAGCAAGGCCAAGTGGCTGGTATTCCCCTAGTTTCATCCTGCAAAACAGTGTCATAGACAAGTTTTTACCTCTCCACACTGGCAACCAAACCCCTCTCCCCCAAGAAAAAATAAAATGCTCTAATTGTCTTTATTACTTTCAGACATTGTCCACCAAACACAGATGTTCACTATTGAGAATTAAAGGAAGGGTAAAAGGTCACAGGGACCCAGATCAGCTAGATCCTTCTTTGGATTATTTGGCCCCATTGTCTTGAATGGCCCTTATTTTTTTGAAAAAGAAAAGAATATTTAGATTGAACATAAAAGTGAATGAATCACTCAGGGGGCCCATTTTGTTGGTAGGGCTCATGCCTGTGCCCCCTGCTTCCTAAAGACAGCAAAAGGGAAAGTGTGTGAAACAACACATTAAAAAGAGTAAAGTGTGCTTCTGCTTCATCTCTTAGAAGTTTTCTATCTTTAGGAATCTCTGGCCAAAAGAATTTGGTCTTGAAAACAAGAGCCCTAAAACGTAGGATGTGAAAAAAAAAAAAAAAATCTTTCCAACACATAGGACTCTCATGGCAAAGAAAATTTCCACTGGTAAGTGTTTCACTGTGGCTGTTTTCTGTTTAGTCCAGGTTTTGGGGACTTCCCATATTGTGAATTGTGTATGTGTGTGTGTAAATAGCTACAACACCCCCCCCCCCACAAAAAAGGTCTCTCACCTAGTTTCCTTGTAGAATAATTTATAAAGGAAGATAACATATACACAAAATTCATTCTGGTCCACGATTAATACCTTGACCTCAAAGTTAGTGCTGCCCCCCCCCTTTTTTTGCGAGGGCTGATGGAACACTGAGGTTTGGTTTGGTTTGATATTGTTTTCTTTGTCTTGACTGTGATTTTCCCAGCCATTTTGTACAACCCCTTCCGGCCCCTTTCCAAACCTAGAACGGTTGACATTTCAACAGTAAAAACCACCGCTGTGTAGAAGCTATCTAAAATCCTACTTCCTCAGAAACTCGGATTATGGTCGCACTCACTTCCCACTTGAACAGCCACGGGGCCCTTCCGTAATCAGGTGTTCCCAAGCTGCCCAGCCTCTAATTGCTCATCCGGATGCCAGGTTCTAGTGGCTCAGGACCCAGTGGTTCACACGGTGAGTGCTAGAACTTATTGGGTTGACTCGATCCTCCTTCACTTCCGTCTCCCGTAGTACAGCTCTGACATAGGTCAAGTTTCCACGCTAGAAAAGACTCGCACGCCCAGTCTCAGTCCCAAAGAAGCTCCCCTTCCCACGTCTCTATACACCACTGTTCTTGTGCCAGCTTCTCTTCTCTGGTCATTTGAACAATGTCCGTACAGGAAGAGACATTTGACTGTTACAGAGGGCGGACTCTGACCTCCCCAAAATATTCGCATAGATGCCCTGCCCATGCCCGCCTTTCAGTTAAGTGTGTTGGCTAATGACATTCGACAGCCACATCCTAGAAACGTTGTCTAATATCTCCACTAACAGGCACGTCCGGGACGCTAACTGTGGGCGAGTTACAGATGACTGCCAGAGTTGCCCTCCTTGCGGTCTGGGCAAGTCACGCTTTGCTAAGTCCATTGGCTATTGTACTGCTTTTTGAAGTTTTTAAAAAGCATTTTTATGCAGAGGCCACTCCCGGCAGCAGGTGTGACCCCTACTTGGGTCTGGACGCCTGTCGCCTGAGTCAGTTCCAGAAGGCAGCAGACCTTCAGAGAGAAGAGAAAAGGCGAAAAGAAGCAGGGTGGGCAGAACCAGCAAGGTTTCGAACAAGTGGGCAAAAAATCACCGCCTGACCTTGCTAGCTTGTGACCTGCGTGGAACGTATTGAACTTGTGTGACAAAACTGCTCCTTCAATCTGAACGAACACACACACACACTGCAGCCGTTTTTTGCAAACTCGGCGCCTCCATCCCGAAGGCGCACAGCAAAAATCCTTGCAAACCCGTGCCGCGCCCTGGGCAATAGCCGGGGTTGGAGCTGCGCCCCGGAGCGCCGCGGCGCGCGTGTCCGCGCGTGCGCGATTCTTGACACCCTGCCCCGCAACCCGGAGAGCGTGCCTAGACTCGGGCAGCTGCGCGGTATGCGTGGGCTCGGTGGAGGCAGGGGCGGCGCACGCGTAGTACGTGCGTGCGCACGCGGACACCTTGCCTGGGTGTGAGTGTCACCGCTCTGGTGCCCAGGCTCAACGTTGCTGTCCGCGGCTGCGTTCTGAAAACGTGCGGGAAAGGCGGTGGGAGTGGCCAACTAGTGACCTGAGGCAGGGCAGGGAGGGATGCAAGCAAGAAAGTGGACCCCAGGAGGCGTTTGACTGACCTCATCCTAAAGAAGCGACGTGGTTATTTATGAGCCCTGATTTAAAAGTAGTGGCTGCTAGGGAAGTGAAAAAGGAGCTCACCCCAAGCTATGAGAGAAGCTATAGTCTCAAGAATGCTGTTTATGACGATATAAATCAACGTGGAGCTTGTGATGGGAAATATGGAGAGCGTGAGTTTGGGATTAGAAACAAGGAAACAAAGTCAAGAAGGAAAAATGAGTTTTCGCCCCCTTTTTCCACCCCACCCCCTCGTCCTCTGCCTCCGTGCATTTCCTTCCTTCCCCAGGAGGCTTACGATTCCAACCAGGAAGTTAGCGAGGGGTGAGCACACCCCGTCCCGGGTCCAGTCTGCCGGAATCTTCCCCAAGTTTAAACGAGGCTCGTTAGAGGGCGAGGGAATACATGTAAATAAACAACTTGGAAGATTTATGGGAAGGAGTTCAATTTTATAGGACTGTATTTATAGAGCCAGCGCTGGCTCACTTATAAATAGATTAATGGGAAGCTAAAATTAATGGACTTGTGAGCTACGCGTTTAATTTCTGAGGCTTCTACATGACAGACAACCGCCCTCCCTCGAAGTCCAAGCATGGAAGGCAGCTTGCGTCCGGGAGTCCTGATCGCCCTCAGGAAGGGACACATCCCTTCGGGCCAGCACCTCTCTAGGGTCTCTAAGCTCTGGCTGCCCCGGGGTCTTCGGGGAGGGACCCCCTGGGGCTGTTATTTGCAAACGAAGGAAAAGAATGTGGCCTCATAAAAAAATAATCGAGTCTTCCTCCCAGCATTATTTTTAATCAGGGCCCTTAAGCCGCTAATACCGGCGGGCAGGCGGGTTTAAGGGGGCACTGTAAGCCGCTCAACCCGGCTGGCTGCCTCCTAGCAGGCAGGGGAGGCAGGGACACTTCCTCCAAGGTTACGTAGGGTGCCTGTGCAGGGCTTGTGGTCAGGGTCCTCTGCCTAGCGGTTCCAACTGTGGCTTTTCTAACTCCCTCTTGCAGACTGGTAAAGCAGTAACAAAGGGACTGGGGAGCTGTGACGAGGCCATTTTGTTAGGCAAGGCTGTCTCAGGCTTCCTACCCCTTTCCTTCTCTTTCTAGTTCTTCCTTCCATGTCTTCCTCTAGTTCTCTTTCTCACATTTGGGACCCTCAGGATCCTGGGTTTTACCTAGTAAAGATGATTGTCTCAGATACTCTCCTTGTCAAATGGTGGTGGGAAGCGGGGTGGTCTGGAATTTACCTATGGGATAATAGATGACAGGTCTGTTTCACCAGAGCTGGAGCTGACACTTCTTTAGGAGAATTTGCCACAGGAGATGGAAGTTACTCACCACTTCTTTTGTAGAATCCCAGTGGTAACCAAGCCCTCACTCTCCAAAAAGCAAATGGAAAGGGAACTCAATGTAATACAGTTGAGTCAGAGACAAATACATATAACTATTTTCATTATAGATAAATGGATTGCATGGCCTCTTAATCACATTTCCCTTGCAATTCTTTCCTTCCTTCTACTTCCCTTCCTTTTCTGGGGGGGGGGGGTTCTATGATTTAGTCACTTAGAGTTCTAGCCATGATACCCTCCCCCCCCTTTCTTTAGTTAATAAGGAAGCCAAGAAGTGGAAAATCTCACATAAAGCAGATTCCATTGTCCCTTCTGTCTTTCCCTATAGGGAATTCCAACTGGGAATGATGCACCTGAAAAACAGAAAATTGATATGGGAGGCATATTATTAATTAACTGAGCACCAACTACATGCTAAGTACTCTTATAATCTGGAGTTATCAAGATTCGACTTTGTTGATTATCCTTAAATGTATATACATGTTACTGTTTCTGCTTTTTATAATTAAACCAGGCAATATTTGGATGTTGGAAAGGACCCTAGGAGGCCCACATTTTACAGATAAAGACCTTGAGGTCCAAAGAGAAACAGTGACTTGTCCAAACTGTGTAACATCTTGGATGACTTTACTTTCCTTGCCTCAGGGAAGACGCCCAAGCCTTGGGATGAAATACAGATTGAGAAGATGTTTGATCACTGCAGCCCATTAGGGCTGGGCTGCAGCCCATTAACCCAAATGAGAAAAGCTCTGGCTTCTCTAGGCAGCCTCTGAGCCTAAGGTAAGAACCAACCTCCTAAGACAACTATGTCTTTTTCCTCCTCTGGGTCAAAGGAGCTGTTCCTCATTTGTTTATGGAGGGCCTTGCATAGCTGGTGAGGTCAGGGTTGGGTTCATTCCTGAAATAAGCCAGTTAACTCCTCCAGATCCCCAGGTGTGGGGTGCAGGAGCCCATACCTGGCCCTGTGGGCATCTCCTGCACCATTTTCTCCAAGGAACACCATGCCAGAACGCTATCCCATTAGCAGTGGGAGGGGAGCATCATCTTTGACTTGGACCCAGAGCCCTTTAGTTACTGGGACACAGAGTCTTTCAGTTACCTGGGAAGTAAATTTGACACCTCATTTTTTTAAAGGGCAAAAATAAACCAAGAGATGCAGTTAACATGAGCTTTTATTGCAAATCTAGTTAGAAAGAGGAGAGAAGAGTGTCAACTTGGAATTAAGAAAATAAAAAACACCTCCTAGTGAAAACAAAAGTATCTGTTTTTCTAAGAAGCAAAATTTATTGTATTTATGCTGTAATGAAAACATTGCCTGTGTTTTGGTGAGAGGAGACAAAAAGGAAAAGAATTCTTGGCTATACTTTTTTTCTGTTTGTAGAATTAAACAATGTCCATATTCAAGAAACTGAAGATGAAAACACAACAAAAACACAACAGTCTTTTTATTTGTGTAAATCAGATCAACACTGGACAATAAACCAATTTCTACCCATTACCATAACAGCTTGTCTATAAAGAACAGAAAAATTCAGATAGGATTCTACCTAGGGTCAAGCGTTTTTTTTTTTTCTTGTTTTTTTTTTTTTAACCACCCATTCACAGAGGTATAGATTCACAGATAAATAATCCCAAACTACTTGCCATATTTACACATTCCCATTAAATTAAGCATAAATAAATATATACAAACTTAACATGGATACCCTCCAGAACTCTTCTTCCGAAGAGTCAATAGATTGATATTTCTTGATTGTGTGGCAAAAACAATGTTAGTGAATTAGAGACCAACTCAACAGTGGAGTCAATTTTGGCATTTAAAGAATTGTGTTCATTCCACTTTTTGAAAGAAAACAAAAATGAATTTTGATATTTTGATATTTCTTCTTACTCTTCTTTTTCTTTTCTTTTCTTTCTTTTTTTCTTTATTTCTCTTTTTAGCCCCGATAATTTAACATATATTGGCACAGGAGGGGAAACACTGTTTGGGCTCTTGAGGCAACATCAGATGGTTTAAGATTATTATTTCCTTTCCACATAATGTATTACGCATACAGGATATCAGATGTGATGACAAATTCTCTATAAACACTCTAAGTAGGAAGGAGTTGCCCTTTTAAGTAAGGCTTTGTACCAGAGGAACAGTGTGTAGATAAGTCCGGGGGCTTCAGGTTTTCCATTCAACCAAAGTTTTCATAGGATATGAAATAATTGCTTGAGAGAAAGTGGCTTCCTTGGCCAAAGAAAATAAAACAGCCAGATCTTTGAAAGCCTCTTCAGTTCTTTATGTGGGGGTGGAGAAAGCTAAGGATGTGGAGCCAGGGAGAAGGAAAGAAAATGCAAGATAATTTTGGGAGTGGGGGTGGTGAGAGAAAGTTACTTTCCCAGTTTGGGGGAGAAATTAAAGATCATTTTGATGGTGGAAGCCTCTCTCAGAGAGCTCCTCCGCCTTTTTTTTTTTTTTTTTTTGCTCCCCTGAGACCCATGATACCTGTAAGAGGAGGCAGGGTTGGACAGAGAATGGTCAGGAGACCTTTGGAACCTCCAAAAGGAACTTGCAAAGTGGAAAGTGTGAAGGCAGCGCTGCCACATCCTGACTCCTTTTTTCTATCTTTAGCTGTTTTGGTTTGGGACTAAGCATTCGGGAGGGGGCACGCGGCAAGGATAAAATGTCTCAAGAGTGCAGGGTGGAGGAAAAGCTGCAACTCACCTGTTTGGTTTGAAAACAAAGCTCAAAAGGGCTTGTTTTAAACGTTTCCCTTGACTTAAAAGGCAAACTCTTGCGTTAATCCTACTGTTTATTGATTTATGGGCCCAAGGAAACCAAATCTTTTAATAACTCAATTATCAGATAAACGTAGCGGGCCTGGCTAACGAAAGCAAAGGGGGCGGGGGTAGTACATAAAAGGAGAAGTGAGGGAGCGGGGGAGGCAGTGGGCTCTCTCCACGCGGGGGGGGGGGCGCGGGAGGCGCGCAAGGGGCTCTATTTAGCGGGGGCGCGGGAGGAATACTCGAATGAGGGCGAAGGGCGATGAAGAGAGCCTGCATAGCCAAAATGGACAATTCGTATCCCATCACCCGCCTTTAGGAGCGTGAGGAGGGAGAGTTTTCGTCCTGCCAAAAGCTGGGGAAGCTTCCGATTCCCCGGACATTTCTAGGCCACTTGCCCTCCGGGAGCAGGCGCCCGGAGCGGCCGCTGGTAGCAAAGGGCACGGGCAGCGCTGAGACCCCTCCCCGCCTGCAGCCCGCGTGGCGCCGCCCCATTACCTACTGGAGAATGGGGCTTTCTCGGTCGCCTTAGCCCTTAGGGTGAGACCGAGAGCGAAAAGGGCCCGCGCGGCCCGAGGCCCCTCCAGCGGCTGATTCTATGTCCTCAACACGACTGGGCGCGAGTGGCCCACACGCTCTCAGGACCTGCACAGTAAGAGCAAGGCGCGTCCATCGCGTCTCTCGCACGTCACACGCGTGGGGCGCGTTGCCCTGCAAGGAAAGGAGACGATGGTTTTCAGTGTGGTTTCTCCTGGCCTTTTGCAATCAGAATACATATAACGCAAGCGGCCAGGCCCTCCGACAAAGGCGCAGGCTTCTGAGCTGGGGAGAGATGGAGTGTCTACACTCTCCATTAGGTTTAGTTCCCAGCCTTTGTACTTCACCTCGTCTAGGGCTGAGCCCTGCACACCCAGAAGTCCCCAAAGGAGCTAGCGGTAGATGGGCTGGGATGTGACCAAAACCGTTGCTTGGACCTTCCTGGTGATCTGAAACCAGCTCCCTAACTCCCTCCCCCATAAAAGTGTCAGCGCAAAGCTCTCAGCAGGTGCCTAAACCCCAATCCTCCAACCTACCCCCAAAGCCAAAGCCCATGGGGGCAGCAGAACTGAGAGTCCCAGTGGATCTTAAGTGTAAATCCTGCAGAACAGACAGGATCTTTATCTTTCAGGGTTGTTGCAAAGGTCCTAAGGTCTAGTTGGTATAAAGAGGTGCGTGTATCAACACTAAGTTTAGAGACCACTGGGGGTGGATTTCCCCACTGCTTTGGGGAGGGTGGGGACAATGAGTTCCAGATCTTATTTCATGATAATGCTCAGATGAAGCCCAAGAAAGGAGCCGGGCTGCCAGAATGAGAGACATTAAATGCAGGAAACTTTATCCACTGGGAATAGTCCCAGTGTATACAGACGGTAAAATTCAAAGCTGAAATACATCTCCTTTCACTTTGCATTCATTATTTTGCCATTATATGCCACAACAAGTGCACGTCTGAGAGGGGGGAGTGTCTCATTCATAAAGCATCTTGTAAGAAAGCAATTGTTGCTAAAACACAGGAGCTTGGATCACCCTCCTCCCCACAACCACACAAAAAGCTGCTTCTTCACCGGCTAAAACAGCAATCACCAAAGAGCCCAAGGAAATGGAATCTATTTCAAAGGCAGGTCAATATTGCTAAAATATTGGGCTCCAAGAACCCTTACTCTTCTCCCCTAAAATTCATTTTTCAGCTCCCCCTCCTGTGGAATTCCATGTTGAGGTATCTGTTAGCAACTAGACTCAAAGCTGCTTCAATCTCTTATTGGCCACTTTCTAAATTATTCCCTTTGAGCTTCTTTAAAGAAGTGCACCTGCAGAATTCTGACACACAGGCTTTGATTAAAAAGGGATCGGATTTTTTTTTTCTCTGTACCTTATAGATTGTGTAGGAAGCCCAAGTCCTCTTTGAAGAAGCTCATAAACCATGCGGGCAAAGCTTTGGAAAACAGAAGAGAATGAAATGGTACATACCCCTCCGAAGGAATTACATACTAATCAACGTATTCATATTGTGCTTTTTTTTTTTTACTATTGTTCTTAAAATTGGTAGATGACACAAATATAACAAATGCAAGATTCTCTGTATGCAGATGCCGGCAAGGCTGGGAATTAGTAACATTTCTGAAAGGAACTGATGATGAGTCTGAATCAACTTATTGATCCGGATTTTCCTCAGCCGCAGGAGCCTCTGCTCAGCCGCCCGGCACAAGCGGCAGCCCCCACCAGCACCACCGCGGGCCTCCCTCCCCACCCGCCCTCGCCCTCCCAAGGGTGCCAACGGCCTGGGAGCTGGGCGCCGGTGAGTTAAGAACGCAGTGCGGGGCGGGGGCGGGGGTACCCAGGGGACTGAAACACAACGCAAAGGGGCTAACCACACTCATTTTCATCCCAGAAAATTCCTGTGACAGCTTGAGGGAGGGAGGGCAACGTAGAAAAGGGTGGCTGGGAGAGGGGTGAGGTGAGGTGGAAGGGCGGGGACTGCAAGAGTGTTTCCTAAAAATTAAAAAGTTCGTGCGTCTCAGTCAACCAACTCTCAAAGCACTGACACCAACAATGTTTCTCCGATTTTCTTCCAATAAGTTAGCGTTTTCTCATGTTTAGTCTTACGTTTATTTTCCAAAGGGGGAAAATCATGGTTTTCTTTTATTATCAGTATTACTAAGCTCGAAAGAACCGAAGTGGAAAATCCGGACGTTTGTCTCCAAGTGTATCTTGAAATAGACACTGAGAACCGATATTGTTGCTCCGTTGTACGCCTCAGTTTTTTTAAAAGTTATTTAGCTCTTTTTTTTTTAAATTTGATTGTATGTGTATTCTACCTAATATAATTCTTCCAAAGCCAATCCAACATTTTAAAGCTAAAATTAAATTTTTTCTGTTTTCCTTTTGTATTTAAAACATTTTTCTTTCTTTTTTTTTTTTTTTTTTTTACTTTTTCATTTCCTGTGTTTCTCCTCCTTGTCGCCAGTTTTACTACCTGGGCCTTCCCCAGACGTGTGCCTGTTAGTGGTGGTGTTGTTCAAGAACATCTTGTCCATGCCTTTGAGTGCCTCGGTGAGATAGTTCTGCAGGGCCGTGAGCGCAGCGCAAATGGCCGGGGCGCCGAAGCCGTGCGTGATGAGGCTGAAGTGCGTGAGGCAGCTCTGGATCCCCGGCTCCAGGATGGGGCTAGGCCTGCTGTTCCCGATTGGCGTCCGGTCCTGCGCCAGCAGATCCGTAAATTCTTTACAGAGTTGCCTGCAAAGAGGCGGGAGAGGAATAAAAAAAATCACCCTCAGTGTCGTTGTCACTGGCATTAGAAAGGAGACGCTCACACAAGCCCAGAGGCGCCCGGTCACCATAGAGCCGGGGAGCAAGGCTAATGTGGACGATTCCGCTCTGATTCCCTTCCCAGAGCTCTCCCTTCTGGAGCAGCTGGGACTAGAAGGAAAGCAGGGGGTGGGGAAGTTAGGCACCCCTTCTATCCCAAAGCCTTGCCTTTTTTCTCAAATCCAGTGTTCCCCCCCCCACCCCCCCTTCATTCCAGGGCCGCTTAAACTCTGCTTGGGAAATCGGCTAGGCTTTAGCGTTGGGTTTTGAATATTCAGTAATGTTTCGCTCTTACCTGGCAGTTTTTGTAAAAACCCCTTCCCCCTTCTCTCCTCTGCCTCTCTAACCTCTTGGTGATCAGGCTCAAAAAGCCCTGAAAGATTTAGGCCCCTGAGCCACAAGCCTGTCCCTGGCACAGAAGCAGATTGCGGGAGACTTGCATGGCCCAGGGCAAGCAACTGTTTATTCCAGGAGAGAATGCTGATTCCATTTAAAGCAAAAATCTGTTTACCTGCAGTATTTGGGAAGGAAGGTATATTTTCCCCTTTTCCCCCTTTCTTTTAAGCACAGGCTACTGAAAATCTTTGTACCACAGGATTGTTGTCAATATAAAAGGATTCCTACATTGTTTAAATAAAACCTACAGGTAGATGGTTAAGACACTGGGGAGGGTAGATTTTTTATTTGTTGAAGGTTTTTATTTCCTCAAGGCAACTACAATTTAGAGGAATCTCTCAGCCTTAGAAATCCTACGCGCCTAACTACGAATTGAGCTTATTTGAGAAATTTTTAATATAGGAGGAGGACAAGAGGGTTAATATAGGAGGGTTTTAGCCCGGAAGGTCCAATGGCTTGGCTCGGCTACCAGTCAGAGGAATGGCATCCCAAAGGCCATAGCCTTTCACAGACTGGCAGACTGCTTCCACTGGTGGGGGCGGGGGTGGTGAGAAAGAAAAACTACAGAAGTCCAGTCTCAGCACCCGCACCCCCCCCCCCCCCGCCCTGACACTTGGCGACACGTGGGGCCTGGACAACAGGTAAACAAGGCAGTTACCTAGAGGCCCAAATGAGTGACCCTGGGGCATCCTTTGCCAGGGGGATTACTCTCAGGAAGAGTAATGCCTGAACAAGACAGAGAATTACCTCCCCCACCCCCATCTGCAGCAGGTGAAAGGGTTTTGGTTTTAAGGCTGGTGGGTAGAGAATCCTAACAGGTATCCTCTCTCTACCCTCCCCTCTATTGGTTTCTCCACTCGAAATGCACACATGCATTCTTACAACTAGGAAGAAACAGGTAACGGTTCTATCTAAATAGGGCAGTTCTTAGGCCAGGGGTACCTCGGAATCACCTGTGAGGCTCAAATGCACACATCCATGCCTCTGCCCCCACGATTCCAATTCAGGGAGCTTGGGACTAGGTCCACAAATAAATATCTTGGAAAAGCTCCCCAGATGATTCTGATACTCACCCCAGGTTAAGAAGTGGTGTCCTAAGTGAAGTCACAGGGTTTCAAGAGGTGATGGGGTGGGGGAAGTTACAAGCATTCCTTAGGGAAATGATAGCATTTGTGGACTCCTATTACCTAATTTATGCACTTTAGTTTTATTTTTTCCCCAAAGTACATTTACTCTTTTATAAAGCACCGACAGGTCCGCCACAACCAGACAGTGAGGCAAGGGGCAGGAGGGCAATAGATCTATTATGTTGCTAGTTGGTGGATCAGAAGGAAACCTTCCATAACCAGGATGGGTGCCAGGTTTTGATCATTGGAAGAGATGGTTAAAGTCTTTTCTTAAGTTTGTACTCATTACCAAAGTGCCAAAAAGGAAATTCTGAACTGGGGAGAACAAATGCTTAGAGTCAAACATTCTAAATCTTCAAAGCCCAAAGCAGGGTCTGTAAGCAATTAAAGTTCTGGGACGTTAATATTTTTTGACCCTGCGGAAAGGGGCAATCAAATTCCAATCACGTCTCAAAAACATCTGGACAAATTTGAGCAAATGATTTTTCAGCCTTCCATATATTTCTTTAAATTACGCTGTCAACGGAACAAACCGCGTCCTCCAGCACTAAATAAATGAGCGCCGCTGTTTGGGCCGAGCCTGCGAGAGAAACGTGCGGGTGCACGCAGCGCCGCCCACTGCAGGCCTGAGCCGGCCATAAACCACCAACAATATGACACCGAAGCCAAAGACAGGAGTAAATCAAATAAATAGAAAACCTACTGTAAAAGTTCAAATGAGCTCTAGACCTAAATTTAGCCAGAGATTTACTATTTTCCCCTCTGGAGTTGTAGTAAATTTTACATCAGTGGAAGATGCCAAACAGCAACGTAGGAAAGAGAATAATTAGAGCTGCGGGTAGAGATGGGTACACGTGGGTGACATATAGACACCCCGAGCGTGGATATGACAGGGAGATGTGAAACCGGGCAGAAATGTGCACCTAGGGACCCAGGGAAGAACTGGAACAAGGACCAACCCAGAAGAAGACGATAAGAACTGTAAAAAGCCTGGATTCATATTAATAAAGCCATTCTCCCCCAGAAACTTGGTAATAGAGAAGACCAAGAGAAACCCATAGCCCATAATCAACTTGGGTGGGGAGGGGGGTGAGAGAGAGAGGGGCAGCAGGGTGGAGCCGGGAGGGCTCCTAGCCAGCAATCCACAGGCTGCAAAAGCTACTTTGACCACTGAGCTGCTTCCCTGCTCCACAAATGAGGTCTGCATTGCCGCTCCCCAGCTCCCCAACACCGCCTCCCCAAGCGAGGTGATGAGGTGACACAGCAAGGTGGGAGTCAGGGAGGAGGGCTGAGGGTCTGGGACACTCACTTGGTAGCCAGCAGCATATTCTTTCGGGAGTGCAGGTCACTGGGGTCGGTGTGCTGCCGGTTCAAATACTCAGAAACCGCTTTAGCAGGAAACTCCGTTTCACAAATATACCCAAAATCCCGAGCTAAGTGAACAGCTTCTCCTGAAAAGACAGCAGCAGAGGTAATAGTCAGCACCTAGTCCCGAATCATCCCAGGACAAGAGATCCTTCCTGGTCAACTGTTGTTATTTACAGAAGAGGCCAGCTGTTGGGGGCAAAAGCAAAGGTGAGACTGATGCCCAAAAAAAAAATGATTCTCAGGCCATAAAGTTGATGGAAGAAATTTTGCCCCTGCTGCTCTTTCCAGCCTCTCCCTGATGATCCTTTTAGCCAAGTCCTAGCTAGGCATCCTCTGAATAGCTTCAGGCCTCCTACATCCCATGCTTTCTCTTAAGGGAAAGATGGGCAGATGTGTTCAGGAGCCACCTTACAATTGCACCTAGACAGTTGGCTGGATATTCAAGCCAGATTTCCCTCCCCCTTTTAAAAGCACCTGTTACACCTGCTTTAAGTAAAATTTAAAAGTATTTCTATCTTTTGTATTATCTTTTGTATCTTCCTATAACTGCACTAGGAAAAAACCTCTTATTAATAACTAATATATACAAACATAATTCCATGTGTGTACATGTCCACACATATTAAAGAACATATGTAATAACATATGGAATGAGTGTTTCTGTCCAGCAATGAAATATTTATTCTTTGTCGGTTCCTGATAGGTTTCAGGTTTCTCCTCAGAGGTTCCTGTCATCATCTTCCTACTTAAGGACTTTCTACTGCACAAGATGACACAGCAGCTATAGAAAACCTGGACATCTGAGAGATTCCTCAGCTTATGTGGAAGCCCCTTTCAAATAAAGCATTATTACCCTTTAATGCACAGCCTTGGGTGTTCAAGGGAAGATACCGAACATGAAAAAGAGACATGTTGAATTGTCCCATAGCTACGTTATTTTTAAGGAGCATGACTTACTTTTAATCATCATTATTATAGTAACAACAAAAGACTTCAGGCATGATGCTTACAGTGATCCAGATCCATAAAACTGAAAACTGCTAAACGAATATTGGAATTTCAGTAGTTTCCCTGTTTTGTCCTTTCTCCACCCAATTTCACGTCTTGGATAGAGATTACCTTGACTGCTTTTACAAAATAAGGATGGTGATATTAGCAATTCTCTGATGGGCAAAAAGTAACCCACCCCCACCCCAGCTGAGAGTCAACTGCTAATAAGCGTGCTCAGGAAATTTGGTGACTGCTGCCCCTGGAGGGTAAGTTTGGGCCAGGCAACTTTGCCTTGAAGATGGCAAAGTGCAAAGCCTATAAATGTGATGACTTTATGGTTGCTCCTTGCATATTCTAAGATCTCCTCCAAAAACCAATTCCCCACAGGAGTGTCATAATATCACATCCATAAAAATAAAAGAAAAAACCAAGACCAACATGTTAGACTCTAGAGAAAATTCTACAACTTCCTTCATTAGGACCATCTGGATGTATTTCCTATCCCTTCCCCATCCTGCAAATTAACTGCAGATCCTCTTGTTCTCAACTGTGTAGAAGATCCTGTTTATTACATACCATAAATATCATCCCCCAACCCCAAAATGATGAGTAAATTAGAATGTGCTTGTTATAATTATGGGCCTTTAATTCACAATTGATGGATCTACACTGAAGATCATACGTGACTCCCCTCCTTGTTTCCTCACCCTACCCTTGACTCCATTTTCTCCTAGGCCTCATTGGCTTCACTAAGCCATATTTCATTCATAATAAGTCCCAGGTAACCAGCAGGAGATAGGACCCTGGGAGTGGCATGAGTTTTAAAATAACCACAGGGGTCATGAATGCAATAATAGTTTCATAAACTGACAATGTGTTTTCTACTACAGAGGTAGAACCTGGGAAGGAGAGGGGTATAGAATGGATTGCTGCTTCCAGGGTTACTCTTGCAAGAGTTCAAACAGAGGGTGTTTCATGCACTCTGTCCTGTAACTGGTGGCAGAAGTGACCCCTGCACTGCCTTAGAGTCTGGACCTGAGCACTCTTCAGAGCTTAGGGACCTTCGCACACGTCCCTTGGCCTCTCTACAATTGCCAGCTCCCTCTAAGTAAAAGGACCTTTGAACTTCTCTCAGGCAGCCGCTTGACATCCAACTCATAAGGGCACAACAATCGCAGTGATTTCCAGTTAATCATGAAACGTGTAAAATGTCAGCCTTCAGCCAACAGTTAAACTTCGTGAAATAGCCACACGTCTTGCTTACCTTCCACCAGGGAGGTGAGTAACGTGACATTTGCAGCTTTGCGCCTGCCCGCGGGTAAATTCAAACCGATTTTTTCTAGCCTTTCTCGCAAAGATCTCCCCCCATTTTTCGATTTGGCTCTGAAATTGCAAGAATTAACATTCTGATTAACCTCAGAGTGTTCCTGAAACAAAGTTTAGACTTAGCAATCTAAAGCCCAGTGGAGCTTGAAGAGGTTTTAACTTGAGGTTAGCACATTTTCCCCCTTTCCTTTTGGTTATTTGCTGATAGTTTGCTGAGGTTTGCTTAATTTCTGCAATACAGAGCATTAAAAAAAAGTGAGTCTTTTTTTTAATCTCGTGAGAAAAAAAATGATACCAGATGGGAATAATTAGGGTGTAGGTTGTGGGTCCAGAAAAGGTAGAAGTTGCACATGCAACACAGAAGCTCTTTCCTTGTAATGGAGCCAGTTAGGTGAACAGAAACTGGGCAAGCACAACCTTGCTGAAAAGAGGGAAAGAACTGGGTGGTTCAGAGAGAAGGCACTAACTAGCTGAAACAGGTGGGGTTTTCGAGGAAGGAAGGGGTCAAGAGTCACTATAAAATGGAGTTGGGTTAAAAGGGGAAGGAAGACTGAAACATGAAACCAGCATGATGATGGTAATCGCAATAACAGTTAAACTAACACTTTAGGGAGTTTAGTTATGCGATAAGCACTGTATATTGATTATCTCACTTAATCTCATAGCAAGTTTTATACACACACGCTCAATGCCCAGGGGTGATTGAAAGAAACTTCCACACTCCGGGGCTCAAAGGACTCACTTCAGGAGAGCAGAGCAAGAGGATTCGAAGTGAGAAAAATCCATGAGTCACACCCTTACCTCCTCCCCAGACTTTCCCTGTATGTGCTAAATGCTGGGCAAAAATACAAGAAAAAACAAAACAGTTACTCTGACCTCTCTTGTACTGTTCACACAGCCACTTTTAGGAAAGAAAGGGACTTTCAACTCCCCAAAGAGGCTAACTTGAAAAATTCATCCCCTACAGTGTCACCTTCATATCAGAGACACTACCAAAGTGTCCTTTGTCCAGGCATTGGCAGAGATTCTGGGTGAAGGCTTTAAATCTGAAGATAAAAGCCATCTCTTCCCCCATTTTCCACAAGGAAGTCTATGGAATGTCTTCTCCCCATATTATGGAGCACTTGAATGCCCCCCCAAAATAACTATTACTATTCCATTGCTATTATTGGTGGTGTTCTTACTGAAGACAGGAGGTCGCAAGTCTAGCACGGCATTTTTTCAAACTGCAGGGCACAATGCCTTGGTAGGTAGTGACCAATTTAGTCGTCCGCCAAGCATATTTTAAAACAAAACAGAGAAATGTTACAGTACGTTACTGGCACAAAGCAGGTTACTCCATGAAACGTCTGTTTTAGGTAAGTGTGTGTAGGCTCTGAGTTTCACTCAGGCTAGAGAATGCCCTCGAAGTGTCCCGGGGACAGGAGGGAGCCAGGCGCCAGGCACAGGGCAGGGAGAGAGGGAGGTTCCCAGCGCCGACAACGGCGGGAGAGCGAGGCGGCGCGTGCTTGCGGCGCGTGGGTCCCAGGGCGGCGGCGCCTGCGCGCGCGGCCCCCAGCACGTGGCGGCCGTGGCTCTCCGCACGCGCAGCGCGGGGGCCGCGCGCTGGACGCCCGGTTGCTTGGCAACTGCGTCCGGCTATCTGTAGGTTTCCGGGAGAGCCCTCTTCCTTCACCCCGTAATAACCGGTTTGGGGGTTTTACCTTCTGAGGACGCCGCCGAGGAGAGACGCATTGAGGCATTCGGGGGGCGAAAGCCGTCTCTGAACTTCCCCCACAGTTACTTTGTACTTTGAAGTTGAACTGAGCAGAGACAAACGGCCCGGGACCGAGCAAAATACCTCGCCGGTGTTGACGGACATGCCTCCCAGGAAGCCATCTTTATTCATCATCAGAGAAGTCACAGATTTGGGAGGAACCGGAACTAGAGAGAAAAAAAATATGCCATAAAGGTGACCGGGTTTCGATCCTGGTGACCGGCTGATAGAATGTGTCGGTGCGTGCGCAGGGGCGAGGCCACAGGACAGGCGCCAAGTGGAAAGCTGGAGGAGGAAGTGTTTGTTCCAGTGGGGCTGCGGTGCGTTCAGAGCACTGTGTACAAACAAATGGAAAAGCCATCACTCCTCTGGAAACTTACCCCATGTGTGTAGACCTATGAGTGTCGCTTGCCACAGCCCCGCTCGCTATACAAATCAAGAAAACACGCAGCCTAGAGTTTGGATTGTGTTGTGAAACCCAGCAAATCCTATTCCATCGTGTGCTAGGTTGTGACCTGAGACATCTCAGGGAGCCTGTCTGAATCTTAGATTCCTCATCCGTCTCCTGAGGTAATAATCACATTTGGTGCTGAAGCCTGAGAGTGATTATACTATCAATGATATAAAATGGTAATACCAGTGTTCTTTATGGGAACCCCTCCCTCCTTTCCTATTGGACCCAAATCTGTGGTCATCACTGGAGAGCACTGGAGAGTGGGCCCTATCAGAGACACTGTGCTCAAGAACAGCCAAGTAATACCATTAAACTTGGGCTCAAAAGAGCTGCTCATTTCTCTAAAGTGGATCTCATTCTTTCCTACATCATAACAACACATTCATTTAGAAATGAACCCAAATGCTCCTCTCCAGTGAAAGCAATTCCACGGTGACATGAATTTTGTTTACAAATTAACTAAAGCACCGGCTGGTGATTGTTTGGAGCAGTTATGATTTACAACAGGTGCCCTGATCAATCAACCAATCACTCTAATTCATGTGAGCGGAGGTCTTGCCTTGCCCCAGTTGTTTCATTTCGGCAAGTAATTGATAACAAACCGCACTCAAGGTATGTTTTATGCAGAAGTTAATAAGAGCTGACAGCTGGTTGCCACTGCTACCCAGGCGCATTCAGTCTCACCAGCCTGTATTTCTGTTTAATTGTGTTTCAGTGTCATCTGCACCTCAGGAAGAGGCGGGGCTCAGTAGAACCAGAAGGCTGGGAATGAGGAACAATGAATGGTCAACCTCCCAATTCGCTGGCAGTCTTACTCCCTTGGAGTTCTACACTGCTGAATTTCTGCAGGCTCTAGAAGCCACAGGGCAGGTGACTTCTCCTGACTTGCCTTACACCTTAGCTTCTTCCAGTGGGATATGAAACTCGCAAATCTTCAAACGGTATTTGTTGATCACCAGTCCAGGGGATTTATTGAAACATGCATCTGGCATGAAAAAGGAGGTTTCCATTCCTGTTCTTTAATAAACAACAATGTCTCATCCTATAATCCTGGTAGGGGAAAGATATGCTCTTTCCACCGTCTAGAGCCTAGAACACTTATATGTCAGACAAGTTGCATAACCTCTCTTGCATAGAACAGACCAATCTACACTGAGTATTTTTTAACAGCTTATTCCCTCCACTACGGATTCTGGCATTCAGACCTCCATGATTGTTTAGAGACTGCTGAAACCCAGGTAGGTCCCAAATTTCTTACTTATTAGGAATTGCATTTGGCCCTTTACAAACACCTTGTGGAAAAGGATTTTCCTAGGAGAATGGATGGGGGTCCTGGAACAGTCCCTTTTGCTACTCCTTAGTAGACATTTTAGTATTTCTGGATCTGTCTACAGAGTGCAAAGCCTTGTCTCAGGGCAGGTGAACGATGTTGGGTAACAGAATGGATCTTCTGCACTGCTGTGGTGGTGGGGGGGGGGCTACAGAGGTGCTGGCTTCTTTCTGATTCCCCTCATCATATTATCAGTGAAGCTGCTTCCCATTTGAGAGTGAACCAATGAAAAGTCCAAGTGTGAGTATTAATTAAATTTGAGTAAAATGTGGAGTTAAAGTTATTTAAAAGACAGTGATTTGGGTGGGAACAAATCATTTAATTCTCTTACACAACATCCACATCTATTTTGATCTGTCTTATTCTTCGCAATACTCTCAATTTTCATATTTTCATATTTCATATTTCAGATTCATATTCATATTCAAGAACTCTAAGCAAATAATTTATGATCATGGGAATTAGCATCAGATAACCCAGGAGAAACTTTTCCCCAAAATATAGATGATGGCCTTTTGTAATTTTAACATGGGAAGAACTATAGAAATAAACTACACAAAAATCTCATCTTCAACGCTCAGCAATGTTTTTATATTTAATATTTTATATTTTATACTATTAAATATTCTTGAGAAAGAATATTTTAACAATAAAAATCCTCACTAAGCTGAAAATAGTAAGTTCAGTTCCTATTTCCCATATCGGACAACCAAATATCTCCTTAGGATTGTAATTTATCTGCTTCTCAGAGTCCCAGTTGCCAAATCTCTTGAAAAGCCAGGCCTTTAGAGACACTTTATAACCTGCCCTCTAATCTCACTATTGTTAATTGCTTGATTTACCTGACAAGAGCCATTTCCTATGGGGAATGTATATTGTTCCCTCCCTGGGCTGTACCTTTCCGCAAATGCATTATCACCTAAATATCACCAATCCAGTTAGCTTCTGTCAGCACACTGCTGTCTTCTTTTGTTGTTGTTGTTTTCCCCACAAAGATGCAAACTATTTGAGCAGACATGCTTCAGGTTATATTTCCATTTTCTTAATTTAAGTATAAATCGTATTCCTACCATCTACTCTCTCATCTTCAGGTTCTAACCCTCTCCTACTCTGGCCTTAGACCTGGTATCTTAGACTAGACCCTACCCATTTCTTGTCCTAACTTTCCTTAAAATCCCTCGCACTGTTATCTACCTTCCCCTCCACTCTCACACCTGCTTAGCTCAGCTGATTAACCCCATATTTTATTCTCTTTGTCTTTTCCCTTCTGCTTTCCTCCAGCTTATCAATAAACCCAGAGAGCAACAGGGCCCGGTTGATTTGTTAGTAATTATGAGCACACTGTTCCTGCTCATGGAACCCAGAGATGACTAAGATAGGTTTAAAGCGACAGCAGGAAATGGTAAGGAAATGGAGCATAGCAAAACTCAGCGTGAAGCTTTCAGTTCTTTACATGTTTACAATTTTCTGTGCATACATTAAAACCGTTTTTTTTTTTTTTTCCTATTCGGTTCTCAGTTGCATATCATGACCAACTTCTGGATGTAACATCCACAAACCTTGCTCCCCTCTTTTTTTTCTTGCATTATATCGGGGAGAAGAAAAAAAGGGTTAAAACCGATAATATTTCATTACAGTGACTGGAGTTTTATTTAAGAGAGAGGAAGAAAGACTGATTAGGGAAAATATTCATTAGTGGACTACAGAGAGCCAATGTGTTAATAGACTAGCTCTTAATCTGTATTCTTTAAACTTAAGTATAAAATTGGAGCCTTGCTATCTTTGTGTTTGACTGCAAACAGACCCTCTGTGGCTCTGATCTGCTGGTGGGGAAGAAGGGAAGAAATGAACCCATTTAATAGATTCAAGGGTAAGTCCCTCTGAAAGATACTCAGACTTAAATATGTAACCTACACCAGGAAGCCACCAAGAGGTTGAACAGTGCTTGAAATAACTACTTCTCACCAGCAGAGCACCCCCTTCCTTTATACTTGCATTGTTTCTCATCTACCTGAGGGCTAAATATTATTTCCCATGGATATATAGCACATCTATAAATGTGAGCACCAAAATCCTGGAAAGAAAAATAAAAGGATTCTCACAAAGAAATCTGGAATATAAAGAACTACAAACATCCAGGGTTAGTATCCTTTAGGGGCAAAGTCTAAGAGTCTGGAAACTGAATTGGGTCCCATCACTTACTCTGTGTGTAGGACCTTGAGCAAGTCATTTATCTTCTCTCTGTCTCAATTTTTTCACTGGGAGTGGGGGTGGGAGTTGGAGAAGAGTGTCTAACCTTTCCAACTTTGAAATTCTGTGAACTCTGATTACTCCCTGGGTGGCTGGAATGTATCTCAGAGTCTTGAGTTGAATAAATACCTGTTGGGATCCAAGTCAGCCCTGGAAATGTGAACCTCTTCTTTTGAGGGAAAACTCATACCCTTTCAGAGGCTCTGACATACTCTTGGTGCTTTTTACCTTCTAGGTCAGAAGGAAGAATCCCAACATTGTAATTGAAATTGGCAATTTCTTCATAGCCCCCCTGCCCCAAAGAAAATCCACACTAATCAAAGTGTTTATATGGGGAAGGGGCCAGAACTAACGGGAAAAAAAGTGGGAGAGAACTGAGGTTGAACTGAAACTAACCAAACAGGATATCCCTAAGACCAATGAAAATGCCCCACAGTCACATTTGAACCTTGGACTCCAGCCACGCTAGCCTTTCCAAGAAATCCCAGCATATTTTCTGCTCTCTAAGGTGTCAGACCCATTGCATATTAGCTTCTGATTGCACCAAAAACTTTTTCTTAAAGCCTAGGTGAGCCTTCTTTTAGTTAGGCTATAGGATGTTAGCAGTGATCATTTATATTAGTTGGGCACCAACCCACCCCCTCCCCAGCCCAGATTCCTAATCTTAATGGAACCAAGAGTTAAGAATGATTTTTTAATGTCTCGTTGGATTTTTAGACTGTTAATGTACCGAATCCTTCTCATTATTACTTTATTGATTGCTCATTGACCAGCCCCCTTCAAATCGTATTAACCACCCTCTGCCGGTTTAGATTAGGAGAGTTTAAAAAGCACCTTTCATTACTCCCTCCACTCCTGCCTTGGAGTTGAGACTCAGCATCTTAATGGGAGCTCTAATGGGGCAGCTAAGAGGAGAGGGGCCACGGTCCCTGCCGATTGCATTAATAGCTCAAAGGGGGCCAATACAGAAAATTAGCCGTAAACGAGCTCTGGAGATCTTCAAATGAAAGAGCCATTTATCACGCTGGCTACCTTCACTCCACTCGTTTGCTCTCTCTACTGGGAACAACTCATTTCCTCTTAACTAAATTACTTCAGAAATGTCAGCTAAGCCCAGATAGCAAACATAACAAGAGAGCTAGCCTATAATCTATGGGGTGATATCAACACGGGTGAAAAATTGGACTGGTTAAATTTTAGGAGAGAGTCCTTCCATAATTAGAGTGAGAGACATAGAGACATATATCTTTTATGCCCAAGTCTTCTGGCTTCAGTATACGTAATGGCAGAGACATGCGAACCTGGATCAGTGGCTACAATTTTTTATTAATGAGGTAGACTTTTTAAATCTTTCTACAAAAAATAAAAATTATAAAAATCTCTCTAAAAGCCCATTAGAAAATAAATTAAGCAACCAAGTTCCTTGCCAGTTGTTGAAATTTAGAAAATTTAGTTCAGAAACTTTCTCACCTCCTTTTTTATGAAATTAATCTCTGGGAGATATCCCTTATAAGGGGAGGGGAGGGGACAAAGAGGGCCAGGAAGGAGCAAGTGAATCCATAGCCTTAAGTGGTTCATAGTTATCTATAACAGTAAATCAACCACTTATTCCTATTTTGCCCATGACTCTCTAAAGATAAACATATATTAGGATCTTTTCTTCATGTAATAAAGCAAATACCTAAAAGACTAAATAATGGAGTTAACCTAAAACTTCATATTCATACCTTATCCCCTAAATCAATAAAGTGACTGGGGTGCCACTTAGTTATTTAAAGCTGCACAATTTAAAAAAAAAGCTTTCAGAGCCAGAAAAAGTACTCCGTGTTTTCAAAACAGAACCAGCAACTTTAGTCCATATTCTCCTTTTCTTATTACTGGAGATACCCTTCTACATAGATAATCACCTTTTGCTGACAAACATATACAAGCCCTGAAACCAAAGCATCCCATATCTAAGAATATTTTCAGCTCTGCTTTGTTAAGCAAGCTAAGTTCCAAATATTTTTATTTGCCTACCTATTAATAATATTTCTGATTGGTCATCTGTTGGGTATGCCCCACTGACAGCCCAAATGTTGTTTCTAGGATACAGAGCCCTGAGATAAGGGGTTCTAGCCTTCCCTGAAAAGGGAGGGGGAGCTGAAACAAAAAAGCCAATGGAGCAGTGCCTCCCCACCCTCCCCTACTCACCCCCATCAACCAGCAATTAACCAAAAGAGAAGACCCCAGAGGAAATGGTGAAAGTGAGCTGTCAGGACAGTTGCGAATCTAAGCACCAAGCCTGGATGTCCGAGCAAACCCAAAAGCTGGCATTAAAAACTGAAATGATACTATCTAAAGAATAGAGGGAGGGATGTTTGGAACAACACTTAGAATAAAGAGTTTTGCCCCAAATCTTACTATTCTTCTTCAAGATATTACATTCCAAAGCCAAATGGCATTATTCCAAGTACAGCTCCCCTCCTCCCATCCTCCACCTCTTAAAGCCACTTTTTCTGTCTCTGTAAAAGAAGATAATTTAGAATACCTCACCCTGTTTGGAATTCTGATTTCACGACCCTCCTACTGTAATGGCTTGACTTTGGGTTACTTTCCAAAGTGCTTTTTCCTTAATTGTTTTTGAGTGTCATGTGGCTCAAATTAATCATAAATGACTGAAGCTAGGGGTTGTTGACACCAAATATAAGGACGGGCCTTTTCCAGAATCGATAAGAAAGGGTTACAGTAGTTAAAATTGTATCTCCAAATACCAGTTCTTGCGATAATTAAAGATTGCACTGTTTACACATTCAAGCTCCTAAATTGGTGGCACGTGAGTGACATTCGGGCCTTTCGGCAGCCACACTAATCGCTAGTTATTCTCTCAGTGACTGTCAGAAGAGAGGGGGAAAAAATTAAGCAGCTGCAATACGCCCGAAATGAGTTATTGTAATTACATTTAATTAGTTTAATTAGTTAATTATTTTGCTTACAGCTGTACAAGAGACTGCAAACATTTGTTAATATCACATGCCCTTTAACAGTATGGGGTGATTCCACAGTCACACTAAATCATGAACGCATATGTAGAAAGATTTAGAAATGTGCATAGGCTGTCTCAACTTCTTAGGATGTGCATATTTAGCAACACATTTGGCACAATTTTTAAAAAAATAAGAAACAACTCATAAAACACAGAGAACTGGAAACAGAATTACCACACACACACAAATCAAATGCAAAAACAAGAAGAGGAACTATCTCAACAACATAGGGTTTAGCTCAGCAAACTCCAGTTATCAATGAAATAATTATAGCACATTTTTGAAAGCAGTGTTTCCTAGTCAGTTTCATACATGATGGTAGTTCAATTATTTAAGATATATCTAGAATTGCTACCAAATGTACCATGAGAAAAATGTCAATAGTCTCTGTCCCTCTGTCTCTTATCTGGGTTTCTGCCTTTGGTTACCCCCACCCCCAAATTTCCTTCTTCCCGACATGCCTTTTTCATCTAGACAGCCCCTGTCCTATGATTGTGAACAAACATTTCTGTCTTATAAAATAACTAATTCCCCCAAAGTGAAAATTCATAAAGACATGACTGCACAGGAAAACTTTGCTTACTTTTGGGAGGAATAATCCATACCTTTTTTTATGACAGACTGGTCCAATAGATTCATGCCGCTGTTATTGGCATCTTCAACTGACTGTGAATATAAAAACATCACTATTCAAATTGACTGGATATTAAAGAATTGCACACATAAATCATGTCATTCCAAACTGGAGTTTCTGTTATTTCCATTTATATTAATTCACAAAGGGAGGTTTTATTATTATCATTATTACCTCCAAATCAACATAGAAATGAAATTCACCCAAATTATAAATTCTTCCAATGGAAGCAGAGGAAAAAGGAAACTGTGAGAGACATCTGGGATGCAGTATTGGTTTAGTTATTATATTAAACATAGATGTTACACAGACATATAAAGTTTTATATTATTTGCTCTTATGAATTGTGAAAATTTGGCAATAGCTGAAAGATTTTCACCAATATTAGAAAGAATAATTTCTGTTTTCAATTTTATCCCAGAGCATCTTAACCCTAGAGTCATTTTACAAATACATAATAGTTTACATTATGGGATTTTAATTAAAGTCTGAGCAATTTGGAATGGAATGCAAACAGCAACACATAGGAACACGTTTGCAAGCTGGCAGGACCGCACGCCCATGCAGTCCATACATGTCCTTGTGTGCTATGAATTTCTTGCTGTGTGATAATCCCTGAGAGGAACCTGCACAGTTCGCCCCCCCCTCCAATCCTGCTGCTGCTACTTCCCAGCAAGAAGCGCACCTGTTAGGATGGCAGTAATAACTACAGACACACGGATACAGAGGCTCAGATCCTCCCAGTCAGCACCTAGGTAATGGCAAAGAGCATTCATCTTCTGTGCCACAGTCTTATCCTAAAGAAGGAAAGTTTCAACCCTGGGTGTTGGCAGCACTTCTGAGGGAAAAGAGCTGTTGGGATGAGTTTCTTACTGTCAGGATGCACAAGAACAGAGTTTTGGCTGTGCATCCCAGAGCGTCCAAAAGCATTGTATTCCTTCCTCCACCCCCCAATGAAAAATAAATGCTAGGTCTTTCTGAAATGTCCTGCTGCTTTCCCTGATTCTTAGAAACCCAAGTTTGGACCAATTTGTCACCCACTCTACAGAGAAGTAAAGAGCAAGGGCTTGAGAGTGAGGCTGTGTTTTCACAGCACCTTCCACCCACTCACAATGCATCCCCAGACAGGGCGTGTGTTCATCACAAGGAAAGACTGTCTACCCCAAACAAGCAGCATTAGAAATGAGATGATCTAATCACGAAGGGAGCATGTTAATTTGTTTCTTTTCGTTTTTAATAGTCACTCTTCAGTTGTCGGAAAGGTGAGGAAAATTGTTATTCTCCGTAAGAACCGTTTTCCATGTTGCAACATGCCATGTACATATTAAGAAATAGTAAAAGCTTCTTTAAAAAAGACTTCATATAACTTGTTCAAAACTCCTCAGGAGACCCCACCACGCACACGCGCGCGCGCGCGCGCACACACACACACACACACACAAAGATTCACGCCTTGCTATGCTCACGTGTCTACAATGCGAGGTGTCCACTCAAGACAAAAGTAATCGCCTGTGTCTGTGGGCGGGCAGGCCCGGGATCTCAGGGGCCAGGACCCGGGCGCCCCCACACCTCACCCTCACGTCGATACGTAAATATGTATATACGCCTCATCAGCGACGTGGGGGTAGTTGTGGTAGTTAATGAGAAGGCTCTTGTCTGATTTTCTATCTAATTACGGCCGCCTGCTGGGTTTTTGTACAGGATATTCACGCAGCATGCTGGCGCTTAATCGTCACAGGGAGGATCGTAAAGATTTAATTAGGACTGCATGCGGAAGCGCAGAAAAACAACTCAGACTCGTAATTACTAGACTTCTTTAGTTAAAAGTGATACCAGGGGTTGCTTTAAGACACTAGGATGTGTTTGAGTGTGTGTGTGTGTGTGTGCGCGCGCGTGTGTGTGTGTGTGTGTGCGTGTGTGGTGGATTTGACAACATCCTGATACGTTTATACTCAGGGGTAGTAGAGGTGAGAGAGGTTAGAGAGCAAAGATTGGAAGAAGAGGTGTTCATGACAACTAAACTCCAAACTAGGTGTCATCTCACTCCATTCTGATGCTGTTTTTCTGAGTTTTTAACACTGCATCCCCCCAACACACATACACACAATGGGTGAAATGTAGCATACCCAGAACCCAAACAGCGATTTGCTAGTTTAATAGCCCCTGTGAGTAAATTGAAATAGAAATTGACAGGCTTTTATAGTTTCATTTAAAAAAATATTAGAAGCATTTGGTTAATTAGCTCCTCTCCTCCTCTTCTCTCACGGTCGGGGCGGTGGCCCTCCGCCTGTGTGTCTGGGTCACCCAACATAGCCCCATACCAACCCTCGGCCAGGTGATACCCCTAGCTAAGAGGCCCACCCGCCCAGCAGCGCCCTGGGGATTTGTCTGGTCCGCGGCTGGAAGGAGGGGGGAGGAATCCGGAACACATAATAGGTTCTTGAGATCGAACAAGTGACTGAGGTCCAGGCCGAGGCACTCTCTGGTCCCTTCTCAAAGACTGTTCGGGCGCAGCTAACCCAATCCGTAGCTGCAAGTAACGGCGAGATCCCGACAGGCTCGTAACTTCAGCTCCCCCCTCTCACCTCGCCCCTTGCGCTCCAGATCCCTAATTCGGAAGTGGATCCTCCGGGATGGAGCTGATGAGGCACAGCCTCTGCATTCGGGGCTCTGGTCCTAGGTACATCTCCTCCCCGGTCTTTCTTTGTCACCTGCCCCGTGTCGCGGCAAGCACACCCAGGCCTGGGACGCCTGTCATCGCCACGGAAACCGAGATCGTCCCCGCTGCCTGGGACAGGCGGGAGGGGGGGTGTCTCCCCCCAACCCCCTGCACTGAGGGTCGTCCAGATAAAGTCCCGCGAGCCACCCCACGTCGCCAGAGGAGCGGCTGCGAAGCTTCTGGGGGAGGAACAGGGCAGAGGTGTGTGGGTGGGGAGCATGCGTGGGCCGGGGCCTGCACCTTCTCTCCTCTGGGCTCTTTGCACCTCGCAGTCCGCGTTCCGACGCAACAACTCAGCCAGCCGAGCGACGCTTTGACGAGGCTGTTCTCCCCAATACACACTGAACTGGTCCTGTTCTCTCGTCCTTTGCATTTGGCCAAACACTCAAAATCCCTCACAATTATATCTTTAAAAACTAAACTAAACCTAAACTAAACTGAAACCAAAGAAATCTATTCCCTCTTTTGAGAGAATTCCTGGGTTCAGTTGACTGAGTCACTCGGCCTGCAGGGTGATGATGACGCCGCCAGTGTGTTGGCATTGCCAACAGCAGTGGTGATGAGTTGATCCACTTTCATTATCTAGCACTTTGAGCGTACTCAGAAAGGTTAATTTCAGAACTTACGCCCCCCCCAACACACACATTACCCCAGTACATTTTTTTAAAAAGCTCTTAAATATTTCCTTCTTGTATGGTATTCCGAAACGAGCAATCCCTCCAGACAGGGATAATCAAGCTTGATTAAACCAACAAAACGATCATTCTTATTACTACAGGTAAATCCAGCCACAAATCAGGTGATTCCATCATTTTTGGACATAATAAATAACTGAATTTCCTTTAAAACAATAAGCCATCATAGACTACACACAGGCAGCATGTGATGCTGTCACCACATTTTAACTGTTCAAAATACTTTTTTTTTTCAAGTAAGGTAAAAAAGAAGGACTCAAGTACTTTTTTTTTTCTTCCCCATTTCATTTTTCTTTGCTTTAGAGGTATGTCTAAAATGATGCATAATATACACAACTATGCCAATGAGACCGAAGTGTCAAATACCTTTCAACCATATTTATCTTTTCTGCAGACTATTTAAATTAGGGAGCAAAAGGAGACCTGCTCAGAATCACCCAGACAGTTTTTAGAAATCGTTTCTTTGATGTTTCTTTGTTTAGTTTAACCAAGTATTCTCAACCAAATCAGGCTCCATTGTGTAGGTTGCAGATGGGTTAGGGAGTGGGTGGGGGGAGTGTGTTGAGCCTTTTGTTTTAAGAAACAAACACGTGATGCCTCTTTAACTGGGATAGTGGCTTTGGGGAGAGGAGAGTATTAACGGAGGGGGAGGACTGGGGAGGGATGTGGAGAATATTGTTCCACAGTCATTTAATGGATCAAAAGGTGAAAACAATCTCCAAAATGGTATGTGTGCTCTTGGACTCCCAAGCAGAATTATGGCTTTCTGGGTCTCTCCCCACAATTATTCCATTTCTCAGGAGATGACTCTGGAATTCACTTATCTTGAAAAAGGGCTCAGCAGCTTATGAGACATTCAAAGTAGGACCTGGTTTGGACAATCATAGCACATGTTTTTCTTCCCATGTGCATTGTCATGCTTAACATCCAGCAGGAACCTCTGGAGCCCAAGAGGACATTGTGCCTCTCTGCTGAAGCTCCAGACTCTAGGCAGCCCCAGTCTTTCACCTGCCTTGTCAGGAGGCCAGGCCCACTATGGGACACTCATGGGGAGTGGGTTGGGAAGGGTACCCAGCTTGCTAGCACAAAGTGCAGGAGAATAGGAAGTAGCTAAGGCAAGACAAAAAACATCTAGCCTTAATTCTGGTGATGCTAAACTATCAACACACGCATATATTTTTCTCCTTCATGATTTCATTTCTAGTGCTTCCAGCTTTCATAAATGGACCTCCAGAAATCACCACTACAGAGCCATACATGTATAACACAGAAACAGTTATATATGTGGTGTCCAGCTATTCCTGTTCTAAAGATGGAAACTACCTCCCCCAAAGGATACAGAGCCGCCCCTCCCCCACCCCTCCCATCTCCCAGGGCATTCACTATTTATTTATTTATTGTCCTTTTCATTTGTTTGTTTGTGGTTACCTGGACGTCTTCCATTCCGGGATGGCCGAGGCCGTGCAGCGAGAGGCTGTCACCCATGCCCGCGTCCAGGCCGTGGTGCGCCGAATGCAGCAGCACGTCTGGCCGGCGGACCGAGTGGTAGTCCCTCCGGGGGTCGAGGCCGGAGAGCTGGGGCAAGGCTGCCCGTGGCTGGGGCAGGAGAGAGCCGGCTTCCGAACCCACTTCTTGCCGCTGCCGTTGCCCCCAGGGATGCTGCTGGGGCTGGTGCAGTGGATTCAGGGAGTAGGGGTCGTTGACGTGGGAGTAGGGATCCTGGCTCTGATGGTAGGGGAGCGGCTGGTAGGGAGGCGGGAAGTAGGGCGGCTGGAAGTCTGACGACGGGGTGTGGGACAGCGGCGGGGCGCTGGAGTAAGGTCCCTGGGATACCGAGCCCAGCTGGGAGAGCCTGGAGCTGTGGCTCGGGACGCCATCGTGCCGGTCCTGGGAGCGGAAAGAAGGAGAGAGAGAGAGGAACAGAGTGACAGAGACAGAGAGAGAGCGAGAGCGAGAGCGAGAGCGAGAGAGAGAGAGAGAGAGAGAAAGAAAAAAAAATACAAGCGACTAATGGAGAAGCCCGGCTTCCGTATATTCTTCCCAGGACAGGGGAAGCAAGAGTCTGAAACTTATACTCCCAAGTTGACTCAGAGGGCACATGATTTCAGCAATTCCAAACGCCAGGCTTTGGGGGAAAAATGGGGAGAATCACCACCCACTTAACCAACATCTGAGCCTTGTGTTGGGAGTGCAAAGCGGGCAAAAGGGGTAAAGTAACTATGTATGGGAAGAGATTCTAAATTCCTTGGTTAAAAATATAGGAGGCTTACACAGAGTATTTCCTCTTCTGGGTATTTTAAACTATTTTTCCTAATCTTTCAGAGGTCCAAAGCGTAACAAATTAAACATCATACTTTTTGCTGTGCTGCTCCTGTTCAAAACCAACTTTGGCCTTCAGTGGCAACCCAGCCAGCTGACCAAGAGCTCCCCACACAAACCTGGTAATTCCAGGAGCTCTGAGGAATCTGCCTGATCTGAGTTCCCAGTCACCCCTCCCTCCCCAAGAGGAATTAAATAATTTAAATAGTGTTTGATTGAAATGGATCTCATTTGAAATCATACCCTGACCCCACGTTAAATTAAGTTGAATTGTGGTTCTGAGGAGTTATTTCTAAGGTTGCTTTTCTGTATCTAATGCTATTATACTCCAGGGTGTGAAAATGAAGGACCTGGGGTTGGGAGGGTAAAACAAGAAAAAGCCCAGACAACTTACTGTTGGTTCTATCTGGAGTAGCAAACTAAGTGGAAGGAGAAGGGGGAGGTGTGTGTGTGAGAGGAGTGTTTAAGTTTCTCCCTCTCCTCTGTGGAAATGCCTTGGTAAAGTCCCTCTGGTTCTTTTTGGAGAAATAGTCACCTAAATTTCCAAACTGCAATGGCAAATAAAAAGTTTTTCTCTGCGGCCTCCCCCCTCCCCAGCTGACTCATGGAGCTCAGACGGAGAGCACACAATGCAGAGAGAAGCAGCTGCAGCCTCGTCCAATTACGGTGCTAAATTACCAAGCCAAAGGCGCTCAAAGGAAGACAGAGACAGAGAGAGTGAGGCACACGCACAGAGACGGAGAGACAGAGAGACAGTGAGAGGAGGGAGCATGCAATTCTGGTACAACGTGAATCCAAACTCACCATGGATGAATAGGTGTGGACTAACATCTGGAAAAAAAAGCCTGGTTACTGCTCAAAATCAAACAATGATTAAAAAAAAAAAAATCAAGGAGTCCAGCAGAGAAACGAGCTGGACACAGGAGCCGAGCTTGAGGGGTTTCCAGGACAAGCCATCAAAAAAAAAAAAAAAAAAAAAATCCCCCCCCACCCCCAAACAAGATTGGCGATGCCTGTCACACACAGACAGAGCTGTTCATCGGTCTCTTGCTGTCTTTTTGGCCTCTTTTCTTCTGCCGCTCTTCGGGGCTCCAGATGCAGTCCTCTTCCACCCGAAGCTGGGCTCAGACTGCTCGGGCGCCCCTTCCTCCCTCCGCTTGCCTACACCGCCTCATAATAATTGATATTCATGACTATTAATATTACACGAGTACTTTAAAGGGAGAATGGAGGACAAATGGAGCGTGAAGCAGCAGCGAGCGCAGAGCTCCCCTACTATTGTAAATGACGTTCATTCAGTGGAGAATTACTAGATGTAATCAGACGAGGGGGCTGGCAAAGGCAGACTGGGGAAAAAGTTTAGCAGGAAAGAGGCAGAACTTCAATTAACTGAGCCGGGGACAGGCGTAAAGCAGCCCCTGCTCCTTTGGACAAGGCAGTGAGGGAGAGCATCACTGGGGGCTTGTACAGAACGTAGGTGTCCTTGTTCCTGGAGAGGGACTTTCCTAATGGGAAGAACTGATTGCCCTAGGTGCTTTGTGTGCAGATTAAAACACAAAATAAAAAGGCGTTGCCTCATCATTTGGAGGGGAGAGAAAAGTAAACCGGTGGGCCTGGTTGTTTACAGTGACGTTTAGAGACTTGCACTGAATACTGGAAATTATGCTTACTTATTAAAGGACAGGGGCAAGATGGGGGCTTTTCATCCCTTGTGTAGCCTTTCCCTCCTTATACTGCTCATACAATCCGTGATTTTTACCTCAATTTAAAATATATGCAATCTTCAAGTACACTAAACTTATCCTTTTCGAAAGGCAAAGCCAGGGGCAACAGAAAACCTTTTTGGATGTTTCAGGAACCCGTTCAACTGGCCTGACTGCCATTTCTGTTAAAGTTCAACCTTCTTCCCGACTTAAAAAGGTTCCTTCCACAGGGTTGCGGGTTCTCCTATATTTTTGAGCAGAAATTTTAGGCAAATAGGGATACCTGCAATATTCTCTCTCCTCTCCCTCCTCTCCACCCTCCCCCTCTCCCCTGTCTTCTCTCCCTCTCTTCCCCCTCCCTCCTATTTTTTCTCCTCTCTCTGCCCCTCTTCCACTTCACCCCTCCCTCTTCCTCTCTCCCTCCGTCCTTTCTGCTCTCCCTCCCTCCTTTCCCATTTAGCCAGTTTACTTTTCATAAGCAAAGAACAAGTTTTATCCTGCTTACTTTTGGGAACCCACTAAAATCCCTCTATGTATATTCCGATCTATTTACACACCGTGCCCCCGTCTTCACCCGTTCTCATGCCCACTTCGGGCGCTCACATTCTTTAGGATAGTTCTAGCGACTTCCACTTTACCATTATCCCGCGTGTTAAAGAAAGAAAAGGAGGCCGAACCGAAACAAAACGCACCAGGCGGAGGCGCGGCTCTTCGTTACAGTCAATACACAGCCACAAAGAGGAAAGGAAAACCTTAATCATCATTCCGCAGAAAGACGAATCTCCTCAATCTCTCTTTCTCTCTCCGTCTCTGTGCCTCTGTCTCTCTCTTACACACACACACACACACACACACACACACACACTAAAACTAGTGTTCCGGGCTGGCGGGAGCTGGGGTCAGTGAGCTGCCTGCGGGACGCGGCGGCCCGGCTGCGGCGGGGCCTCGGAGCCCCGGTCCGCCCGGTAAGCCTGGGCCCGCGGCGTCAGTCGGGGCTTACCGACCGCTTCAGTGCGCGGCCCATCATCCTCAAGGCGGCTCCCTGCCGGGCTTTCCGGAGTCGTCCCGGAGCGGAGGGGTCGCATATTCTCCCCCCACTGGTTTGGGGGAGCCTCTGGGCGTCCCACCGCGACCGTTTGGTACGACCGATAGAGCGCTACTCGCGCTCCTCGCCCGGGACTTTGCTTCCCGTCCTCCCTCCTCTCTCCAACTTTTCCGCTTTCCAGTCTCCGTCGGCCGGCTCGCCAGCTTCGACCTTCCCCCCGCCTTAATTCTGCCGCGCCTTTCCTCGAAGCTTTTCTTTCTGTCCTCCCTCCCTCGACGTCTCCTCCAGCCTTCTATTCCCTCTTCCCCTGGCACCTAAGTCCGGGTCTGCGAGGCCATTCCGCTCCGAGCGAAGTTCCGCGGGCCTCCGCCGCCGTCCCCTCCCCGTCCCGCCGCGTGTCCCGCCCGGACGCCCGCCTCGCCCGCGAGCCCCGGAGCCGCCCCGCCGCCGCATCAGTCGGCGCCCCAGACCGCGGAGGGCAGCGGCGAGCGGGGCCACGGCCCCGCTGGGCGGCGGGCAACTTCTCCAGCCCGAGGAAGAGTTGCGCTAACCCCAGCGTTGGAGAGCAGTGCGCACTGAACAAGGGCAGAACATTGAGTTAAAAATGCCCAAACATGGGGTGGTTGGACGCACTGACTCTCAAAAAAGCAAAACACAAGAAAAAAGAAGAAAAAAGAAAAAAAGAGATCTGCTAGGGCTCCTTGGCTTGTGCTCTATCTACACCAATCTAGCCCTCTATCTACTTCCCTCCTCCTAATTTTCCGTCCTCTACTTGGATCCGTTTGTTATTGATTTCAGAAATATTATTGAAAATAAAAATTAAAAGCCTGAGTCTGTTACGAATGAGGCTTGAAAATCTAATTCTCTCCCATACTCAAAACGAGGAGAGCCTCTGCCTTTATCAGTCTCTATTTTCTCTGCCCACATTCAGTAGCACCACATTTCCCATCAGAACCTTAAGGGGGGGTGGGGGCGAGGAAGAGAGAAAGAAAAATAAAAGAAAAAGAGAGAAAGAGAGAGAGAAAAAATCTCCTAACTTAAAGTAGCCAGATTTCAACCTTAAAGTTCTTTTTCCGAATCGCGACGTCTCCCCCCAGCCAGCTTTTCTAAAAGTTAGAGAAAGCTGAGAAAACCGGCCTGAAATCTACGACTAAATAGCTGAAAAATATATATCAGTTGGGGTGTCAAGAAGCTCAAATTCTCTATCTGCAAAGCTCTAAGATGCATCTGGGGGTGTCGGCTCACCTCATAGATATCTTCGTACTTGACATTCTCCACGAGCTTCCAGAGCATGATGGCAGCCTGGTCTCTAGGAGGTGAGTGCATTCATGTGAGGAGCAGATGTCTGGCTTCTCAGGACTCCGCTGTCTGTAATGATCCATCTATAATTGGAAATGGGGGATACACACCAAATCCGACGCTCCTCTCCCATCGCAACTTATATCTGTTGTCTCAAACAATAGGCTGGAGAAGTAAGCCTCAGCAGAGAGAAAAACATTATTACACACACAGGAGTTAGATGCAACCCACAGACATATATATTATAAAAATCATAAACACGTATTTACACCCAGACACCCACATTGAGTTATATAAGCACCCCTGGGTCACGCAGAGTCTACAGGCTCTAAACATCCATTTAAAGGAGAGATAGTTGTTCAGTGTGATTAATATAAATATACACATTTAAAAACCTCTGTATGGAAAATGATGAATCATTGTAGCCACTGACTAAAGTCTTCACAATTCATAATGAGAAACCAGGGGGCCAACAGTCCCCCATTTTCTATGTAGATTTTAAAAGGGGGACCATTACTGAGATTTTTATACACAAAAGCTTCTATTCATGTGTGTTCAGCAGGAGGGTATTTTGAAAGCTGGATTTGGGGATTTTTTAGGGCAATCTCTCTGTATCAGTGTCTACAAACTTTTTTTTTTTTTTTTAACTGTACCTCTATCAGTGTAGAACAACAACAACAAAAGCCAGCTCACCACAGTGACCATTTCTAATATTTTTTGGTCATTTTGCCCTACACATTTGGAAACTTAAATACTGTATGAGCACCTCAGTCTGTCTTGTTTGTCGTTTTAAGGGTTGTTTGTGTGCATTTTCAACGAATTCCTTGTGCCTTGGCTAGAGGCTCCATATTATGAAGTGGTTTTTTTTTTTTTTCAGTTGTTGGGAGCACACATTCGCACACTGTTAATTCTTTGCAGAGGCATAGGACATTATATTTGCATCTGTTGTCTATAACTTTTAAGTGGTTTTAATCATGGACAGTCAAGAAATGTTCACCTGAACCTTTGGAAGATTTAAGCAAAATGTTCTTCAAAGAGATAGTGAAAAATATTTTAGTATGCACGGATTTTTTTTTGTTTTTAGTGTATTTTTTTTTTCCTTAGGGAGGTGAATTGTGTAGGTTTTTTTTTTTCCAAAAAGGAACACATAAACAACAACAATAACAAAGTTAACCAAACCTTGAAAATGGGCGCCCTTTAAGGCACAGGGTTTCTGAATTTCATCACAAAGTGAATACTCAACCTCATTCCTCTTTTTCCCACCCCCTCTATTTTTCTACTCCCTTTCAGGGTACGGGAGGATTCCCACAGCCAGAAGGGAAATCCAGTGGAGGATCTCTGCCCCTGGGGCAGAAAATAAATGACAGGAGGGAATGAGGAGTGACCGGGGCAATTTGGGGTGGAAGTTATTAAACCTGATAAGAGTGAATCTGCAAAGGGCGATTGTCTGTGAATCTCACGACTGCTGAGCGCTGCCTTGTGCGCGCCGCGACGGACGCTCTTCCAGGAGAGGGCTCCGGACAACCGCGGTGGACTCGATAAAAACCAAGGAGAAGCTTCATATAATGCAGACCGAAAAATTCTCCAGGCTTTTGATTTGATTTCTTAACGATAAGTCCAATAAAAGGAATACAAAAAAAGGTGCAAAGGTGCTTCAGAAAGAACTTCAGGAATAAACCCTTTTTTCTTCATTTCCATTTGTAATTTTCATGTTTCACCTTTCCTTTTCTCCCTCCCTGCTGCCCTTCCTCTCTCCTTCCTTCTTTTCTTCCTTCCATCCTGTTATCCCTCCTTCCTTCTTTTCCTCTACTTTAAATATTAACATCTTAAACCATACAAAATCTATACAGATTTCCCACTGGGAGCGTGAGCAAAGATTTCTTCTTTGCCCCCAGAGCTTGTTTGGACATAGGAAGGCATTCTTTCTAATTTCATTGTGTGGTAGGACTTGGTACCGGTTTTACCATTCCTTCCCACCCTTTCCAGAATTAAAATCAGTGGCAGATATTATAGACTTGGAAATTCAGATGCTCTAGACACAAATTTATTAATGAGAATAATTGTCTTCTTCCTTTCAAGTCAATAACTCCATTATCTTTTTAAATCTAAAGATCACTCCAACCCAAATAAAAAGCATTTGAAAAAATTTTTTTCCTCTAAAATCTTTTAAATCGTTCTGGTATATCATTGATTAGTCTAAAATAAATAAACTCTAAAGCTTAAAGCAAGAAAAAAAACCCATGAAGATACTTTTATATGTAAAACTATTTAAAATATATTATTAGCATAGCTATTTTATAGCATTGTATATGTATAATTTAAAAATTTGCATATGTAATTGAATTTTTTTCTAATATCAGGTATTTTTAAGATTAGAAACATGTTGAAATATTTGGTTAAAATTTATATATTATTTAGGAAAACTGAAAAAAACAATCTGGTTTTATTAAGAACGAAGTATAAATTTAAAAATATATACACATATATAAAGAGATATGCAAAGAAGTACATAACGATAATTAAAACCCGCGTCAGTTTTTCAACATGGGCATTATTCAAAAAAATCCTAGAAATTGCAAGGGAAATCTTTCCTTGGGAGGCCTACGCTCAGTCATCGAACGGGCAACAGCGCCCTCTGTCGGGATTTTATGCAAGCAAATCCTGCACGGCCGCTCTATTTATTTTTTAGCGATTTCTTTCCACTCTTGAAAACCTGTTATCGCTAAAAGCGTTTTAAAAGTTCAATTCTTATTATATCTACTAATTTTTGAAGCGATTATTTCAAGATCTAAAAGGTTCAAAAGTCTCAAAAATGTACAAATAAAAACTCAATCTCTACTGAGAAAATTTTCTTTACTTGAGCCTGCTTTGCTTTGCTCTTAGGCATTTCGCTTTAACCTCCAATCACATGATGTAGGAAAAGATCCCCGGGAGGACTTAATAAATGCAAAACAAAGCAAACGTAAAGGCTAAACAAACTTTGGTTTGAAAAGGAAGATAAACGAGTAAAATATGCATTTTCACCATTTCACTTTTCGTTTCGTCCTGCCTTGTGCCTATATTTCTATTTCAGGGCACGCACCCAGTCGCCTAGGTAAAAAGCTTGCTGGAGACATTCAAGATAGTTATATTCGTATTTCCCCCTTTCACTTATATTTAGTTCAGTTTATAAGAGCGGAGAGGAGATTTAATAATGCCCTCCTTTTCTCAGTCTCAAATGGAGGGAGTATTTTCTGGTAAACGTAGGCGGCAGTAATTGAAAGCTAATGCACCTAGGATAGAGCCCTCTGCTGGTGGTTTTCGAGTAGGTTTATAATGTCTCATAAAAAGTGTTACTGAAAAATAACATTATATTAATTCAAGATCAACTACTAGCACTCTCATGTCTCCTTTTTTCTAAAAATCTAATTATGAATTAACTAATTTTCTCAGACTTCCTTCTTTCTCCTATTCTTCACCTTAGCACCTAGGATTTCAGGTTTATAAACTATCTCGCTTTGCAGCTAACTGCCTGATGGACTACCTTTTCTTTTACACATTACATGGACCACCTGGGTTTCTTTTTTTTTTTTTTAATCATCCACTAACACAAGAATAATAAAATGGAAAAAGCCAAGACTTAGGATTATTGTGCCAAGTCAAGACCCTGACCCTTCTCAGTCTAGGTGCCAGGGCCTCGGGTAAGGTCCCGGTTGGAAATTGGGGGTAGAAATACCAATTTACGTCCTCTATGTACTGAGCACTTTCCTCACAGCACCATGAGGCTGTCTTCCTTCGTTCCTCCCTTCCTTCTGAAATTAAGATGATAGTATTTTTGGATTAAGTTTTTCCAGAGTTGTTGTTGTCCTGGATTTACAAACAGGCAAAGGAGGAGAGAAAAGGGAGCACTGACTTACTCTGACATGCGCAGATTCCACTCTCACCTCTCACCCATCAGAACCATTAATTCTCCACCAAGTTGGTTAATAAGACATGACAGCTGCAGTTTTTATTGGTGACAGCCTGACTCTATTTTTCTAACACGTTTCTATCTTGAAGCTTTCTCATGATCATATTTTTTTGAGAATCTTGATCACCTATGTATATATATATATATATATATTAAATATTTTATTTATTTGACAGAGAGAGAGAGCACAAGCAGGGGGAGCAGCAGAGGGAGAGGGAGAAGCAGACCCCTGCTGAGCAAGGAGCCCAATGTGGGGCTCCATCCCAGGACCCTGGGATCATGACCTGAGCCAAAGGCAGACGCTTAACCGACTGAGCCACCCAGGTGCCCCTTGATCATATATTTTTAACATCAATTTGGAAAAATTACTGTCAAATGTGTGAAAACACAGTTCAAGCACCTGTCCTTGGGTATACAAGGCTTTGCTACCACATAGGTTGCAGTGGTCTAGGTTTGAGGAAGCAAAATAGGAGGAGCTAGTTCTTCCACAGGAGCATTTAAAAAAATTAAACGAAGACGATATTATCTCTTCGTGACTATACAAAGTGACTATTGACTCTTCGTGATTATATAGAGTGAGGCAAACATTGGAAAGGAAATAGCATTTATTATTTTAACTGCAATATTAAAACTGTTGTGCACTTGTGAATTTGTAAAGTGATATTTAGTTGAAATCACTTGTAAGAATGAAAATCACTGTGACTGTAGAAATTCCTACTTTCTTTTGGACTTTTGAGGAGCAGTAGTAATTTTATCACATATTTTAGATGCTCTGAAGTCCTTAGGCTTTTCTGTTTAATTACGGGGGTATGAAGTTGCCAACGGGACAATTTTCAAATTTCTATCTCCTGGAGATAAAGAGGTTAAGAAATGGAAGATGGGGAGTTGGAGTAAATGATGCAAACAGCCACAGCACAGTTGTTCCCAAGACTAAGGGATATTTCATATACAAAATGTGAGAGGTGTGCGCTTTCCCTGGCGTGACTAATGCGGGAGGACAGGTATTTCCATCATTGTGGACATTTTCCATATTATTGCTTTAAGAAGGAACAATCTCAAAGGGTGAGAACACTAAACAATTTGGTTTCAAAATGCAACCAATAGACCAATACATATCTGTAAGTAAAAATTTGCAAATAAAGACGTGGGAAGATGTAGAGCAGAAATATAACCTTTAAAGCATGAATAAACACATACAATGTATAACATCAGGACTGAAATGTCTCTTAAGTACAAGGGACATTTGGGAGAAATTAACATTACCATGGAACTACTGGCTAAAATTCACATTTATGCATTTTGATAAAAATAAAAAATGATATTCATTTTATGACTTTTTACTCCCTTAACATAAGATGTTTCTTTCACTTATCAGATATGCCACCATGGGCATGTCCTTTGACCTTTCCAGATCTCAGTTTTCTTATCTATAAAAGAAGCAGGTTTACTGGGTGATAACCCAATTTTCTTCCTTAGGAATGGACTTTATGAGATTTATGAAAACATCAAATAGTAATTAAAGAAAAGTTTAAAATGAAAGTGTTCCTTTTTGAACATGTTACAGCAAAATCTCAACTCTCTGGGACTCTCTAGGGGAAAGTTTAAGAGAATTGACCCCGATCTTTTGATAAATACTAATCACACACACACACACACACACACACACACACACACACACAGTTTTTAGGAATATCATCTGAGAAGAAAGCAGACAAAGAAAGGATAAGAATACAGCTCTAGGAAGAGGATGTAATTTTAATAGTACCTAACTGGCACTTTGAAAGTGGTCAAGCATCTAAGTGTAGAAGAATTACATCCTAATGTACTAAAAGAGTTTGTGGTTTTGATCTTGAAATTATGGCCAGTAACATTTGATAAAATATGCAAAAGGGAAGCAATGGCTAATAGCAGAGGCTGGAAAACACTTCATTTTTCAGAAAGAGAGAAAACCACAGGTAGGGACTCGTGCTATTGTTTAGCCAGAAAAATGATAGTTTAGGCTCTCAGAGTGGTTAGTCACATACTCTGGAAGGGAAAGAGGAAATCCCTAGGAATCAACATAGATTCAGGAAGAACAGATTGTCCCATTGCCTTTTGTTATATAAATATCAGGAACATAATGTATCTGGAGCTCACAGAGACATGTCAAGAATTTCTCATTGGCTCCCACATCTGAGTTGAGTGATGACATGGTATTTGGAAGCAGTTCTGTCTTTTGACTACAGACATGAGCTTTTGGAGTGGGACAGATGTGTGTGAATTCCAGATCTGCCACTTACTTTCTTGGATAGTAGGAAAATTACTTAACCTCCCTCAGCCTCAATTTCCTTATATGAAACATTTGAAACATATTTACAATTAGGAGACTTATAATTATGTGAAACTTGTACATAGCAATAACCAATGTATGAGGTTGTCATGATGATTAAATGAGATAATACGTATAAAATATGTATCATGGCCTCCAGCTTAAGGAAACCACTTGGTATGTTCTATCTACTGTTATCATCATAGATTTACAGCTATTTGAATAATTCTCTCCCAAAGTGATTGATTGATTGATGGAAACCAAATTGAGGCAGTAGTTTCAATAGTTTCCGTGGGACTTTGTCCTTAGTCTTATTCTAATATTTTTTTTTTTAATTGGTGAATCAGAAGATGAAACAGAAGATGTGTTATTTTTCAGGTATTAAACATTGGGGAGAACAGTCAATACACTGGATTATGGGATAAGGAATTAAAACATTTCAACAAGATAATACTCTGGAACAAATCCCCAAATCTATAATTTTAACAAACACAAAAGTACCAAATATGTAAGTGTGAAGGGGAGAATCAGAGACTGACAGAGGAAGATAATAAAATACCTACAGTTGGGGCACCTGGGTGGCTCAGTCGGTTAAGTGTCCGACTCTTGATCCCGGCTCAGGTCATGGTTTCAGGGTTGTGAAATTGAGTCCTGCATCAGACTCCACACAGGCCGTTGGGCATGGAGGCTGCTTGAGACTCTCTCTCTTCCTTTTTCCCTGCTCCTTCCCAACCTCAAAACAACAACAACAACAACAACAACAACAACAACAAAATACAAAGAAAGGAAGGAAGAAAGAAGAAAGAAGAAAGAAAAGAAAGAAAGAAAGACGAAAGAAAGAAAGAAGAAAGAAGGGAAGGAAAAGGAAAACACCTATAGTTTTCCACTGCTCAGGGTCTTTATGGTATCTGGAACACAATAATCACTTCAGGATTCTATCCAACAATGTATTGAGACTGGTGAACGTGGATAGTGAGTGACCTCCCAGGTTATGTTAATAAAGTTCCTGTGTTCAGTTCTGGAGAAGTTGCAATCCCATAGTCCTATATACTGGACAAACTGCATTTTTAGGCACTGTGTTCAGCTCAAGTGGCCTGCCTTGAGATTGTCATTGATAAACCGAAAGCTCTCTAAAAGAAAGCAATCAGATTTTTAAAAGTCTCGGAAGCCATGTCAAAGGACAAAGAGTTGAGAAAACTGGGATAGTCATCCTAGACCAGAGAAAATGTAGGGATGTGAACTCTGTCTTCCAATATCTGGGGTTGGTCTTGGGGAAGAAGGAGTGGATGGAGAAAAAAGTTGGTATTTGTTTTGTTCATCGCCCTGTAGCCAGCATATAGCAAAGTGGCTGGCCCTAACGTGCTCAACACATTTTAGGTGAAATAATTCTCTTCCTCTAAAGATACAGAACAAAGATCAGTAGAGGGATGTTACCCCAGGAGGTTGATTTACCTCAGTGTGAGAAAAAAACATTTTTCTAAAAATTGGATGTACTGGACAAAACAGCTTTGATTGTTTTGAACTGCCAGTCCCTACAGAATTTGAACAGAGGCCGGATGACCTCTGTCAGGGATGCGGTAGCGCTGGGCAGGAGGTCTGCCTGCTTAAGTCTGGGCGGGAGGTCCTTTACAAGGCCACCATATTGTGATTCTACTCCACGTGCTCAGCTGGATGCTGAATTTTGAGTTTAGCAGATTAATAATTGTAAAGGACTAGCATTGAGATGTATATGTGGAAGATCTCATTGTTTCTGCATCTGTATAAGTATTATCTGATTGGGGAATTGGACACATTTACTGAGCCCATGTTTCCATGTACTGCATATGTTATCTGATTTCTATTAGTAGGAATAACATCACAGTAATTATACTCAATAGCCTTATTGGTCTGTCAGTCTCTGATTGTTTTGCTTCTGTCATTATCACTTTTCCCCCATATTTAATAGAATTTCTGTGGGTAGTTTTATAGAATGAAAAAAAAGAAATTTATTTATTTGGAGTATGGATAAAGGGCCTTTTAGGCATTTGTTTGCAATCATTTTTGCGAACATTTATTTGATCCCTAAAAGAAATAAATCCTTTGCAGAAGATTTATCCAATGATCACACTCCAAGCCAGACTTCCTTTGAGCAATTTTCAAAAATCTTTAAGGTATTATAGGTTTGTTGTTCTAAACAATGTACAGTAACTTTTATTTCTGGGTTTTTTTGTATAAGCAAATCTTTTTGCTCTCCGTATAACAGGAACACTGTGTCATCTTAATTCACAGAAATGTATATTAAAAGAGTAAATAATTTAAAAACAACAATAAAAACAAAAAATCTTTAGGTGATTTAATAAGCACACAACAAATAGAAAAGCAATCCTTTCCAAGACTTTCCTTAACTGTAGAGGAATGTGAAGATTCTTTTTTTTTTTTTTTTTTTTTGGGAATGTGAAGATTCTTAATAAAACTTTCACTGTTACTTATGAAGAAATTATGAAGCATGTTCTTTTCCTGCTGTATTGTAAAATATTTTTATTAACTCCAGCATTATGAACTAAACAAAGAATAAAAAAAATGTTTTAAGACCTAATTAAGAATGGGCAGTTTCTATTTTATTTATTTATTTGTTTATTTAACTTTATTTATTTATTTGAGAGAAGAGAGAGAGAGCATTGGGAGGGGAGGGTCAGAGGAGAGGGAGAAGTAGATTCCCCATGGATTGGTGAGCCTGAGGTGGGGCTTGATCCCAGGACCCTGAGATCATGACCTGAGCGAAGGCAGGTGCTTAACTGACTGGGCCACCCAGGTGCCCCAAGAATGGGCAGGTTTTAGTCCTCTTTCTCTGATTTCCTTCAGAATTTTGGTCAATATGTGAAATATGGACTTTTCATCATGAAAACTACCTGAAATCTTCCAGGGAATTGAAATGGGGACTCTAGTGAGGTCATATTTGCAGCTTCTGAAGCCATTTGATGACTTTCTAGGGCTCATCCTTTCAAAAAATATGTATTCAGGGCCTATTTTCTTTGCAATGCATTAAGTAGATATGAACATACATCAAAGAAGGAAATAGCTTAGAACGTTTTCTGTCTTAGTAAAGAAAACGAAATATTATGGGATGAGGAGTTTGTGATCGTGACTATGAAACTACATGTATTTAGTGGTATTTTGTTTCTAAGTTAAAGTTTCTAAGTAACTTATCACATTCTTTTTTTTTTTTTTTTAAAGATTTTATTTATTTATTTGACACGGAGAGAGAGAGCATGAGCAGGGGGAGTGGCAGGGAGAGGGAGAAGCAGACTCCCGCAAAGCAGGAAGCCCAACATGGGGCTTGATCCCAGGACCCTGGGATCATGACCTGAGCTGAAGGCAGACATTTAACCAACTGAGCCACCCAGGCACCCCAAACTTATCACATTCTATCTAGTATTTAGGTGCCCTATTTTTGACAAATTTTACTTTTTTGCTTAAGAGTTTTGTTTAATTTTAAACAAAAATCATGATTAGTGATTAGTAAATGAAATGCATGTGTGTGTATGTGTGTGGGGGAATGTCTATTTGTTCCCTATCAGGTGCTAAGATCCCAAACTCTTCCATATCTTTTTTTTTAAAGATTTTATTTATTTATTTATTTGACAGCGAGCGAGAGAGAGAGAGAGAGCATAAGCAGGGGGAGCAGCAGAGGGAGAGGGAGAAGCAGGTTTCCCGCTGAGCCGGGAGCTCGATGCGGGGCTCCATCCCAGGACCCCGGGATCTTGATCCGAGCGGAAAGCAGACGCTTTACCGACTGAGCCACACAAGTGCCCCCTTTCCATTTCTTAATAGGAGCAACTTCCGTATTCTACCAGGGGGTGACTTTGTCCCATAAAGCTTCATCCTGAGTGTCTCCAGGTCTTGATTAATGCACTCACCTGAGGAAGCCTATCTTTAGGGCCACATCTCTATTACCTTCATAGCTTTTAGCCCTTGACCCTTGGAAAACAAAAAGCATTGGATTGTGTACTGATGAGGGGGCAAGTCTTGGTCTGGACACCAATGTATCCTCTGGCTTTGGTTGGTCTTCTTCCCTCCCTGGGTCTCAGCATCTCGGAGTGAGATTCTGTGAGTGTGATGGCACGTTGAATGACAGCTCCTGGAACCAGCCGGATGAGGCAGCAACTAGTCAGATACGTGGAAATGCTAAAAAGGATCTGTCTCAGGACTTACAGCTTTACCTGGCAGTCACCCTTCTGATTTTCACAACTGTAATACGAGTCTGACCATTGTTTATTCTTAATGTGGTATCTTGGGGCAATGGCTCTTTTTTTTTTTTTTTTTAAATCAGAGAGCTTGATGTTATTTTTGCAAATACCTTTCATTTCAGATCTAGTTATGAGGACAGTACCAGAAAATGAGAAACACAATTTTATAGAATGTGATGATGATGCAAAGTGGCCTTTTGCTCAAGTGACTCCAAAGAACAAACTGACCAGCTACCGAGACAAGAGGTCTAAGGCCTCCCCAGCCATATTAGATCTATCTGAAGGGTAGAAGCATACTAGCTCTAGCCTTTTGGAATCTGGGTGTTTCAAAAATTTTCTCTGAACATAATTTGGTTAGTTCAACTATTGTTCCCAGACAACGCTTATTTTTTTCTTCAAAAGAAGAAGAGAACAATTGCTTTTGGAAGGATTAGTATTAATAAATTCAAGTAACACCAGCTTACATTTGAGAATAAATGCAGCTTTTTCCTCTATGAAATGGTCACATTACAGACACTTCAATTAAATTATCAATTTGTGGATTTAACTGGGCAGAAAGACTCAAAGGATAACCATCATTAACTTTGCCCTTAACATTTATTTTCTTTAGACTGATTAGATTCTATGTATTTGATGGCTGACAATAATAATGTTTCAATTTCTATTATGACCTCTCCACTCTTAAATTTCTTCACTGTGATCAAAGCACAGCCTCCTTCTAGTAACCTAGTATTACTCAATAATAGCTGCCACCGATTGAAACCTCACCGTGTCCCCTGCCTTAAGCTAAGCACACTAAGCACTTGAGCTAACTTAATTTACTCTTTGCAAGCCCTATGAAAAAGGCATTATTACTCCAGTTTTCAGATGAGGAAACCAAAGCCCAAAGAGATTTAGCAACCTTCCCAAACTGTCATAAAATGGGTAAATGACAGAAGTAGGCTTTGAGTCCCACTTTGACTTCAGAACTGTCTCTTTAGCCTGACAGCTGGTCTATGGGTGTTCATTGAGGCCCAGAGTAAGCTTTTCTCTGACTTCCAAGGGCCAGTGGTGTAGATGATGGCAAAACTAGGTCACATGTATTAGAGACAGAAAAGAGAAAAGGAGAAGAATAAAAGGAGGAGTAAAAAGGAGTCAAATGGAGGAAAGGAAAGAAAGATGAATGGAAAAAGAGAGAAAATGAACAGAAAGGAAAGAAAACAGGTACACGTGTAGTAGGCTGTTGGCTTTCTGTCCAGGCAGTGAGCATAGTGTGGGGATGACCTTCACCCCCAGGAGACATTTGGAAACATCTGGAGACATTTTCTTTTCTTTTCTTTTTTTTATATTTTATTTATTATTTATTTGAGAGAGAGAGACAGCATGTATAGGAGGGGCAGAGGGAGAGGGAGAGAGAATCTCAAGCAGACTCCATGCTGAGCGAGGAGCCCAAGTTAGGGCTCCATCCCAGGACCCCAAGATCATGACCTAAGCCAAAACCAAGAGTCGAACGCTTAGCCAACTGAGCCACCCAGGTGCCCCCATCTGGAGATATGTTCTAATTGTCATAATTCGGGGTGTGGGGGTGCTGCTGCTTTAGTGGGTAGAGACCATGAACGCTGCTAAACATTAAACAACACATAGGACAGGTGCCTTGGCGGGGCTCAGTCGGTTCAGTGTCGGACTCTTGGTTTCCACTCAGGGCACAATTTTAGGGTGGTGAGATGGAGCCCCGAGTTGGGCTCTGCACTCAGCCCTCAGCGCTCTGTGTGGAGTCCTTCCTTTCTCTCCCTCTGTCCCTCCCCGAGCTCACTGGCACTCTCTCTCTCACTCTAAAATAAATAAATAAATAAATAAATAAATAAATAAATAAATAAATAAAATTTTAAAAAACCCCACAACACATACGACAGCTTCCAGAACAAAGAATTAGCAAAATGTCAATAGTGCTGAGGTTGAGAAACCGTGGTCTAGGGTTTGATGATCCAACCATTAAGATGGGACATTTTGGAATAACTGTAATTCTCTAAGAGATCTTACATCATAATCCTCAAACAAGTCTGGGGTATACAAAGACCTGAGAGAAGCCTTAGTACTGTTAACTTCTTTCTTTCCCTGAAGGTCTAAGAGAGAAAAAAATTCTATAATGTAGCTTTGGAGTGATACATTTTATATCCTTACTATAAATTGAATCTATATAATGTTTTTTTAAAGATTTTATTTATTTGAGAGAGAGAGCATGAGAGGGGGAGGGTCAGAGGGAGAAGCAGACTCCCCACTGAGCAAGGGAGCCTGATGCGGGGCTCGATCCCGGAATCCCGGGATCACGACCTGAGCCGAAGACAGTTGTTTAACCAACTGAGCCACCCAGGCACCCTATATAATGTTTTTTAATAGAAGTTGCAATTCAACTAAATGCAGTCAACTCTAAGGAAGCAGAACTGGACTGAACAATGTTCTAACTGTTCTGCATGGAGACTTTAAAGCCTGGTGTTAGAACTGGGAGGAACATAAGAAACCATTATGCCAGGCCCATCATTTTACAGAGGAGGAAGTTAGGGCTCAGAAAGGTGAATCACTTGCCTAAGGTCATAAGTGGCTGGGCTGGGGTGAATCTCCAGTTCTTCTACCTTCCGATTCTTAGTTCTTCCCCTCCAGCAAATTTTCTCCTGCAATTCATTACTAACACGTACCCTGGAAACACTTAAGTGTCTGTCCTTATGATTCCTCAGGTCTGTTAGTTAAAAGCACACAAGGACTTATTTCACTTAGCATAATCTCCTCCAGTCCCATCCATGTTGATGTAAAAGTTGGGTATTCATCCTTTATGATGGCTGAGTAATATTCCATTGTATATATGGACCACATCTTCTTTATCCATTCATCTGTGACTCTGCAAAACAAACAGGGTTTTAGAGGGGAGGGGGGAGGGGGGATTGGTTAGCCCGGTGATGGGTATTAAGGAAGGCACATACTGCATGGAGCACTGGGTGTTATACAAAAACAATGGATCATGGATCACCACATCAAAAACTAATGATGTATTGTATGGTGACTAACATAACATAATAAAATTAAAAAAAAAAAGCACACAAGGACACAAGCACATCTCTAACACACACATGAACATTTATAGACTCTCTTGAAAGTTTTGTGATGGTTGATAAAATATTTGCTCTTTCCTCTGAGAAATGTAATAATGATGAAGTACTGGACTGTTTTTGATTGAACCAGGTTATGGTTTTGCGATGATGGTTGTTTGTGAAATTTTTTGGGAAAGATTTATTTATTTATTTCAGAGAGAGAGAGAGAGCGTGCACGAGTAGGGGGGTGAGAGGCAAGAGGCAGAGGGACAGGGGACACAGACTCCCTGCTGAACGGGGAGCCCAATGCAGGGCTCAGTCTCACCACCCAGAGATCATGCCCTGAGCCAAAGTCGGACGCTTAACCAACTGAGCCACCCAGGTGCCCCGGTAGTTTGTGAATAACTGATGAAAACACTACTAATTCCTTCCTGCTCTTCATTTAATGAACTTTTCAAATGCGTACAACTTGTTCATGAGTGTAACTTAACCGTGGGAGAATGGAGCTCAAAAATTAAAATCAAATACATGAATGAACTGTGCACTGACGTCAAATGCTGGACCCAGTCTAAAAGGAAAATGGACAGGAGGGAAAGCTGGTACTAGTCAGGACACGATTTTAAGCAGAGAGAATTGCTATGAAAAGGTGGATGTACAGCTAAAACCTGAGGGAAGCAGGGGAGAAGGAAAAACACAGAGACACGGGAGGAACGGGTGCCAGTCATTGTGAAAATTAGCAAACAAACAAAAAACAACCCTCCAAACGGCAGGCGAGAAACCATGCTAGTGATATTGCAATGTGCATTTTATGGACTGATATTTTTTATGGTTGTAGTTGAAGGTGGAGTTCTAAAGCTAATGAAGTGACTCAAGGTGAATTGGATTCCACTAGACACCCCCCAACCCGAACTTGGGTCCTGAAGCCTTTGTGTGCAAGGCCAGAGGGAAGCTGGCCAGAGCTAGGAGGGGTTCTGAGCAGAGAGACTGAGATCCTCAGGGATGTGGAAATGATGGAATTTTTTTTTTTAATTTTATTTATTTATTTATTTGACAGAGAAGGAGCACAAGCAGGGGGAGCAACAGGAAGAAGGAGAGGGAGAAGGAGGCTCCCTCCTGAGCAAGGAGCCCGATGCGGGGCTCGATACCAGGACCTTGGGATCATGACCTGAGCCGAAGGCAGACGCTTAACTGACTGAGCCACCCAGGCATCCAAAGAAATGATGGAATCTTCTTAACAGGATTGTGCTATGGAGATAGTCCACACCTCCAAAGTGCATTTAATCATCTGTTTCTTCATCTAGCCAACCATCTCACTCAGTGGGAGAAAAACAAACAAACAAACAAACCCACAATTCCATTTTCTTGGTGACCAGAAATGTGCATAGGATGAAGGCATAATTGGCTCAATGATGTAGTCAAATATTTTTGGTCTGCAGAGTAACTCAAATATTATGTATAGTGAATTGATAAAAAAAAAAAAAGAGCAGCAACAACACCATCTTTGTTTTAATAACCCTACTTAATTAGTTTAAAACAATATTCTAGAGAAATTGTAACAAAATACTAAAGCCTAGGTATGAAATTTCATTATGTGGTTCATTAGAAATATGTTAAAAACTACATTCTACTAATTTACCATAATAATTGTGGGGGGAGGGCTACCTAAAGTTGACCTAATACAAGAGAGGTCTGGTTATCATCTTATTCTGTAGGGAAAACACGAAGAATGGCAAGGTTAAGGGACAATCCTGGGCCCATGCAGTGAGCGAGAAGCATCACTTGTGTCATTAGGGAGACCATTCTGTTTTGAAAGCAAATCTGGCTCTATTTTTACTAATTGATTTAGTGTTTGCTTTTACCTTCTTTGATTTTTTTTCTAGTGGTTCTCATTTGCCCCATTCCCTAGATCATTACTCATGTAATCTTTAAAAGGAAGTTATTAGAAGCTGTTGACATTCCCTGTCCACAGGATTTGAAGTGAGGAATAAATTATATGTAAAATCATATTTAAAAAGTTCTGTATAAAAGGGATTTATAATTAAAATCAGACATTCCAGATTAATCCCTCATACAAAATGGAAGGAATAAAATGAATGAAATATGGTGAAGGAAGATAAATAACAAATGCTGATAAAGAAAACATGTTTCTTTTCATTTCCATGTAGCTTGGGTTTCATGAGGAATGAAACTTCATATGGCTCTGAAAATTTGAATTTTGGCATACTTTGCCATTAGACAATGGGAAAAAATATAGCTTTCATTCTCTATGCAAATAATAGCAATAGTATACTTGGGCATTCATGGGAAAAAGAGACAGAAATTTCATTTTAACAAATACTTTAAGATTTTCTTAAAATATTTTGATCTGAGTGAGAAGCCTAAACTAATTTCGGAATTGGTTCAAAAATCACACAATGAACAATATTGTGTCTTTCTAATTCTGAAACATTGGATGGGAACTAAATTTTCCCTTCAACTGCCCGGATTCTGGGTCTACATATTTATATACAAAGAAATAGTGAGAACGTAATTGGTTGGACACAAAGGGTGGAGCACATTATGGAAACTCAGAAACCCATACGTGACCATGAGCAAGAAAACATACTTGGCATTCTTTTTGTAGCACTCACCCCTCTCTTGCAAATGATCTAGATCTTAAAGCAAATAAGGTAGTTGAACTCAGTACTCATGATATAATTTCACATGGCTCATCATGCAATTACAACAGAGAGACAAGGGAAGCATGGAAAAGAAGTCATTGTGCTTGAATGGTTTTGGCATATTACAAGAAATAAAAGAATGACATTAGATTCAGTTTATGCATTTTTGGCAGGAATAGCACAGAAATTATGTGTTCTTATTGCATCATATCAGAAAGCAAATGATGTCAATCTGTGCTATGGCTGGTGATATTAATGTTGATCATTTGTCTCTAATGGTGTCTGCTGGGTGTCCCCGCTGTAAGTCACTCTTTTTCCCTTATGAGGAGGGAACGCTGGACAAAATTTAGAGCCATACTACAAAATAATTGCTAATATCATAAAAGAAAGGCCAAGGACCTGTTCCATATTCAAATAGATTAAAGAGATATGACAACTGAATGCAATGTGAGATCTGATACTTTCTTTTAGTATAAAAGATGTTGTTGGTGTAATTGGCAAAATCTAAATAAGGTGCAGATTTTAAATAGTATTCTATCAACACTAAGTTGCTGATTTTGAGAATTGTGTTGTGGCTATATAAAAGAATGTCTTTGAATTTAGGAAATAGACACTGAGGTATTTAAGGATAAAGCATTATGTCTGCAATTTATTCTTAAAAGTATATATATATGCATATATATATATACATATATATATGAAGCACATGAAGTATGATGTTAATATTTGAAAAATATGAGTTAAGTGTATATTAACACATTCTCCAGCAATCTATAAGGCAGAAAAAAAAAAGGCCCAGTTTTGGTAGCTGGCCCTTATTTTGATTTCATGCCTAATCATAGGAAAAATATGTAGACATCTTGTTCTTTACCTCAAGGATCATTCTCACTATTTTGTACCGTGGTCTGTTCCCATCTGTAAAGACTTTCTCAGATTTTCAAATGCAGTTACTTTATAGCCTTGGTGAGCTCAGTTTTACTAGGAATAAACCTTGTTGAAAGACTATCTTTTCCAGGCTCAGCTGATCATAGAGTCAACATGATAACTGAACTATCAGTGCAGTGTGGTCTGACATTTCAGGAAGGGTGCTCAAAGATAGTGCATTTTCAGCCAAGGAGGGCACATTTAAACTTTTCTCTCTCCCTCACTCCTCTTACCTGCAAAATGGGTATGATAGCAGTCATCTTGGACCGTGAGTTGAATCTTAAAGATGGAAGTCAGGGCTCAGATTGTGGAATTGAAGGCTGGAAAGAGCCTGGCCATTGATGATTGGAGTTACTGAGAGAAATAAACTTTTATCTCACTTAAGCCATTGATATTTTGGATTTTGTGTTAAACCCTTTCTCAGCTGATTGACCACATTACTCTGAGATTCTCAAGAAGACAGTTTCTCCAGGCACTTACTATATTAAGCTATCAAACCTACGTTAATGATATTTTCCCCAGCTTTTCAAATTTGGAATGCATTATGGAATGAGTATACGCTGAAGACTAAGTTATTGTTCTTCAGTTTAGTGGAGGAAGACTGAGTCAAACTTTTGCTTCACCTTTTGGATCTTCCCATACAGGTACAGGTGGAGGACCCAGAGGTATAGTGATGATGGTTTTCTTCTGGTACACAGGTGGTACATATGTTTCTTCTCTTATTCCAAGGCTTTAAAAGTGCACGAGGTCTTAAAAGGGAAGGCTTCCAATCATTGGGAGAGGCCAACAATGTCAGGACATGCCCACTCTTAAGAGAAACTTACAGTAGAATCAGTCTCCAGCACAGATCCTCCTAAGATAGCACTGTCAATGGCTCTCCTTCATGCTGAAGAATTCCACTGGCCCTCTAATGCATCAAACCCTCTGTCTGGACTGGAAGACCTCCAACATGTTTTTCCATGCCCTTTATTTGGCTGATTATTTCTCTCAATCTTATCAAGAAATTCTCATCTTTGTAAATCAGCTACATCATTCCACTTCCCATCACTAGACTTTTCTTACTCTCTGCCTAATTTTACTTCAGGTTTTATTTTTTAATCTCCCTAACTTTAATATTATTTGGGAACCAGTCCAAGTTTCATGTTCTCCTTGAGTTGGCTGCCAGTTAGCTGAGTGCTCACTGATTTCTCCAATTGCAGTGGGGTCAGCAGCACACAGTTTAGTAATTAATCATCCTTATATCTTTCATGGCGTGGCCATCTCCTTGGACAAGATTAACACTTCCTTGAGGGTGGACAACACGGCTCTATCTCTCAATATATCCCATGGACCTATGGGATATATTCTTTTGTATACATGGCTTTCTGTATCCATGCTGTTTTATTAGATTTCAAAACACTTGAATGAAGCAAGTAAAAGGTATTTAAAAAGACAATCACTTAATGGAAAGGAAAGCTGTGAGGCTAACAAAAACAAAATAATTAATAGAAAATAAATTGGAAAATAAGAATTAAAACTTACTTCCTAGATCTTCCTCTTCCATTAGATAACACATGTTAGAATGCAAGCTCCATGAGGGCAGGCACAGTAGTTTACTTTATTTGCTGATAGATCCCCAGTGCTTAGAAGAGTGTCTAGAGCATAGTAGGTCCTCAATAAACATTCATTGATTAACTGAATGGGGGCTTTTGAGCCTAGACAAGAATTCGGCTCATTATTAAAAAGGAACTTGGACATATTCTTCAAGAAGGTGCCAGAAGAAGTTTAGTCTGTTTGACTGCAAGAAACAAATAATAGAAGGTGTTGGGGCACCTGGGTGGCTCAGTTGTTAAACGTCTGCTTTTGGCTCAGGTCATGATCCCAGGGTCCTAGGATCGAGCCCTTTGTTGGGGTCCTTGCTCTGCGGGAAGCCTGCTTCTCCCTCTCTCACCCCCCCCTGCTGTGTTCCCTCTCTTGCTGTCTTTCTCTCTGTCAAATAAATAAAATCTTAAAAAAAGGTATCATGTATAATAAAGAAAAATATGCATAAATATATATGAAGCACCTGTTTCTTTCATGTTCTTAGCTGATTAAATGAGGCTTCAATAAATAGGTTAGTAAATTTGCTATTTTTTTGTGTTTGTGGAACAAAGCATGTTTTTGAAACATGAAGAGAAATCATTTCATTAAAAAGGAAGCTAATAATTTATTTTAAGAAGTGAATAATTCTCTATACATGTGACTCTATCACTATATAAATTTGTCTAATCATATGACAGGTTTGCCTGAAGAGCAGCAAACTGATGATGAGGGAATGCGGACCAGGTTCTTTCACCCATCAACCTTCCACAAACATCCCACCCATGTTAAAAGTTATCCTTATTGGGGTGCCTGGGTGGCTCAGTCGTTAAGCGTCTGCCTTCGGCTCAGGTCATGATCTCAGGGTCCTGGGATCAAGCCCCGCATCGGGCTCCCTGCTCCGCGGGAAGCCTGCTTCTCCCACTCCCACTCCCCCTGCTTGTGTTCCCTCTCTCGCTGTGTCTCTCTCTGTCAAATAAATAAAATCTTTAAAAAAAAAAAAAAGTTATCCTTATTGATAGATGGTGGGACTCCTAGATGGAAATATTTACAGGGGTAGGAATTTAGAGTATTTTAAAAAAATAGCGATATCACATGCAGCTGGGATGCCCTGATTAGTACCATGGAAACTCACCTGAAGTTAAATGGAAAGCCCCTCAAATTGCCCAACTTAGAGTCATAAAAGCCTGTTTCACCGAAGGGTTTATAAATGAACCATGTAATTTTGTGGCTCACAAGTAAGGTATAGTAATGACACCTTTCCATTTGGTATTTACTTCTACAGGTTGGAGCAGCAGACACCTGAGGAAAGATCTGAAAATTAACGTTTTGATCCTTTGGAGGAACCACATCAAATGGTGGGGGCAACCAAGGAGTGTAAACATTCTCTACAGGAGGAGACATTATGGAAGGGTCACTGGAGTAACCAGGGCTGAAGACTTACTGCCAGGAAACAACAGACGTTCTCCTAACACCACAGAAACTTCTGGGAGGACACCCGCGTTGCCCAAGGGTGCTCTATGAGTCAGGAATGGCAATGAATACAGCTCTACTGTGGGCTCCGGATCTTAATGTTGCTTCTAGATAACAGCTCGAGAGAATAAACGGATTCTCACCTTTTCTATGCCTTTGGGACATGTAGATTCTTAGAATAGAAGTAATTAGTTCAATTAGAGAGAACTGGCCCCGACCTAGGTGAATCATGGGATTGCCCTAGTAGTTAAGATGGGGGTGCTGGAGGTAGAAAAATGTCACTTTTACAACCACTGTGGTTGTATGTAAAATTTCAAGTGGGGGAGGGGAAACCATCTTAGGGCTGTGTCTACCCATCTTGGTCATGGATAGGTGAGGGGAAAGGAAGAGCCAGGGATGTCATGGCACATGTGAAGTGAAGGGTATTTTTCTCTTCCTTTCCAATGCCCCATGGGGACTCCATTTTCTCTCAACTTGTCACAGTCTCACGGACCTCCACAATGCTCTCAGTTAGCCCTTCCATCTCCTGCCCCCCATCTTTCCTTTATCCTGGATTCTCTGGCAGTGCTTGAGCTACTTTAGGGAGACAGGTATGCTTTTCTGTGCTTCTTTCTGTCCTCAGCAGACTGGCCAGAGAGGAGTCCTTGAAACCCACTGGCCCTACAAAGTCCTGAGATGACCTCATTGTATGCGATTAACTCACCCCAAACTGCCTAGTGATTTCCATGGAGATTTTGCCAGTGTTGGAAAGGTATTATGATACTGAATCTCAATATGCTGCAATAAATTAAGAAATGGGATTAAAACCAACAATCCTTAGCACACACTCATACACATCCATAAATACTGCTCTGAAATTCAGAGGTCTCTTCTAGTCTCACAGTTCCCATTTTTACCAAGAAAAGGCAAAAAGGAAACAGAAAGAGACAGAGAGGGAAAGAGAGAGAGATTATGGTGGATGGGGGTGGAGGGATGGTGGGAGAAGAGAAGAAAATTAGGGAATCAAAACAGACCCAGTCCTGGGGATGCAGGGATCAGAGGTGTACTTTGCTGCCCTCTCTGTTCTAACCTTAGCTCCCTGTTCTAAGGTAGCAATTTCCAAACTTGAAGGTGCTTTAATGGGGAGTGCACGGCTAATATGAATTCTCAGGCTCACCCCTAAACATCATGATTCTGTAAATCAGGAGTGGGACCTAGGGATTTTCCTTTTAACAAAGACTTCAGAAAATTCAGATTCAGGTGAAAGTTTGTAGGTGGTAGTGTGTGCGTGTGTGTGTCTGTGTGTGTGTCTGTGTGAGAGAGAGAGAGAGAGAGAGAGAGAAAGCTTATTTGAAATAAATGTGAACATACTGGAAATTCAGGGCTAAGTTATTTTGACCAAAAAAAAAAAAAAGGGGGGGGGGATGTCCAAATCAAAGAGGGAAAGGGAAAACTTTATCTATCAAATAGGGGAGATGTAGTGTAATTATTTTTCTGTTGTACTTTTTCAACTGACATATGTGATGTGATGAGGTTTAGGATCTGAGCTCACCAAAACTGTAGCCTAGGCTTCCTCACAAAACTTTCGGTTGGTGGGGCCATTCAGACAACAAGCTATATTAGGAGAAAACAGAGTGATAGAAATGACATACCGATCTGAAAATGCGGAGTTCTGGGTCCAGCTTTGGTGCTGCTGGGGGCAAATTTTTTGTTCTCTAGCATCATTACTCTTACCTCTAAAATGAAGAGTCTGGGAAAGATGGTCTTTTGGTTCTCTTCCAGCACTGAATTTTGAATTCTGCAGGAAGGCTCTATAGTGGCCTTACTGAGTGATCCATTGTTTTTAAAAACTGGATGTCAGGTTAGTCCATAGGCACCAAGTTGTTAAAAGACAAAATACTAGCAACAATTTTACTAGGCCTCTACCTGGTACCAGGATCAGAGCTTCACCCTTGATGTGTGTTTTCCCCATTCTCCCCCAAATCCAGTGAGCTGGGTTTCTTCACTACCATTTTGTGATTTAGGATAATACGACTGAGGGAAGAGAGGTGGCATAATGTAGGGCTTGAAAGCAAGGATTCTAGAACCTTGAGCCCTGGGCTCGAATCCTGACTCCACCACGTACTGACTCAGGGACTAAGTCCAGAAAAGTTACTTAACACTCTCTGAGCCTTAGTTTCCTCATTGGTGAATGAGGATTATAATGGCGCTTCCCCCAGGGGGCTCTTGTACATGATACATATTATGCAAGTGTTTGCTTTAACAGTTATTAAATGTTTTGTTAGAGTTGAGAGTCAAAGCCAAGTTTGTCTGAATCTGAAACCCATGCTAGTTCCTTGCCCAGTGATTGGAATAACGTTGCCGAGCGAGTATCCAAGCCCAAACACAACCCCAGTGAGTCAAGATGCATCATTCAAAGGTGAACGTCAACAGTAGCCGGCAAGGGAGCATACAAACTGTCCCCCAAGTAGGACTGATTAAAATTTTAAGCCATTATATTTCATATAAACCTTCTGGAAACTTTGAATGAAACCCATGGTTCAGATAAAATTATGCGATTAAATCTAAAAATCATATTTTAAGAAAATTCACACATACACATAAACACACTGTTTGTCACCTTCAGTCTGTGTGTAATGTTGGAGTAAAAACTTTAAAGGTCAGTGAACTGAGGCACAAAACCATGTAACTATTTACTGAATGTTAAGTGCTCTCTTGGACTCAATAGTCTAGTAGGGCTCATAATTAAATAAAGAAATGTATTAAAGAACTGTTGTGATAAGGTCTTTACCCACACATTTATTATTTGTTTATTATTTGACACCAATTTCCCTGTGTTCTACCCTAGATCTTTTCCCTCTGTGGAGGAGCTTCAGTTTATCAGTTATCTGGACATCGTGTAGGATCATCTTCTTTCGCATTCTCTACTGGTCAAATGCTTATCATTTTAAGTGTGATCCCAGCTTTATTCTGCAGGTTTGTAGAAGTTTAGCTTAGTTCTGTAAATACATGTAATATAGTTGCAGAATATAGATACTCAGTATTGCCTCTAAATAATATTCTTATCTACCTATCTATAACCTATATCAAATGATACAATGGCTAGCATGTGGTAAATAACAACTTGTTAAATGAAATAAGAGAGTAGCCATTCTTCCGCCGGCTCCGACATCTGGTTGATGGGTGAAAACTCGCCCCATCTTCCAGCAGAGGGCAGTAGAATACGCTCTCTAGCTCATCGAGGCCTTCGAGCTACGGCTGATACTTTAAAAAGAAGTACGGAGTTCAGATACGTTTTGAAGAAAAGAGTAATGTGAGAGTTTTGCTGAAAACAAATTCAGAGAAAAGTGGGGGTTATGAATCAAAATAAAAAATTATTTCTCACTGTAACTTTCTTCTTTAGGGAATTGGTAATTGGTGCCTCATTCTAAAACATTCATCACCACATAATCCTGTACTTTTCAAGGATCTTTGTTAATTATCTTCTATATTTAGGTAATTTACCTGTATTGTATTTCCCTGTGAAATAGGTTATAGGGAATATAAATCTGCCCCTATGGTTACCAGTTTATTTAATAAAGTAAAACTGTGCCTTATAGTTACTAAAATATCTAGTGGATAAGTTCATTTATTTGTTTTTTATTAGTTTATTTATTAGTTATTCAAGAAACATTTAAAAATACCTTTAAAAAACATTTTTAGGGCAGAGATAATTTTCCAGAGCCCCACCTCTATAAATAGTTTTTTTCCCAAACCTTGTTTGTTCATGCCAAACCTGTCAATGTGATGTGTAGAAAGTTTTCTCAGTCCTCTCCCTTTGATCTCACTACCTGTTAGATCATATTTTCTTTTTTTTTCTAAAGATTATTTATTTATTTATTTGCCAGAGAAAGACAAAGCGAGAGAGGGAACACAAGCAGGGGGAGTGGGAGAGGGAGAGCAGGCTTCCCTCGGAGCAGGGAGCCCAATGTGGGGCTCGATCGATCCCAGAACCCAGGGATCATGACATATTTTCATATTCTTTCACTCACGTGTACATATCTCCATCATCCACAAATACCCACACCTCCCTTGTCCTTCCTTCAACTGTGGTTATCAGTGTCGGTGCCAATTTTCAATGAGGAAGATAAAAAGTAAAAGAAGTAAGAAGGTCCAAACGTTCCTGCCGATCACAGCTCCTTGAAGCATCCTGGTGTTGGAGACACTTAGCTGCTTCTTGGCCACCATGAAGGTGAAACTGTAATTTGGGGGAACAAATGAATGGGGAAAGAGGGGCCACAACAGGAGAGAAAGAAGGGTTTGCTGAGCAAAGTCATATACACAGCAGCTTCTGTCCTGGATAAGATTTAAAGGCAGTATCACCTTAAACATTATATATATATATATTTTTAAGATTTTATTTATTCATTTGAGATGCAGAGATACAGAGAGAGAGAGAGAGAGAAAGCATGAGCAGGGAGAGAGGCAGAGGGAGAGGGAGAAGCAGGCTCCTCGCTGAGCCAGAAGCCCGATGTGGGGCTCAATCCCAGGACCCTGGGATCATGACCCAAGCCAAAGGCAGATGCTTAACCATCTGAGCCACCCAGGCGCCCCACCTTAAACATTATATTAATTCTTATTTTTTATAGGACTAAGGGACTGGATCATATTCCATCTATGGTTCATTCCAACTTCAAATTCTCTAAGTAACTCCTCTTACCTTAGTGTTTGAGCGGTTTGATGTAACAGTCTTCATCAACAACTTTTTCTGCCATCCCAGGCATTGCAGGGATAAGGTTTCTGTTCTCTTGTAGACTTTACAGTCCAGTAGAGATCATAAATGAATATAGAGAATAGTAAATAAAGAATTATATGGTAACAGATGGCAACTTAAACTTATCATGGTGATCATTTCATAACATATATAAATGTCAAATCACTATGTTGTACACCTGAAACTAATATAATACGGTATGTCAACTATACTTAAAAAAATAGAAGAAAATGCAAATACCCTCTGATGAAAAAAAAGAATTATAATTTTGCCCCTCCATTTAGCTTTTGTTTATTTATTTGACTAACATTTACTGATGACCTACTCTGTGCCATGTACCCCACCTCCATGGAGACAGGAAATAAAGCATTCAACAAATAAACAAATAACTTCAGATAGTGGCGAGTGCTATGACAAAAGTAAATACAGTCACATAATATGGATTGAATGGGAGAAGAATGTGTCCTGATTGGATCTAATTTGGTTTAGAGGATAGTTTTGGTAGTGGTGAGGGATATCACAGAATGCTTACCAAAGGATGCGATATGTAAATTGAAGCCCAAAGGATTCGTAGGTGGGAGAGGGAAAGGGAAGGTGGTGGGTAGAAAGCATTTCAGTATGTACAAGATCTAGGTCATACTACTTGCCTTCTCAGGTTGCTGAAAATGTGCGAAATCTTCCCAGGATCTCTGATGAGTGTGGTGGGCGGTGCGGATGGGGAAGCTGGCAGGGCAAAAACAGCAGTCAGTGGTCTCTATACCTTGTTTAGGTATTTGGACTTGTCACAAGAGTCATGGGAAATTAATATTCATTGAAACGGAATTGCTTCAAGTTTTAAGAAATATTTTCCAAATATGCTTTGGTACAGGGTGCCATTTTCTACCTTGTGAACTCTTACTTTGGGATTGGCAGAAACTTTTTTTTTTTTTTTTTTTGGTAAGAACTCTGTATTAAACATCGGTTTTCCAAAATACACTTTTAATTTCATTCATCTATTCATCATTATTTAAGTGAATATTTCATATAAGGCATTGTTTTGGGTGGTGGGGATACATACATCAGTGAGCAAAATATTTAAATTTCCCCACACGTGGAACTTCATTTGAAGGGATAAATTGGAAGAGAATTCCTTAGGGGATAGTTTTGTCAAGAACTGTAAATGGTCTGAAATTTTACTTTATTTGGAAGCTAACAATTTAGCCCAAGACAGTTTCACAGAAGCTGGCAAAAGATAAGAGACTTCTAGGTCAGAGACAAAAGACTTTATTATTTGTGGTAATAGCTGTAGCCAGAATGTAAGCATCTGTGTCAGTTCCTAGGACCCCAGGACAATGTGAAGAGAGCCAGTTGATACCTATACATACAGTGGGTCATGTTATAAGAGAGGAAATCTAAGTTAATGAAACATAAATCTTTTATAAAGTGCAATAAAAAAAAGCATGGTTCTCCTGTCCTCTAGCAGGAGATTCTGTTTTCCAAGACTTGGCAAACCTGCTCTTTGCTCCAGAGGGAGATACTATTTCTATTTTCCAGGCCTGTTCACCATATGAACATCCTTGAGGAGCTAGTTCAGATGAAAGTAGTCAGTGCAAAAGATGTGTGGAAACACGAGAGACCCATGCAGATTTGTCTCCCAACATGTTTGTCTTTGTTTTAGTCAACTCAAAGCATGGGCCACAGAATTATCATATGGCCAAAGTAAGACCGAAAGTTCATCTGCTTCTTTTATTAGAAATAGTATATGTGGATATATCCTTAGTGGGCCTACAAAGGTGAGCTGCATAGTCGGCTTCAGTGCATTGGATCTGTACGGTTTAGTCCTGTCTACAGACATTTTCTCAGAGAGGCTAAGAGGTTTGAGGGTTCTATATACTCCCTTTTATACTGCTTGTTTTTTTTAAACACCTTTTAGCACGCTTCAAGGCTGCCTGTTCTGTTTATGTTGAATTTGTGTGCTTATATAAAATGAAAAGAATTAGGTATCATAAAATGTGCTCAGAAATAAGTTTCTCCTCAAAAATTAATTTGTAAAATGGTCAAGGCGGGAGCTCTTTTGGAGCTACAACCCTGAGATCAAGACCTGAGCTGAGATCAAGAGTTGGACACTTAACCAGCTGAGCCACCTAGGTGCCCCAAGGTGGCAGCTCTCAAGAAATTGTCATGAAGAATTTTCTCGCCAAGCTTTTTTTTAAAATTTAAATTCAATTAGCCAAAGTATATTACATCATTAGTTTTTGATATAATGTTCAATGATTCATTAGTTGAATATAATACCTAGTGCTCATCATATTATGAGCCCCTGGCCAAACTTTTAATAGATATTTAAGATTGGGGGTCCTTTGGCTACTTGCCAGTGCTGTTAAATGATTTTCAATCTTATATATAGTATTTTAATTATGACTAATTACTTTTAACTCTAGCAGTCTAGTTAATTTGAAATTCAATATTACAGTATTTTCATAGAACATATTTAGTTCTTTATGCAATAATTATTATGAATTTTTATTTCTTATTCTTTTTTAAAGATTTTATTTATTTATTTGACAGAGAGAGAGAAAGAAAAAAACATGAGCAGGGAGAGGGGCAGAGAGAGAAGCAGTCTCCCCAAGGAGCAAGGAGCCAGACACGGGGTCCCAGGACCCTGGAATCATGACTTCAGCTGAAGGCAGATGCCCAACTAACTGAGTCACCCCGGTGCCCCATTATTATGATTTTTTAAAAGGAGAAATGCTACACTTGTGAAACATACAGAAACATCCAACTTTTTGGGTTGCCTGGATAAAAGTATTTTCAAAATACTATAGGAGACAAGACCAATGATGTACTTAGGTAGGCATAGGATTTTTTAGGAAAAAAAATCACACTTGAAAGATTCATTTTGTTTAAAACAGTTGCTCAATCCAAAGCAACATTCAACTTTACACACTCTCTTTTTTTTGAAAAACAATTGCATGGTAAATCCAGAAGACTTTTACCTGAAGTATTTAAACAGGTGTAGCTTTTCCATTTTTTCTCTCAAAGATGATAGGGTTGGAATTCTTTTAAAAGATCTTAGTTATTTGAGAGAGAGAAAGCGAGAGAGAACGTGCTCGCACATATGCATGGGGGGAGGGGGAGAGGGAGAGAGAGAATCCCAAGCAGCCAAGCAGACCCTACACTGAGTGTGGAGCTGCCCTGGACCTGGGACTTAGTCTCATGTTCCTGAGATCATTATCTGAGTCGAACTCAAGAGTGGGTTGCTCAACCAACTGAGCCACCCAGGCACCCCTGACCTTGTCTGTATGGAAAATTAAGTTCAGTTAAAACATTTGGCTATGTATGGTGATGGATGGTAACTAGACTTATCATGGTGATCATTTCACAATATATACAAATATGGAATCATTATGCTGTAGAGCTGAAACTCATATAATGTTATATGTCAATTATATCTCAAATAAAAACAAAACAAAACAAACAAAAAAACACTTGAGTATTGTTTCCAGAAATATTTGGAATATGTCTAAAATTTCAAGTTCACTTTCTAAGAAATCCACGCTGAAGATAAAAGATGATGTTGCTAATGTCTGCAAATCAATTGATTGTCAGAGCCACTATCAACAAGCATCCTCCCAGGAGCTAGAAAACTTGGGCACCAAAAGGAATGGCTCCTTGATGATCTTTGGTTGGGTGTCTACACTGAGGGCATCAGCAACCCTGGGTTTTGAAGAGGAGCATCATCTTGCTCACATCTGTGTCCCTGTGTCTGAGGGTTAGGGTGGGTGTTGAGGGCTGGGCAAATACTAGAGTTTCCCCTTGGGACCTTGCCAATGCTCCTTGTCTACCTGGTCCCACGGGCACATACTTGCTTTCCTAATAAGATTTTATTTTATTTTTAAAATTATGTTCAGGTATATACAAATTCTATTTTGATTTTTAGAATATTGTAATTTGTTTGGACCCAATGTGAATTACACTTGTATCACAACCAATTCAAAATCCATTTCTACTCCATAGATTTTTAAATTTGGCACCAAAATTGTTTTTAGTATGATGATATTCTCAGAAAAAAATTATATTTGTGTTATTACTGAAAAGGGATTTAAAAACACTTATTTCCAAGCTCTCCATATCACCCATCTGCTTTCCAACTAGAAGCAAGCTGGAGGCAAAAAGAAAGAGTGGGATAAGAGGTCCAAAGGGTAGATGTTAAGAGACTTCAAGGACTGAAAACCTCAACTGGTTTCCCCACTTTCTGGATTTAAAACCCTCAATGGCTCCCTATTGTATTTATGATGAAATATGGGATCTTCTGTGGGGCCACAAAGCCCAGAACATTTCTTCAGCCTCATCTTCACCCCCATTCCTAGCTCACCTGCCACTGGCTTGCTGTAAGGCCACCTCACTGACTCTGACCATTCCTATAAACTCCAAGCTCTCTCCCCACTCAGGGGCTCCACATATGCTGTTCCTCCACCAGGAATGCTCTTTCTTTCCCCCTTGGACTGGTTAACTACTACTCAACCTTCACGTCATTCTCCCATCCATTAGAGAGTTTTGCCCTCTCTCTCTTTGTCTACATCAAATCTCTGTCATTTTGTTTATTTATTAATTTTATAAAGTTTTAGATAAATGAATATTTACTGTGAGTCAGGTATATGTTAAGTACTATACAAGATTTATCTCTTTTAATTCTCCTTCTATTATTTATCCTACCTTACAAGATTTAGAAGGGCTTTGGAACTCCCCAGGGCACACAGCTAGGAGTGGTTGAGCCCATATTCCAACTGACGCAGTCTGACTCCAGCACCCCCATCACTCCTAACCCTTTGCAAAACTGCCTCCAGAATAATGTTCTCTGTGTGAGGCTCTCTGGTAAACAATTTACATGTACTTGTTTAGTCAAGCCTCACCACAGTCCTGGAAGGTAGTACTATTAGTATAATCATCTTTATATCACAGATAAAAAAACAAGGCCTGGAAACTAATTTGCCTTAGGTTATACCCAATTTGAAAGTGCATATTTGCACAAGCAAAAGACCTCACTGGAAAGTGGCCAAGCCAAGGTTACCATCGAGACAACTTGACTCCAGTTTCTACTTTAAACCAGTCCTGTATACGGCCACCAGTGCTGCTCTCTGACTCTGGCTCCATGGGTGTAATTTTGTTTAGCACGACACACCCAGCACAATGCTAAGGTCGGAGGAGTAAATCAACGTGTATTTGTCCTATGAACGAAAAGACGGTGTTAGTCTTTTGAATCATGGTTGGAAATTTTGTTTGCTTAAGTTATTCTCCAGAAATTTACAAATACATTTGTTATATTAAGCTGTTGGAACGGTTTCCCCCATTTGACCACTGGTCCAATGCTTTTGACAATTCTATGGAGCATTTCAGATAGACAAATCAAAATCATCTTCTCACTCAGAGCAAAGGTGAGGCATCCTTCCTTGGTCCCTCAGTTTTTCAAAAAGGATGTCAACCTGTTAACAGTTTTGAATTGGCAACTGTATCAGTTACATATTGCTGGGTAACAAACCACCCCAAAACTTAGTGGATGTTAACAGCAACTATTATTTCTTATAAGTCTGAGGGTTGCCGGGGCCAACCCAATGACCTGAGTTCAGCTCCATTGTGCTTTGTTGTTGCTCATGCATCTGGCTTGAGCAGGGAGGCATGAGCAGGTGATCACCTGGTAGGTTGCCTGGTGGCTCATCTCTTCTCCACAAAGTCCCTTCTTTTCTAGTTAGTTAGTCTGGATTTGTCCTCTAGACAGAGGCAGGAATTGAAGGGGTGGAGGAGGGAGAGAGAGGGAGAAAGGGAGAAAGAGAACAGGCAAGTGCTTTTTCAAGGCTCTGCTTGCATCGAGGTTGTTACTTTCTCATTAGCCAAAGCAGGCCACGTGGCTAAGCCCAGAGTTGGTGTGGGAGGGCACCACCAAAGGCTGTGAGTACAGGAAGGTGGGAAAAATTACAACCATCAGTATGTCAATAAGCAAAATGTCAAATAGTATTTACCTAGAAGGACAGTTTTAAAGTCACTGCAACCCAATATCTGTTAGAAGTTCAGGTGAGAGGAATAGTCTTCTTAAAGTCCTGACTGATGGATGTCAGTTAGTTACTCTAATTTTAACCCAGGATTAAGTCAGTCCAGTAGAGGGCTGAGTAACTGGCCAAAAAGGGTCTTGTTTTCACTGAACTATGTTTTGATATAATGCCATTTGTCTAAGAAACAGTCCTTTTTGGGACCTATTAAAGTGGTTCTTAATGGACAAAGCATGGCAGGGGACATGGCCTCCAGGGACAGTTAGCAATGTCTGGAGACATTTTTGGTTATCACAGCTGGGGGAGCAGTTCTACCATCATTAAATGGAGAGAGTCCAGGAATTGATGCTAAATACCCCATAATGCATGGGACATACCCGCACAGCAAAGAATTACCCAGCCAATATGTCAAGGGTGCTAAGGTTGAGAAACTCCAGTCTGCTGAAAGAATGTTGTCCTTGGACCACTGTCCAAGGATTCATTTGAAAATTCTTTTTGCCCTCTAAGTGTCAGAAATAGTTGTATTTCTGCTGAGCAAATGTTTTGGCTTAATCTTCAACACAAATACAGTGAATTGAATCAGTGATCAACTTTTCCATTTTTCAATGGCTACTGGAAAGCTCAGAGTTAAGGGGTGCCTGCGTGGCTCAGTCGGTTAAGTGTCTGACCCTTGATTTCAGCTCAGGTCAAGACCTCAGGGTTGTGAGATCGAGCCCTGTGCCAGGCTCCGTGCTAGGCATGGAGCCTGCTTAAGATTCTCTCTCTCCCTCTCCCTCTGCCCCTCCCCCCCCAACAAAACAAAACAAAACAACAACAAAAAAAGAAAGCTCAGAGTTAAGTTTGTTATACACCTGTATGTAGCAAATACTCATAATTCTATTTTTATTAGCCTCATTTCTGACTCTATTTTTATACTTTACCATTTATTTGCCTTTTTATTTCTCAGCTATTTCTAATTTACAGTATTTTATTATTTGCGTAAGTTCCTGAAAGCTGGGGCGCCTGGGTGGCTCAGTCTTTAAGCGTCTGCCATTGGCTCAGGTCATGGTCCCAGGGTCCTGGGATCGAGCCCCGCATCGGGCTCCCTGCTCCGCGGGAAGCCTGCTTCTCCCTCTCACACTCCCCCTGCTTGTGTTCCCTCTCTCGCTGTCTCTCGCTCTGTCAAATAAAAAAAAAAAAAAAAAAAAAAAAATCCTTAAAAAAAAAAAAAGTTCCTGAAAGCTGTATTAAATCTTAGTTTTGAAGAGTTTAGAAACATAAATGAATAAATGCATAAAATAAAATAAAGTACTTCTAGTCTATGATCAAGACTTACTTAATAAATACATAATGAGAATTGCTTCTTAGAGCCACTGGAAATGAGCATGAGATCTCAGATCCAGGACTTGAAATTAATATGAATCTTGAAAAAACAAGACCAATAAAAACAAAGGACTGAAAAAGATTTAAAGTTCTAGGGCCCAATGTATGGAACATCTTCTAATATATAGTTAGCATAGTGACTGGCATATACCAGTTCTCAATAAATATTTGTTGAATGGGGGCATCTGGGTGGCTCAGTCATTGGGCGTCTGCCTTCACCTCAGGTCATGATCCCAGGGTCCTGGGATCCAGCCCCGCATTGGGCTCCCTGCTCAGCGGGAAGCCTGCCTCTCCCTCTCCCACTCCCCCTGCTTGTGTTCCCTCTCTCACTGTCTCTCTATCAAATAAATAAATGAAATCTTAAAAAAAAAAAAAATTTGTTGAACGAACGAATGAGTTTAATTGGTCTCCATTCTGATAAAGGCTGTGAAAGGATTTTATTTTAAAAATTTCTCGGTTCAAGAAAGTCTTGTTGATTAAATATGATTTGTTGCTGATGATTAGAATTTTAGCTTAACCCATTTGTAAGGAAATCCAGAATTTCCAAAGTTATCATTATGCATTCCAGGAGTTACATGTCCATATGTCAATTAAATACACGCTTTCATATAATGCAAGTTTAGCCAGACAACAGGGGGAAAACATACACAGTGTGCCCAGAGCCCAGGGGTGCTTTTTCCTCCATGTCCTAAGGAAGTCACAGGCAATCTTTTCCAAATCCCTTTCCGTAAAACCATTACAAAAGTCTTCTGTCTCAAAGTCATTATAATAGCTTTATAACCTCTAGGATAAAAGACTATAATTTCCAGTGGAATTCTGTCATTCATTAAGAAAACAAAAACTTATCCACTCTAAAATGGAAGTTAACTAATTAGAGAAAACATTTATGAAGCCAGAAAGGAAATGCAGCCTTTCCATACCCCCTCAGCTACCCTCAGAAAAAAAAAAAAAAAATCTCTACTGTGTTAGTAAATAGGCTTCAAATAGATAATTAGGATAATTAGGAACAATAAGCATTTATACCAATTTCAGTGCTGTTTGAGGATATAATTTGTACAAAGAATGCTTTGCTGTAGATGAGACAATAAGTTGTCAGTTTTATTTTCCATTACTCTTTTATTTAAAATTGTAGTTTTAACAATGTGCTTCCAGGATTTATACACTGGAGACTTGAGTGTGATAATGACTTTCTGTGTTAATGCATGAGATGTTTTGCGCCGATCACTTTCTACTCTGGCACTGTGAATCTGAAAACACTCCTAGGCTTCCAGTAATTTATGACTGTCGCCATTTCTTCCAGAGCATATGACATATTTTCTCTATAGAACTTGGACTGGCATTGAATTTCATATTGATTCATTTGTCTCTCAGTCATTCCTGCCAGATAGGAATTTGCCAGGTAGGTACTGGGCTAGTTGCTGGAATTACAAAGATTGGCAAGATACATGGATTCCCTCTTCAAAACCTAATGATACTTAGTATTAACAATTCCACGGGGGCACCTGGCTGCTTCAGTCAGAAGAGCATGGTATTCTTCATCTCGGGGTTGTGAGTTCGAGCACCACATGTGGTGCATCTTAAATAAATAGAACTTTAAAAAAAAAAAAGCAACACAGGGGTGCCTGGGTGTCTCAGTCATTAAGTGTCTGCCTTCTGCTCAGATCATTCCCGGGGTCCTGGGATCAAGCCCCGAATCGGGCTCCCTGCTCCTCAGGAAGCCTGTTTCTCCCTCTCCCACTCCCCCTGCTTGTGTTCCTTCTCTTGCTGTCTCTCTGTCAAATACATAAATAAAATCTTAAAAAAAAAAAAAAAGCAACACAATTCGACTATTTGCAGTAATATATTAACAGCTAACATCATTTGGGCCCTTACTATGTCTCAGGCACTGTTATTATTGTTTTACATTGAAAATTTAATTTAATTCTTGTAACAGCCCGATGATGTAAATACTATAATCATCCTCATTTTACAGTTAAGGCAACTGGGGATCATCTAATAGGAAAGATAATTAAATAAATGATTATTAAAAAAACTTTAATAAGTGACATGCCTAGGATAAATGGTAGTAGGGGAGCACAAAGGAGAGAAAAGCAACTTGGTTTAGAGAATGAGAGAAGGCCTCTTTAGTAGGAAGAATTCTAAAGATGAACTTCCAAGATTTCCCATCTAATCCCCGGGACTCTGAATATAATGTAGTATCACATTCATAATTACGTTACAACTTAGGGGATAAAAGAATTTTGCAGATGTAATTAATGCTACTGATAAGTTGGCTTTAAGTAAATCAAAAGGGAGATGACACAACTTAATCACGTGAGCCCCTTAAAAGCAGAAGTTTTCTCCACCTGATAGCTGAAGGGAAAGTCAAATTCACTGCTGATTCAATGCGCTGTTGCTGGCCTTGAACATGGAGGGGGCCTGTGATAAAGAACTGAGAGGAGTTTGGGAGCTCTGAGTGACTCCTGGCTGACAACCAGCAAGGAAAGGGGGCCTTGGTTCTACAACCACAAGGAAATGAATTTTGCCAACCACCTGAATGAGTTTGGAAGTGGATTCTTCCCTAGAGGCTTTAGATAAGAGCCCAGCCTGGCTATTATCTTGAGTTCAGTCTAATGAGAGACTAAGCAGAGACCCAGTTGGGCCTGACTGGACTTGTGACCTATACAAATGGCACTAATAAGTGGATGCTAATTTAAGCCACTAAGTTTGTAGTTATATGTTATGTAGCAATAGAAAACTCATATAGTTGCACTGAATTAGTGACTTTTAAGCTGATACCTAAAACATAAGTAGAAGCTGGCTTGGTTAAGGAGGTTAGGTAGAACCTAATGTTCCAGGCTTAGACGACTACATAGTCAGGCTTAGCTTGTGGATAGTTTCAGGAATTCAAAGAAGCTTGACATGACTGGACCATGGAGTGTGTATGTGGTGGGCCAGAGGAGGGAATATGATGAGGGAAGCCTGGATATAAGTAAGATAAAGCTGGAGGAAGCTGGAGGAGGGGGCAAAGGCCAGGTAAGAAGGATATTACAAATCTTCCAAAAGAGTTTGACTTTATTTGAAGGGAACAGCAAGCCTTGGAGAGTTTTATTTAGGATGTGCAAATCAGAGTTACTTTTTAGAATGATTTTTCTAAGGAAGAGCAGGATTATAGGCAGGAAAGCCAATTAGAAGGCTATTGCAATAACGCAATCAAGAACTGATGTTGTCTTGAACTAGGAAAATGGCTGCTTCATACAGCTGATCATTAGGTCCTGAAAAATTAATTTATTATAATATTATTGTATTAATTTATCAGAACCTAGTGATCAACTGTAGGAAGGGGTAGAGATAGGGAAATATTTAAGCTAACTCACAGGTTTACATCTTAGGCAACTGTATAAGGGCATCATTAACAGAAATGGAAAACTTAGAAGGAGGAAGATTGATTGAGATTGAGGGAGGGGATTGATTAGAAATCCCTATTTTGATATATGTTGATATATATCTATATATCTATATCTATATCTGTCTATTTGAAGATACTGTTTTTCATAAGGAGATACCCATAGAAAATTGATTACATGGATCTGGAGCACAGCAGTAGTCTGGGATGAAGATATGGATTTGTAATTCACCAGCATTGTGTTAAGCTAGGCTAATGAATAGCAGCAAATAGACACTCCTGCCCAACCCACAATTTCAGTGGCTTAACATACTAGAAGTTTAGGTTGGAGTAACATGTACTTCTCTTCCACATGGTCATTCAGGGATCCAGGTATCTTGTGTTTCTATCTTGTGTTTCTGACATCTCTAAGACAGTAGTTCTTAACTAGAGTGATTTTGTCCCCCAGGAGACATTGAGCAATGTCTGAAGATAATTTTGACTGTCACAACTAGGAGAGATGCTACTGGCATCTAATGCATAGAAGCCAAGGATCTGCTAAACATCGTACAACACACAGGATAACCCCTCACAATCAGGAATTATCTGGCCCAAAATGTCAGTAATGCCAAGGTTGAGAATCTTTGCCCTAGGGACTCATGATCATCTCATGCAGCTGGTAGAAGAGGACATAACATGGAGGCAAGTACATGGCTGGTTTTCATTTGTAAAGTCTTTGTATCAAATATCACTTCCACTCCCCCACTGAAAAGAACTTAAGCACATAGCCACAAACAGCAAGAAATGCTGAGAAATATAGTCTAAGAAAGGAGTTAGCAAACTACAGTCTTCAGGATCAAGCCGGCCCAATACCTATTTTTGTAAAGAAAGATTTCTTGGAACAGTCACACGCATTTGTTTACAGATTGTCTATAGCTACTTTCAGGCTAGAATGGCAGAGTTGATTAGTTACAGCAGAAACCATATGGTCTGCATTACCTAGAATATTTACTACCTGGCCCTTTACAGAAAAAGTTTACAAACCCCTGGATAGACATTTACCCTGGATAAAGGTAAAATGGACTTTGTTAGATGGCTATTGGTCTTCGCCACAAGTAAAGACATAATACATAATACATAATACAAGGTGCTATTGCCCAGAGAGAATGTGTGAGGTGAGAAGATAAAAGATCCCAGTGTTTATGCACCTTATTATTGACTGCAAGAACATCCTGATTGGACTTGGAACACTAAACAGAAATATCACTGTAAGGTCCTTGCTCCAAATACCTCTTGACATGAATGAAATAATTGAGGAAATACAATGTTAAGGGAAGAATAGCTTTGAAACTTACATCAGACTTTGGCAATAACTCACATGTACACGTTTACTTGTTTTTATTCTTTTCTGCCTCTTATGGGGATTATTATTTCAAATTTTCCTACGTGTCTTATTCCTTTTGAATTCTCTGTGATGCAGATGGGAAGTAGTTCAAGTATAGTTTTTAAGTGTAGTAGTTATGAATGTCTGTCTGCCAATTTGGATATATGAGAAATGTCACTTTTTTCTGTGACGTGATGTAATTTTTATATGTGAACCTTCATTTTAAATGTGGTAGAAATTTAATCTTCTTCCATTTAGGGTCTTCTTAGTCCATTTAGGGTCTAATTTTTATATGTGAGCCTTCATTTTAAATGTGGCAGAAATTTAATCTTAGTCCATTTAGGGTCTTCTTGGGTTGCATCGATGTCCCACAGGTGGGGGAGGAGGGCTTATGGAGAACCATGTTGTGTGGAGGAGCATATGGTCTGTATCTTTGTCTACTGATGCTTCATCTACTGGCACCTGCAGAGAAGCCCACTCTTGTGTATTGTGGGAGGCTGGGGTGGAAGTCTGCAAGCCATCTTTCTCACAACCCTTTGCCAGCTGGCTTCTAATTGGACTCTGACAATGGGAGACACTGGTAGGAATTCAAAGGAAGGAGGAGGTAAAAAGAATGCTCCATATATTTCTCGTTTCTGTCAACTTCCCTTGAGTAGAAGCAGAAGGTTCTGGCTCCAGCCCCCAACCTCTTTTGTATTCCTAGAGTTAGCCATGCTCTATCCCCTCAGGGGTACCACCAGCATCAGTTTCTGGGGTTCAAATAACAACCGTGGAGGGGAGGGATGTCTCAGGAGTTCCCAGAGGCAGGTAACCTCACCTCCTTCCTTGTGTCCTTCCATCTATAGGGGTGGTCACTGCTTTTTTCAATTCATAATATTTGGGTGATTCCGTGTCTCATTTCTCATTCTTCTAGCCTTCTAACACCTGTCCAACCCATTCTCTTTAATAAATCCTTTCTCCTTGAAATCCCTAGCAGGTTTCTGTTCTCCTAAACAAACGCTAAGGATGTGCCTGAATTCCCATCTGGTCTTTGGCACACGTCTCAGGTTTCTCCTGGGCATGCTCGTGTCCAACCTGTGAGGACTCTGTATGCCTGTTGGCTGCCTGGGTTGCTCCTGAGGGCACCTAAAATATCCCCTTGCTGCTGCATTCCCTTGGGGTGTGGGAATTCCTGCCGCTTTGTTGCCTGCTTGCACCCACATTGTCCTGGTACCTCTGCGCCATGTTGAAGAGAAACTCTTTGGGAGAAAGCCTGCGGGGCTAAGACCCATCTGCCTACACACACACACCACATAGACAGCTCTGCTGTTTCTGCACTCTGCTAGGAGTTCTTCCTCCCTGGCCTTTCCTCTGGGATGGGGACAGAGTTCCCTCTGCCCCCAACCTCACCCCCAGGACATGGTCCATTCTTTGAGAAATCAATCATAGCTGAGCTTCCTTACTTTTTGTGTCCTTCTTTCCCCAACATAGGGACTATTTTCTGGTCTCCAGTGTGTGCGTGTGTGTGTGTGTGTGTGTGTGTGTGTGTGTGTGTGTGTGTAGGAAAGAAAAAGCTCCTGACTGAGATGCTTTTAAACCTCAATTCCTCCTTAGGGCCTAAGATTTTAAAACTGAAACTTACACAAAAGTTCAACTCTTTTGTTACCTGCATTCCATCAGGTCACATTCCTGCCTTGAGGCGGTACCGGCAAAATGTCAGCTGCCCAAAGACGGGGGCGGAAGGCAGGAATACCCGGAAATACAAGGTGCGTCTGTCAGTTTTCAAAACAGCATCCTGCCCCAGATATTTTTAATTCACTCTTTTCCTGAGCACTGTTCCCTGTCCCTGATCGTAATCCCCACCCCTCTGGTCTTTCCCCCTCCTCCCCAATTTCCTGGACAGTGCTCCAGTTTGTGTTGGGGCAACATGTGCCCATTTTCACTATGACACTTACCATATTCTAATGGCTGGACTCTTCACAGGAGACTGTGAGAAGCTTGCAAAAAAAAAAAAAAAAAAAAGGTTCTATTCTACTCTGTATTTACAGCCTCTAGGACAGAGCCTGGCATATAGAAAGGGTCCAATAAACTGGGGATAAACTGATTTCTTGATTTTAAAAATTGTTTGTCCAAACTAAGTATTAGAGACAATAGCTAACATTCACATAGCACTAACTATGTCCCTATTTGCTCTTAGCAGATGGGATGCATTAACTCTTTGGTTCTGACAGTAAATATGAGAGTAGGGATCTATTATTGTCCTCACTTTACAGATGGGGAAATGGATGTACAGAGAGGTTCGGCACTTTGCCCAAGGTCATGCAGTAGCGAGTGGAGAAAGCCATGATTTGAACCAGGTTATTTGGCTTCAGAGTCTAAGCTCTTAGTCACTAGGCCAGGCCACACTTATTGACTTGGCTTTTATAAGGACACGGCATGCTCCTTGTGTAAAGGATTCTGATACATTTTTTAAATTGCACTGCTCTAAAATGTCTCCAATGAGGCATAAAAGGAAGAACATATAGGGAAATGGAATTATATTATTTTACTTACCATTAACGAGGATAATTTACTGATACATTTACCTTAAAAGCACCAGGTAACAGAAGGTCAAATTCTTATCACTGTCACAGTAGGGTCAGGATGCTCATAGGTGTGCTAAAGGGTATGTTCTGTCCCAGACATTAAAGAGAATATACCCTCAAAGAAGGAAAAGGAAAAAGGAACTGCAAAGCCAGAAAGAATTATCCCTATTCTAAAAGCATCTGAAAAGAAGGGAGCAGGAGAATAGACTAGGAATCTTGCCAAGGGCTCTGATCTTTCCAGAGGAGATAAATATAGAGTAATTCAGTTTCATTTATTTTTCTAGAACCACTAAACTTAAGTCAAATGGTAACTCTAATGAAATAGCCGTGGAGATGGCATTTAAATTGGTTACTGAAACAGCCTTAGACATTTATTTTCATGGGAATTTGGCTTAATCTTTCACAAGTTTAAATATAAAAATTGTACATTTATTAATTGTGGTTGAGTATGAAATTTGGACAGTTTTTCTGGGCAAGTAATAGTTAACCTGAAAAACTTTTCCATTGCTTTATTATTTCTTATAACACTGAAAATCAAACAAATTTTTATGAGTTGCCTTCCTTTACTATAAATTATGGTATTGATTATAACTTCACTTTTGTTAAAATTCGGATACCTACCTAGTGTTCTTTATCGTTCTATACTGAGTATATCTACTTGAAACTAATGTGATATAGTGAAAATGTTATCTTATTCAAATAAAAAGAGCTATTTATAAATTACTATGGATAAAGCAAGCCAGATTGAAACACTGAGTATTGGGGAAAAAAAAAAGTAGTAGGTCCTTTGGCCCATTTTGGACAAAGAACACACACACATTCATTTACTCATTTATTTAAAAAGTGTTGAGTACCTATTATATACAAGGCAAAAGTTGGTATGTTAACAATGTCTGTTAGAATATGATAATAAATGACTCTAAACATGACCAGTCCATCAACTCATTTATGGCCTAATGGCTGGTTAAGTTAAACAATGGGTGCTGTCCCTTTAAGGCTCTTAAGACACCCAGAATCTTGGTAAATAATATGCACTGTAGTTATTTATAGCTATACTTTTGTTTCGAAGGCTAATAGATAATAACACCCCATTGAGGTGTTAAGAACCCCAGCTAGTCACAACTATGGGTGGAGAAAGTGGTACTATAAGCCAGATCTAATTTTTCATCTGATTATTGGTGAACATTTGACATGGTATATAACTACATTAAATATCTAGCAGATATGCATATCAAAATGCCATATTAAATACATATGTAATTGTTAATAATAAAAGGAATAAAAGAAAGCTAATGTGGAAATTTCATTAAGGAAATATTAGTAGCCCATATTATCTGTATAGAGCCTTCCTACTATTTATTAAACTGAAATATTCATCATTTTTGTTTCATGTGTATATTTTACAACATGGAAAATTTCATGTAAAATGGAATCATTTACTTTGTGATGAAATTTGGAACTGCAGCAGAATCCCTGCTTTATTCTATTTTATTTCAAAAACTTTTTAATCCATGAATAATGGTAAAATTTAAAAAATGGAACTAGATAAACACATGAAATCACAATTCATTACTTTTACATTTATTTTAAGCTCTTCTATGGTATAACTATAAAACCCCTTTATCATAGAATTCCTTAGCAGTGTCTTCTCTTAATTGAATTTAGTTTAGAAAATTTAGTGTTTCATTGATTCTGGTTCTTTTCTGTACAAGATTGAAGATAAAGATCAAATAATTTTAAGAATTATTGTTAGGTACAAATATTTTGTGTGCTCTCTCCATGAAAAATCTCGAGCAGTTTCCTCTCAATTAAAAATAATACTAATATTTTCCATGGGATTATAATATGGCAGACTTTTTGAAAGTTATTGAAATGTGTTAGTAAGAGGACAATATTTTCATGCTAAACTTGTATTAGGAGTCCAGATATTATTAAAATAATTTTTTTCATAGATGATGACCTACATCTTTATTTGCCCAGAAGTCTGAAAATTGTTAACAATAGAAAGGTCAGTACAATGTGGTACCAATCAGGTTTCTTGACACATTCAGGTTTAAATGGACCAAACTTTCATTCAATTAGCCCCGGGCTTTTGCAGCCAGGAACCTCTTGTTTTCAGTGTCTTAACTAAAGGACAAGGAAGGTATAAGAACAAGCTATAAAAGAAGGAAGGATCTTAAAAGCAAAAGTCTTCTCTGATCATCCTGGTTTTGTTTTCTTTATTGAACACAGACCCCAATGCTTCTGTGCATCTAAAGGTTTAGAACACAGCCATGAGGCATGTTGAAGAAGCATAAAGGTAGAAAAAGAACGGCTCTTACTGTAACCACACAATCATTGGCCACTAGCGCTTCAAGGAGCCTCCACGAGTCCCCTGGGCTCCCCTCCTGTCTCTGAGGGGCAAGGGTTCCTGGAAACATCACTGTTCCTATTCCCGTGCTTTTCCAGGCAGAACAATAGCACTGCTTTCCTTCGGGAGCCCGAGAGTGGCAAAGCTACCCTTTCCTGTGTCCATCCTGCCCCAAGCCACTAAGTGCAAGTCTATTTCCTTGAACTGTTAGGTTGGGGACGTGAAGAAAATGAATAGAAGAGTGCATCTCTTACCTCTTCCATATTATGCTGTCTCTTCTTAGTTATGGGTTGGGGAAGGTCCTAGGGTGGGGTGGGAATGCTCATACATAAAGAGGGCAGACTTTTCTGGAATTTTTAAATACCACCAAGGCACTGGTAGTTAAGTGGGCTAGGGGTGACCAAAATTTTAGGATTTCTGTCAATTCATAGGATAAAGATTTGTGACTGCCCTTTTCAGTTCCCAAAGCATTTATTGATGGATTGATTGCCAGACTGGTCTATTTAATGGAAAGAGGTACTCTTCTGTTACCAGGGGATTAAGTGAAGAAACACTGGAGCTGTAAGCACTGGTGGCAGATTCCAGTTGGTCATGCTTTCTAATCCCTAACTACATAGTTGGATAAGAAAGTGCATCAGTTAGACGTGAAAAAGCATGTGCTGCCCCTCCAGAGTCCAGAAGTGCTTAAAAACTGTGATGTATAGAATCCGGAACAATAAGTTACGTGCACAAAAAGAGTTTATCATAACATAAAACTAAAAAGTGACAATTTCATCACACGGTTACACTGCTGTTTTCCTTTTTTTTTCTTTTTTTTGGGGAAGTTTTGTCCTTTTTGTTTCATTTTTCATTTCCATTTTTGTTTTTTATGGAGGGTTGGGGGAGGGTAGAGATGTAGTCCACTGAAGATTAATCACCCTCAATGATATATATATTAGAAAAAATATCAGCAGCAAGACTCTCTAGAAATAGATTCTGTTTGATGTAGCTAGTCTGTCTTTTCTGTTTTGCCCTCTTTCACGGCAGCCTCTGAAGTTTTCCGCAGGGGGGCTTTCTCCGAGTTGGCATGTCCTTGGCCAGAATCTGCCGCTCCGCCATTTTTGTGGGTAGTGTGCTTTTCCAAGTAGTTCAGCATTTCACTGAGGACTGTTTGGAAAGTGCTTAGGGCTGCACATATTGCTGGAGTCCCAAAGCCATGAGTGATCAAACTGGAAATGAGAAGTGGTAGGGAAAAAGAGATGAACAACTTAGAGTATGATACAGAACAAGCATTTGATCCAGAACATTCAATGAAACAGGCCTTCATTGTGTTCCTAAGTGGTGTCAAGCATTAGAAAAGATAGAACACAAGTCAACGTATCGCTTTTGACCATAAGAAATTCAGGATGCATTTAGAAGATTTGTCATTGATAGACTTGATATACACTAATGATCAGCAAGCCTAAGTAATTAACACATGATTTGGCTCTGATTCTCTCTCTCATTAAAAAAGCCCCAAAATTACAACTTTCTGTATGTGGGGATCATCTCATTTTTAAGAATGGCATATATGCTGGTATGAGCACAGATCGCACAAGAAGTAAAGGCTGACTGAGTAGGCTTGACGGCTAGCTGTTCCTCCAACTTCGTTCTTCTCTTCTTCGTAGTAACAAAGTTTTATCTGGGTACACGGTCATCTAGCTGGAGACTACATTTTTAAGCTTTCCTTGCAGTTACATTTGGACATGGGACAAACTTCCCACAACAGAACATGAGGAAGTGTTGTATGTGATTCCCACCTGCTTAAAAGGAAATTGAGTGCCCTTTATTTTTCTCTCAAAATACTTAAGCAGCTCTGCAGATGAAGATAATCACCTTAGTGGAGGGGGAGGATAGAACAAGACTGAAGAAACCCACTCACCTTCAGTGTCCTCAGTGAGAGAAAAATAAAATTCTATCTTATGTAAGCCACTCTATGTTTGGGTTTTAACAGCTAACTAATTAACTAATAATCAGAAATAATGAGAAAATGTAGGGAGTGTTGTTGGCAACTTCAGCACAGGTAACTCTTCCAGTCATGACAAATACCATCTCTAGCTGAGCAAATGCGTAATTGTAGATTCACTCTTGTGAACAGACCCCCCCCCCCCCACCCCAGCTTGTTCATTTGGTCAATTGTTTCTGAAGTGAAACTCTGCCAGGTTGCTCCCCATAATTAATACCTTGTAATAATATAGAAAGATATGCTTGACATATATTATGCATATGTTATAATGTATACAACATAGTATATATATTATACATTCAATAAACAGAGCTATTAACTGCTCACAAGTCCTAGTATCATTGTTATGACATTTGCAGTTTTTAATCATCCTCCATAATATGTTAACTAGCTTGTTACCCTTCGTAAGGTATGTAATCTTTAGGAGCAAAAATAAGGAGATTTTAAAACAATGCAAATGAAGGATTTACGGTCCAAGGTAGCCTGCTGATATGCCTGAGTGGTGATAATAATAGGATCTATCACATGGAATTGCTTATATTAGTCCATAAAAAGGGCTCAGGATGATGCCAGACCTATAGTAAGTGTTCAATAAATGGTAGATATTGTTGGCTATGGGATATTCATGGTAGGAGTAAAATTTTCTGCATGTCTCACATTATACTCCACAGGTTGCTAGCATCTTTCATCTGAACATTTTACAAAGCCTGCTCTGTGCCTAGGTCATAATCAACATATATTACAAAGGAACGTCTTCAGTCTTCAATTATTTAGAAAATAAGAATGGTTAGTGCTTAGACAACTATGCTCGCCAAAATTTGAAGTATAAAACATCATCATAGTTCAAGCATCTGCATATCTTTGCTACAGTATCTTGCATTGCTGAGCCGGAAAACTGACCTCAGCTCCATTTCTCAATGAGATAACTAGAAGGGAATCCATATGCTTTAAGATCTATCAGGGAATCTGGACAACAAATGGAATTGATTGGTGTGGTGGGAGAATTAATCATGGCTGCATCCACAAAGACAACTGAGTGAAGCCATTCATCAATGTCGAAATGCTTGGCTCTGGTTACAAACTGCCTTTCTTGCTCATGCTTTATTCCTGTTTCGAGCTCCTTGTACCCACTGGATGAATTTTATTTTCCTCTATAGTGCCATGTTCTCTTGGTGGGGACCACCCTCTTTATCTATGGCAGAGTATGCAGAATTTAGTTTCACTAGGTTAAATATTAAAGTTAATAAGCCAATATTTGAATTTTGAACATATGCCAGGCCCTGTTCTATGTGCTTCATTCTGCATCACCTTCTATAATCCTGGAAACAACACTAAAAATTAGGTATTATTTCCATTTTTACAGATGAAGACACTAATGTGCAGAGGTAAGTAATTTGTCTGAGAAATCTAATATTCTGTATTGCCTCTGTGCTTATGTTCTCAGGATGTGGGTGTGTTTTATTTATTTATTTTTTTTTTTAAGGAAAGTCACATTCTGTTGGCAGTTTTAGCTTAGTTTCTCAAATTTTGTTCTGTAGGCAGACTTGTAGGCCCGGAAGGTGAGAATTCTTCTTACTCTTCTAAGATCAGGGTTTTGAAAAATCAAGTACAAAATGAGTAGGCCTATAGAAATGCTTTAATTCTCCATGTGGAGAAGAGGTGTCCCCATAATGAAAGATTCTTAAGCTGGTCTCCTTTCTTGGCTGATGGCCTTGCTTGCTTCTATACAATGCACTATCAGCAGGATGCCCTGTCACCTCTGCCCTGCACTGAGAACCAGGCATGCCAAGTCTTCACACCAGCTCTGACTTCAGGCACTTTGTGATCTGGAAGAAGTTATTTAGCTTGGTAAGATGACAGTGGTCTGACTAGGACATCTGCAAGTTCTTTCCAACCCTAACCTTCAATCCACAGGTGTTAATGCTCTTTTTTAAACCCAGGACATGGAGAGAAGGTTATGGATATTGGAAGACCACTGGGCTGAACAGAGAAGTCTAAAATTGATTGTGGAATCTTCAACACGAGAAAAGTAACTTTATGTTGTATACGTGAAACTTAATATAACATTATATGTTAATTACACTTAAATAAAAATAAACAAAACTTTAAAAAAAGTAAAGTAACTGCTTGAAATGTTATCTTTCAACATGGGAAACATCACGTAAATTGTTAGTTTTCTTCATTTAACATTACCTGCACATCAAAAAACATACATGGCACACTGCATAGGATGATAATAAGTACAAAAGATAGCTTCTGTTCTAGCAGTTTTCAGTGAGGTTTATTAATCTAAGTAATTAAAGTAATTTAATATTGTATTAGAATAGCACAGAAAAAAAGTGTGAAATCACAGGATGATTAAAAGGAATTTCTAGAAATATCATGCTATTCTGTTGGCCCCAACCACTCCAGAAAAATAGGTGTATATCTCATTCATAGTGACATACAAAAAGGTGAAAAGGAATAATGTAGAATCTATAGAAAAATAAAAGAAAAAACAGAAATAATAAGGCTGACTTTCAGTCCTAGACAGAAAATAAACTGAGGTCATCTGTTAGTCAAATCTCCAAAATCTTTGATAACAGAGATCAATTTTGCCTTTAGAAAATATTATTTTTCAGCCACAGACTTAACATTGACATTATACTTGGCATTTGCATATATTTTCATCAGATTAACAGGAGAGGGATTTCACAGGCAAATATTACCTGGGTTAAATAGTAGCCATGAACAGTTGAAGTAGGTAGTCAAAATTTAGAAGTTTTTCTAAATTCAAATTCATCTAAAAGTGTATCCTCAGGAATGAGACAAGTGAAAGAGACAACTAGCATTGCGCTCAATGTGTCCTCTTCATGCCACATTTTCAAAATCGTTCCTGAAGTTGGCAGCCAGTATGAATGCTGTTATCAGATTTCCTATCATATTTGCATTTCTCAGTTCTCCTGCCTCCCCCCTTTACAATCATGTGTTCTATTTCTTTATTTTTGAAAAGCTTATCTCAGGCTCCTCTCTTCTCTATCCCCAAACCTGTGATGGTCATTCCTATTTGGGCACCTTTGTTTGTCCTCCCTTTTCTTCTCAGCTGATCTAAAGTCCACTGACCCATCAAGTCTCCTTGGATGATATTGAAAAAAACGTGTTCATTTCCTGGTCCTTTAAGACACTGAAAAAGATTTGCTCCTGCCAAAGGATAGAAACTTGCCAAAATGGTAAGAGAACTTAAACAGACTTTTTAGGAGAAAGGAGTAACATTCCCCCCCACCTCCACCCCCTACCACCACCAAATTGTAAAACTAGAGCCTGGAAAGACAATGGGAAGACAAAGACAGGGGAGGGTAAGATCTCAGTCACCAGAAGGAGGAGGACTGGAAGCCATATGCTTGGCCTCACAGCCCAGTGATAACCAAAGTACGCTAGATCTTAATAGAGTGGCAAATAAGATGCTGTATGTGTCTCTAAAAGTTTGCGGTTTGAGCTCTTACTATAAATTGGTAATCTAAAGTTATAGTCCCATCTTAAAAATACACAAGAGTTGTTAAAATAAAACAAACCACAAAGGAACAGCAACTACAAAAACAAACAGGGCTGAGATGGGTCACTACTATCATCAACCTATACTCTTCCTGACACTGTCGGTTGCCAGCACTCAGTTACTGAGGCAGGAGCCTCAGGGGAGAGTGGTGGTAGGGGGCGGGGTACCTCAGTGTCTGGAATGATTGGCTTACCAAAAGGCTAAAGTTTCCCTGGCTTCATTTGGGAGTCTCTGAAGCCCAGGGTAGTAGGATTCAGTGTAAGGTTAGGTTCCAAGAATGGGAAAGAGGAACGTGGCAGAGAAGGGAGGGGAGGGGAGGGACGATGGTGCGATCTCAGCAGAGGAAAGACTAAATGGTAATTAAGATACTTTGCTTTCTTTTCAAACAGTTTAAAACTGTCAATGATATAATGAATGAAGTTGAGACTTTTTTTTTAAGTATAGGAAACTCCTAATTCAGGATAAAGAAAACAGGCATGTGTTTTTGAGACACCGGAGTTGTTAGGTAATCTTTGAAAAATCTTGGAAGATGGAGAGAAGTTGTGAAATAGAACAGAGCAACTGCCTTAATAATCAAAGCGGGGGGGGGGGGGTTGTTGGATGGAAAGAGACAGATTTTAGGAACTCCAGTTTATTAAATTACATTTAATTCATCCCTTAACAAGTTCCTTGCAATGGGACATTTAAAAAAGAAAAGATTTATTTATTTTAGAGAGAGAAAGAGAGTAGGGAGGGACAGAGGGGGAGGGAGAGGGAGAGAGAGAGAGAATCTCCAGCAGACTCTGCGCTAAGCTGAACTCAGAGCAGGGCTCGATCTCAGGACCTTGAGATTACGACCCTGAGCAGAAACCAAGAGGGGAATGCTTAACTGACTGTGCCACCCAGGTACTCCTATAACGGGACATTTTTAACATCAGGTACATGGAATGTAAGTTTACATAAGGTAAGATTTATCCTTTTTAGGAATACAGACTGTTGAATTTTGACAAACCCATGCAGTTGTGTAACCACTATGATTACCCAAAACATTTTCTCATGTTCCTTGTCCGTCAACCCCTTCTCTCCAGGCTCCTGGGAATCAGCGCTCTAATTTCCATCCCTGTAGTTATTACTTTTTCCCAATTGTCCTATAAACTGAATAATCAAGTCTATAGACTGTTACAACTTGGCATAATAATTTTGAGATTCATCCATGTTGTGGTGTTTATCAGTAGATTATTTTTTATTGCTGGTTAAGTATTCCATTGAATGGATTTATTACCATTTGTTCATATAATGGGTCCTTACAATTCTGAAGTGTTAATATTTTTAAAAGGGAAGTGACCACAGAGGTGTTTAGTAAGGAGCCCAATAAAGTAACTGTATTTTTTAAAAGATTTTTTTTTTATTTTTAAGTAATCTCTACACCCAATGTAGGGCTTCAACTTACAACCCTGAGATCAATAGCTGCATGGTCCACTGACTGAGCCAGCCAAACACCCCAGTAACTGTATTTTTTTTTAACAAAGTGTTATTAAAGGACTAACAATGCATTTTACTATAGGATTTAAGCAATGCATCTGACAAAAATTTCCCCAAATACCATGTGATAAGTTGAGAGGACAAGTGAACTAGATGGGAGCCGATTTAGGGAAACTCACAGCTGGTTGGGCAATGATGCCCGAAGTGTAGACCTCGGGCATTTGTCAACCTTGAAGTGTGTTTCCAGTGGAGTGCTGGAAGACTCTCCCATGCATCCCACTCTGCTTGCCATGTTAATTGACAATGTGATTGAAGGCATCTTAGATTTAAGTGCTGGCATTAAAATAGAGAGGAAAATTCCTACATTGGATAATGGAACCAAAATTAAAAAAAAATTTTTTTGTGGTAAAAAAGCATTGGTGGTGGGCAAAAACAAAGGTGTGAAATTTAGGGGAGATTAAGGAAAACCTATCCATTTGCAGTATGCTGACAGAGAGATCTGACCCAAGAGCAATTCTTAGGGAAAGGCTCACCAAATCAGTAAATCTAAGTTAAAAAAAAAAAAAAAGCAAGGGTCAAAATTTGAGGTTTGGATCACAGCTAGTCAGGCTTAGAAGTTATATTCACCTTAAACTATTCTCTCTCTCTCTCTCTCTCTAACTAGATTCCAGCTCATTGATTTCATTTTCCTATTACTAATTTCACACTGAGGAGCAGGAAGGTTCTGACAACTTACCATGAGCAACACAATTACCCACTGAGAAAATCCAGACTGCTATAGTTTATGGCACCCGATGTCAGAGAAAATGCAACTTCTATTTAATAGTCATGGTCTTAATTTTATTCATGGTTTTATAAACTCTTATTCTGCCAGATCCCCCAATTAACACTCTCAAGAGCATCTTTGTGCAACATAAACCATCTTTTCAAATTGGCTGAGCTCAGGAAGACAGTAACTATGCTGGATCCAAAAGGTGAAATTCTACTTTTGACTTTCCCCCTGAGTGTTAGGATATGTTCACATTTCAGCAATTGGAGGGATAGCTTAGAGCAGAACCACAATTTTTAGGGAGAGGGTATGTTTGTGTGTGCACATGGACCTGTGGACTTACACTGTTTTTTGTCTTTTTATAAGGTGGCATTCTGGGGGCACCTGGGTGGCTCAGCCTGTTATGCATCAGACTCTCGACCTCAGCTCAGATCATGATCTCAGGGTTGTGAGTTCAAGCCCCAAGTTGGGCTCCACGTTGGGCAGGGAGCTTACTTAAGATAAATACATGAATGAATGAATGAAGGAAGGAAGGAAGGAATGAATAAAATAAAAATAAAATAAAATATAAGGTGACATTTTGATCTCTTCTTGACCAATGGGCTTGACCTGAGTAAGATTATAGATTTCAACTTTTTAAGGGAAATGTATTGCAACAGTTCAAACTGTATTCTCTATCAGTAGGGCTAAAAATGAAGAAATGGAGACAGAAATGACAGAGGTAAAAACAGAAGGTGGAAAAGAAGAAATTGCTATTTGAAAGAGAATAAATTATAATCCTCTCTTCTTTTTCCCTGTGTGATTTTGCTAATAAGACATTAGGAACAATCCAGGTTTAACTCAGCGTTTATGCTTATAAACTACTTGCCATGAAAGATAAGAATCTATCAGGAAACTTCTGCATAATAGAAATTTCACAAACTTCTCTTCACACCTTGTGATCTCTCATTAAGTACATTTTTTACTTGTGGCTAAGGCCTTATAAGTTCATCTTGAAAATCTCCAGGGGTGGCTGGGTGGCTCAGTCGGTTAAGTGTCTGCCTTCAACTCAGGTCACGATCCTGGGGTCCTGGGATTAAGCCCAGCATTGAGCCCCACATGGAGCCCCGCATCAGACTCCCTGCTCCATGGGGGGGCCTGCTTCTCCCTCTCCGTCTGCCTGCTGCTTCCCCTGCCTTTGCCCACGTGCTTTCTCTCTCTCTGTCAAATAAATAAATAAAATCTTTTATTAAAAAAAAAAAAGAGAAAATCTCCAAAGCTTCAAATTAATAGAGGATTCTGAAAAGACAACTACCTAAGGAACAAGAGCTATTTTACTTTCCTTAATCTAAGTAAATATGGTTTATACTTCAGGAGCTTTGTTGTATGCTCGAGAATTGTTACAAAGCTGTTTCCATATTGTTCGAGCTGTCCTTCAGAAATGCTTTATCATTACTTTTAATTGATTTGTCTAAACTAATTTAAATTAAAACATTAAAGCTATTTTCTAAAACATAGCCTAAAGCAAACGCCTATGGAATCTTCCGCTGAACTGTTCCTATCTAAAGAGCTGGGCTTAGGATCCAGCACATCCTTTCCAAATACTAATAAGGAAACACTGGTTTAAAACGTATTGAAAAGGTGGGGCACCTCGCTGGCTCAGTCAGTAGAGCATGTGACTCTTGATCTTGGGGTTGTGAATTCAAGCCCCACATTGGGTGTGGAGCCAATTTAACAAACAAACAAAAAAAAAGTGAGGAATAACAAATAAATAAATAAAATATATTGAAAAGGAAATGGCAGCCTCATTAGTATTTCCTACTGAAACTAGGTCACTCAGGTGTGTCTGACAACAATGGATGGCATTTTCTAGCTTTCTTTTGGGATACAAAAAGCTGAACATAATTAGATACTATTGAGCTACAAACTAGTAGACTGAACATCAGTAGAAAATAGCCCACCGCCGGTGAGCGACAGCCTCGGGCGCTGTGGACGGGGCACAGACTCGCAGACCGGTAGCGTCAGGAAAGGACTTTAAGGCAGCCCCCAGGGTGGAGGACCAGACCGGCGGGGTCGTGCGCAAGCGAACTGTAGCCCCCCGGACAGAAACCGGAGCGACGGTCGCGCAAACGCAAACTGCAGCCTCCGAGACGGAAACCCCGTGCGCCAGGGTCGTGCCGGTGAACTTCAACCCCGGGGGGTGGAAACCCCAAGCAGCGGAGTGGCGGGCGCTCAAGCTGGGAGCGGCTGGCGGTTTTAGAAGCCCAAAGGGCAGAGATGTGCCCTGACCTGGAGGCAGGACTGGGGGCGCTGCGGAGGGGCGCACAACCCAGGACGCTGCAGTTTATAGCAGCACAGACAGAAACGGAGACAGGGTGGCCTGGAGAGCTCACTGAAGAACAGACTGCGATCTCTCTGCTCTGAGGCAGAGGGTTGGAAACGGTCTCTTCTGCTCTGACTTGCGGAAGAGACGTGGAAAGCCGCCAGGGAAAGGCGCCAGAGAACAAAAGCCCCAAAGACTGATTCCCACTGAGCCCATCCCCCGCCACAGGGGCGCAGGGCAACTCCGCCCAAACAGGGTTGCCTGAGTAACAGTGCGGCAAGCCCCTCCCGCAGAAGATAGGCTGGGAAAACAAGAGGCCAGCAACCCTAAGGTCCCAAGAAAACAGGTGCATCTTGCTTGGGTTCGGGTCAATAATTTGGACTCTATACATTCCCTCAAACACCCATCAACAGAATGACTAGGAGGAGGAGCCCCCAAAACAGTAAAGACTCAGAGATTATGACTTATGCTGCAGATTTACAAATGGATGCAGACATAACCAAGATGTCAGAGATGGAATTCAGGCTAGCAATTGTGAAGACAATGGCTAGAATGGAGAAATCAATTAATGGCAACACAGAGTCTCTAAGGGCAGAAATAAAAGGGGAATTGGCAGAACTTAAAAATGCTATCAATGAGATCCAATCCAATCTAGATAATCTAACAGCTAGGGTAACTGAGACAGAAGAGAGAATAAGCGATCTGGAAGACAGTATAATAGATAAAAAGGGAAAAGAGGAGGCCAGGGAAAAACAACTCAGAATCCATGAAAATAGAATCAGAGAAATAAGTGACACCATGAAGCGTTCTAATGTCAGAATAATTGGAATCCCGGAGGGAGTGGAGAGAGAGAGAGGGCTAGAAGATGTATTTGAGCAAATCGTAGCTGAGAACTTCCCTAATCTGGGGAATGAAACAAACATTCGAGTCCTAGAGGCAGAGAGGACCCCTCCTAAGATCAAGGAAAACAGGCCAACACCCCGGCATGTAATAGTAAAACTTGCAAATCTTAGAACCAAGGAAACCATCTTAAGGGCAGTTAGGGGGAAGAGATTCCTTACGTACAGAGGGAGGAACATCAGAATAACGTCAGACCTATCCACAGAGACCTGGCAAGCCAGAAAGGCCTGGCAAGACATATTCAGAGTACTAAATGAGAAGAACATGCAACCAAGAATACTTTATCCGGCAAGGCTTTCATTTAGAATGGATGGAGAGATGCAGAGCTTCCACGACCGGCAGAAGTTGAAAGAATATGTGACCACTAAGCCGGCCCTGCAAGAAATATTAAGGGGGTTCTATAAAAGGAGAAAGACCCCAAGAGTGATCTACAACAGAAATTTACAGGGACAATCTATAAAAACAACGTCTTCACAGGCAACATGATGACAATTAACTCATATCTTTCAATAATCACTCTCAATGTGAATGGCCTAAATGCTCCCATAAAACGGCACAGGGTTGCAGATTGGATAAAAAGACAGGACCCATCCATATGCTATCTACAAGAGACTCATTTTGAACCTAAAGAGACATCCAGACTGAAAGTGAAGGGATGGAGATCCACCTTCCATGCCAGTGGACCTCAAAAGAAAGCTGGGGTACCAATTCTTATATCAGACAAATTAGATTTTAAACTAAAGTCTGTAATAAGAGACACAGAAGGACACTATATCATTCTTAAAGGGTCTATCCAACAAGAAGATCTAACAATTGTAAATATCTATGCCCCCAACATGGGAGCAGCCATATACATAAGCCAACTGTTAACCAAAATAAAGAGTCATATTGATAACAATAAGTTAATTGTAGGAGACCTCAATACTCCACTCTCAGCAATGGACAGATCATCTAAGCAGAAAATCAACAAGGAAACAAGAGCTTTGAATGATACATTGGACCAGATGGACCTCATAGATATTTACAGAACATTTCACCCTAAAACAACAGAATACTCATTCTTCTTGAGCGCACATGGAACTTTCTCCAGAATAGACCATATACTGGGTCACAAATCAGGTCTCAACTGATACCAAAAGATTGAGATTATTCCCTGCATATTCTCAGACCACAATGCTCTAAAGCTGGAACTCAATCACAAGAAAAAATTTGGCAGAAATTCAAACACTTGGAAGCTAAAGACCACTCTGCTCAAGAATGTTTGGGTCAACCAAGAAATCAGAGTCCAGAGTGCTAACCATTACACCATGGAACCTCAACCAAGAAATCAAAGAAGAACTTAAACAATTCATGGAAATCAATGAGAACGAAAACACATCGGTCCAAAACCTATGGGATACTGCAAAGGTGGTCCTAAGGGGGAAATACATAGCCATCCAAGCCTCACTCAAAAAAAACAGAAAAATCCCGAATTCACCAACTAAGTCTACACCTTCAAGAACTAGAGAAAAAGCAATAAATGACGCCTAAGCCAGGCATTAGAAGAGAAATAATTAAAATTAGAGCAGAAATCAATGAATTAGAAACCAGAAACACAGTAGATCAGATCAATGAAACTAGAAGTTGGTTCTTTGAAAGAATTAATAAGATTGATAAACCACTGGCCAGACTTATCCAAAAGAAGAGAGAAAGGACCCAAATTAATAAAATTATGAATGAAAGGGGGAGAGATCATGATTAACACCAAGGAAATAGAAACAATTATTAGAAATTATTATCAAAAACTATATGCCAATAAACTGAGCAATCTGGATGAAATGGAGACCTTCCTGGAAACCTATAAGCTGCCAAGACTGAAACAGGAAGAAATTGACAACCCGAATAGGCCAATAACCAGTAACGAGATTGAAGCAGTGATCAAAAACCTCCCAAAAAACAAGAGTCCAGGGCCTGATGGATTCCCTGGGGAATTCTACCAAACATTCAAAGAAAAAATAATACCTATTCTACTGAAGCTGTTTCAAAAAATAGAAACAGAAGGAAAACTTCCAAACTCATTCTATGAGGCCAGCATTACCTTAATCCCCAAACCAGGCAAAGACCCCATCAAAAAGGAGAATTTCAGACCGATATCTCTGATGAATATGGATTCCAAAATCCTCAACAAAATCCTAGCTAATAGGATCCAACAGTACATTAAAAGGATCATCCACCACGACCAAGTGGGATTTATCCCCGGGATGCAAGGGTGGTTCAACATTCGCAAATCAATCAATGTGATAGAACACATTAATAAGAGGAGGGAGAAGAACCATATGGTCCTCTCAATTGATGCAGAAAAAGCATTTGACAAAATACAACATCCTTTCCTGATCAAAACTCTCCAGGGTATAGGGATAGAGGGAACATTCCTCAAGCTCATAAAACCCATCTATGAAAAACCCACAGCGAATATCATCCTCAATGGGGAAAAGCTGAGAGCCTTTCCCTTAAGATCAGGAACACGTCAAGGGTGCCCACTCTCACCACTGTTGTTCAACATAGTACTAGAAGTCCTAGCAACAGCAATCAGACAACAAAAAGAAATAAAAGGTATTCAAATTGGCAAAGAAGAAGTCAAACTCTCTCTTTTCGCAGACGACATGATACTCTATGTGGAAAACCCAAAAGACTCCACCCCCAAATTACTAGAACTCATCCAGCAATTCAGTAATGTGGCAGGATACAAAATCAATGCACAGAAATCAGTTGCTTTCTTATACACTAACAACGCAACTGTTGAAAGAGAAATTAAAGAAACAATTCCATTTACAATAGCACCAAAAACCATAAGATACCTCGGAATAAACCTAACCAAAGAGGTAAAGGATCTATACTCTAGGAACTACAAAACACTCATGAAAGAAATTGAAGAAGACACAAAAAGATGGAAAAATATTCCATGCTCATGGATCAGAAGAATAAACATTGTTAAAATGTCTATGCTACCCAGAGCAATCTATACCTTTAATGCCATTCTGATCAAAATTCCAATGACATTTTTCAAAGTGCTGGAACAAACAATCCTAAAATTTGTATGGAATCAGAAAAGACCCCGAATCGCCAAGGAGATGTTGAAAAAGAAAAACAAAGCTGGGGGCATCACGTTGCCTGATTTCAAGCTATATTACAAAGCTGTGATCACCAAGACAGCATGGTACTGGCATAAAAACAGACATACAGACCAATGGAACAGAATAGAGAACCCAGATATGGACCCTCAACTTTATGGTCAAATAATCTTTCACAAAGCAGGAAAAAACATGCATTGGAAAAAAGACAGTCTCTTCAATAAATGGTGCTGGGAAAATTGGTCAGCCACATGCAGAAGAATGAAACTCGACCATTCTCTAACACCACTCACAAAGATAAACTCAAAGTGGATGAAAGACCTCAATGTGAGACAGGAATCCATCCAAATCCTAGAGGAGAACATAGGTAGTAACCTCTTTGACATCGGCCACAGCAACTTCTTTCAAGATACATCTCCAAAAGCTAGTGAAACAAAAGCAAAAATGAACTTTTGGGACTTCATCAAGATAAAAAGCTTCCGCACAGCAAAGGAAACAGTCAACAAAACAAAGAGGCAACCCACAGAATGGGAGAAGATATTTGCAAATGACACTACAGATAAAGGGCTGGTATCCAAAATCTATAAAGAACTTCTCAAACTCAACACCCAAAAAACAAATAATCAAGTCAAAAAGTGGGCAGAAGAGATGAACAGACATTTCTCTGAAGAAGACATACAAATGGCTAACAGACACATGAAAAAATGTTCATCATCATTAGCCATCAGGGAAATCCAAATCAAAACCACACTGAGATACCACCTCACAGCAGTTAGAATGGCAAAAATGGACAGGGAAAGAAACAACAAATGTTGGAGAGGTTGTGGAGAAAGGGGAACCCTCTTACACTGTTGGTGGGAATGCAAGTTGGTACAGCCACTTTGGAAAAGAGTGTGGAGGTTCCTCAAAAATTTAAAAATAGAGCTACCCTATGACCCAGCAATTGCACTACTGGGTATTTCCCCAAAGACACAGATGTAGTGAAAAGAAGGGCCATATGCACCCCAATGTTCATAGCAGCAATGTCCGCAATAGCCAAACTGTGGAAAGAGCTGAGATGCCCTTCAACAGATGAATGGATAAAGAAGATGTGGTCCATATATACAATGGAATATTACTCAGCCATCAGAAAGGATGAATACCCAACTTTTACATCAACATGGATGGGACTGGAGGAGATTATGCTAAATGAAATAAGTCAAGCAGAGAAAGTCAATTATCATATGGTTTCACTTATTTGTGGAACATAAGGAATAACATGGAGGACATTAGGAGAAGGAAGGGAAAAATGGCGGGGGGGGGGGAATTGGAGGGAGAGATGAACCATGAGAGACTATGGACCTGAGAAACAAACAGGGTTCTAGAGGGGAGGGGGGAGGGGGGATTGGTTAGCCCGGTGATGGGTATTAAGGAGGGCACGTACTGCATGGAGCACTGGGTGTTATACGAAAACAATGGATCGTGGATCACTACATCAAAAACTAATGGTGTATTGTATGGTGACTAACATAATATAATAAAATTAAAAACTACAAATAAAATAAAATAAAATAAAATATGTTATGCAAAAAAAAAAAAAAAAGAAAAAAGAAAATAGCCCATTGTCATCATTTAGGTAATCAGAGTAAAAGCTGACTTCATTTTGTCAAATTTCAACTTTCTACCTGGAAAATGTTTGACAAGCAAACATCTCTTCCTCTACTTCTTTCAGTGTGTATAAAGGCTGAAATAGTTGGGGTTATTATTCTCATTATTTTGTTCTGTTGCATCATTCCAATGGGTGTTTGCTATCATGCATCTTTGATTTCCTGAATCGCATACAGATGCCACTGTCACCAACCTCAGCTCTGTTTTTTTGGCCTCCGGGAGGCATGCAGGCAGCAAGATTTAAGGGGAAGACAAGCCTCCTTCTCTTGACCTCCTGGATTATTCAGCTACTGCAGGCTTAGGTCCAAATGTAGCCTGAGGCTCAGTCTATACTCCCCACTATGGTTTTAGGTGGCAGCCAGAAAAATGCCTTCTTCCACGCGTGAGAACAGTGGTGAGGGCAGCAGGCTGGGGAACAGCCTCTGGAGAACGCCAACAAAGGATTGTGGGGCTTCTGTGCAGAACCTTACTTCTTTTCAGAGCTGTGAGGGTAAGGCACTTCATCTCTCGGAAGCAGCACAAACCCTGAGTATAGGCCATGGACAGAGACCTCACCCTGAGGAAAGTAGCTGGGGCTTATCCTCCCAAAACTTGATGGCATCTATCCTTTGTAGCCTAACCGGCCGTGGACATAGAGGAAAAGAGAAACTGTCTGATTGTGCTTATTTTCTACATAGATTATATTGTCCCATGGCCCCAAGTGCTTTTCAAATGGAGTTTCATTAAAGTGTATAATTAAGGTATACAGTTCTCTGGTGGTGAGAAATTATTGAAATCTACTCATTAGCAAGGCCTTGACAGCACTCACAAACATTCTGTGCTTCCTTCAGCTAGTGGTTCTCAACCTCAGATACATAGAAAAGTCACCCGGGGAGCTTATTAAAAAAATACCAACGTGTGGGTCCCACTCCAGAGATCCTGATTTAATTCGCTTGGGGGGGTTCCACGACATCAGTATTTTTTAAACAGTACTCATTCAATTTAAATGCAGCCAGGGAGTTGGGTATGTTCCCTTAGGGCCAAGAAGTAACACCTAACTACCATGTCTGCTATCCTTCCCAGGAAAAAGAGAATGAAGAACTTCAGCATTTCCCCCAAGAACTTCTGTAGAACCTTAGTTTCATGGGCTGTTAATAGTGACTCTGAGAAAAAAAGAGTTCCTGTGATCATGTTTTAGAAACATGGGGTTGAGTATTTCTTCCATTCAGAAAGGGTTCTGGGAGCTTTTGATATGCTAATGTGTAACTGGTATAATTCAAGCACATTATAAGAGGCAGGGTTTCCCGAACCATAAAACACTTGACCATGAGACACTTTCAAGGAGAATCTCATGGGGCTAGAGTTCTACAAAACTCAAAAACTCCCTTTGGAGAAGTGTATTTATGACTGCCCTGAATCTCTGCCGGATTGGGACATGTGTTGCCCATCTACTGTCCTAAGGTCCTGTTCCTCCTGCTCTTCTCAGCCACTTACTCAGGTCCCAAAGGGGATTGAGTCCTTGTGATTCCATTTTACTTCAATCCAGCTCATTAGCAAAGGAGGCTATGGATATAATCATTGCACATGCATTAGGAAACACCAAAGTCAATCACATTCAAGTCAACTTTTTGAAGGTAAAGACATATTTGACATCTGCACCCTATTTTTGCATATAGCAATAGAGATTTTAGGAATAAATGAACCATCTCCTTATATTTCTATCAGGCAATTCATATTTTCTATTTAGAATAAGGGAATGGAATGGCTAAGCTTAGGGTCTTGTGCTATTTTAGATGAATTTTATTCAATTGTTGACTTTTTATTTTTTTATTTTTTTCCTCTTTTTTTTTTTAGATTTTATTTATTTATTTCAGACAGAGAGAGAGAGAGAGAGAGAGCACGTGAGCACAAACAGGGGGGAGGAGCAGAGAGAGAAGCAGGCTCCCGGCTGAGCAGGGAGCCTGATGCGGGGCTCGATCCCAGGATACTGGGATCATGACCTGAGCCAAAGGCAGATGCTTAACCGACTGAGCCACCCGGGTACCCCAATTGTTGACTTTTTAAAATGAACAAATTTCTAAAACATAAAGAGAAAAATGACATCATCATATGGAAACACAGCATAAGTAATGATTTAACATGGAGCGGTAAATGGAAAATGGGGTAAAATATCATTGGTCTAGAAGAAGCCTTAGAGATCATCCAGCTAAACTGTATCAATTTATGGATGAATGTACAGAGGCCAGACTGGTAAAATGTCTCCTCTAAATCCACACCAGCAGCTGTAACAAGAGGAGACCGAGTTAGGTCCCTGAAACCCATCCTGAGTGCTTCCCACAATCCTGTGCTGTCTACCCAGACTGTCCTCCAATCCTCAGCTCAACAAAGATAGAAATTATTTAAATAAAAATTCCCAAATTTCTTTACCAACTATGCATTCCCCAATTATTCACACATGTTGTTTTTAGGGTGCCATGTTTGGAACTTGTTAGAAATAGTTGCCTCTGGTTTCTGTTGTTTGAATTACTAGTCTCCTAAGTGCTGCACCTAAAAATCATTTAAGATGTCATCAAGTGACCTTCAAGGGATGCTTTTATATATGTATCTCCTGCAGCCTTTGGTTTGGTGCCATGCAACTTGGGAAGTACAATAAATATTGGCAACTAATTTATTTATTCAATTTCCTGCTTAATGTTAAGTGAACGTTAAATAATGTAATTTAATGTAGATTCATACAAGAAGTTCATCATAATTCCACTTGTCTGCTAAGGGGATGAAAACTGTTGCCTGTTTTATTTTTAGTCTACATTTTTACTAGTGAAAATTTTACTTCAAGGGAGACTATTTTTACTCTTATGTAAATAGAAACTGTCCATATTTAACTAGTGAATAAGACCTGACCGTTTACAGGTATGTTTTTCTTTGCAACTGGGAATGGCACACAGGTTTTGAAGTTTAAGTTTTAAAGTTGCATTTGAACCTTACATAAAGAAGCTTAAGTGGGAAATATAGGATTTTTTTTTTCTTCACAATTCAGGCCCATTATTTTGAATATTCTTAAACAAAATGGTCCCAGAAGTCCTCTTGAATTGGCAGAACATCCTGAAGGAGGCTTAATAATTTTATTTCTTACATGCTAAGCCTCATTGTATGATTTATTTCATGATGTTTTCTTTTGAGATTAGAGATTGCACTGAAATTTCTTCATTTCTCTTCTGACACTAATGAGTGATTTCACAGGATTAATAAAACTATCCACTGCTGATTACCTTCCCTACCACTTTCCCATTCCCCCAAAATGAGAAAAATAAAAACAAAAAACAAACCTATACACACTTTGGGCTCCTTGGAGACAACCAAACAGGTCACGTTCAAGTAGAGACACACATGCTCTCCTGAGTGAGCTGCCGAGCATATGGCGCTCAGAAGATAGTAGCTGAGTTGACTGGAATTCATGTCATATGTGGAACATAAAGAAAAGGGGGATGAATAGCCCAGCAAGAGAAAACCAGACACCAAAGCTGTCTTTAGAAATTGGGAGGGAAACGGAATTAAACTGACTGTGGAAGTCCCCCAGGGAGTGGGACATTAGGGAGACAGATGTTGCCTCCATGGAAGGCAGGCACTTCAGATAGAGTTGTCAGAGATAGAAGGGATGTCTGGGCAATGAAAAAAAGAGTCTGTTATTGAAAGTTTTTGAGCCTGGAATGGGTGACAACCTGACAAGAATGCTGGAGAGAAGATCCAAATGTTGAAGGAGAGTGGGAAATGTAAGGGGCCTTCCAACATTGAGGATCCATGAAGAAGATGTCATCACCAGCAAATATACAGGTATCTGGGAAGTGCCTATACATTTCTTATTTCCAGGAATGATGGGAGGAGTATTTCTCCCATTTCTATGGGAGGGTCTATTTCTAAGGAGGTGTGATGTCAATTCACTTTTTGACTGCAACAGAAGAATTAAGCATATTGATCATTTCACTTCCCTAGCCCATGGTTCGATTACAACACCATGGCCCTGGGAATAACCCAGTGGAGAATACATCCAAGACCTAATAGAGATATTATCATAATCCACATTGATGAATATATTTATTGGGTACACACTATGCGCTAAGTACTATGGATAGATAGATGAAAGCCTTTCTTAATTACCCCAGGTAATTACCTGTATTGTACTTAATCCTTTCTTACAAAATCTCTCATATATTATAAGTTTTTGTAAGTAATTTTCCTCCGCATTACAAGTTCCTAAAGAATGCGACAATCCTTGAGTCCCAATCTTTGCACCACTGGCCATTACCACTGTAAAATACAAGAAATAATAACATTTCAGGCTCCTAAGATGGGTGCTAGGAAAGAAAACATCCTCATTTTTCTGCTAGACTGCTTTTTCTGAATGGAACATTAAAGATAGTCTAATTCCCTCCCCTTGTCAGACGTGCTTTCCCTTGACTTCAGATTCAAGGTGATTAGGAGAACGTAAGAGACCAAGAAGGGAAAAGTTGCTAAGACTTCCTTGAGATCGCAAAGAGGGGAGTTGCTAACATTGCAGAAAATGAGGCCCCTGGGCCTCTGTCTGAGCTGAGTCTGTTCTGTCTGTGAGGCCCCATGCCACCTTGGTCTAATTGCCATCATTGTTCCTGGGAATTGTATCTGTGGGGTGTTGTGTAGATTTCAATCAATTCTCTTCCCTCTTCCAGTAGGTGTTACAGTGTCTGCTGTGTTCTCTACACTTTTGATGGTACTCAGTAAATTATAAATAATGAATAAGCCTGACTGCTGTCATTTTGATGGAAACAAACAACTTTTCAGGCTATAGATTGTGAGAAGAGTCACTGCTATACGGTTTCCCAGAGCACACAGATATGGCAACTACCACAGGAAACTGGAAGTAGTTATCTGTGCTTTATGAGGTCAGATCATTCCCTAGCTTTACCTGGACATATTCAGTGGGCCGAAAGGAAGCCACAGTCCTCAAGGTACCAAATCAACCACCCTGTAAGGAGTAATTCAAGTGGTCTACACCGGGAAGGGTATTTTGACCAAGTAAAATAATAGCAAAAGTCGATGTTACTAATTAGAGCATTCTCTATGCCTATCCAATCACACTCTCTCCTTACTTCTTTCCCAGCCAGAACTCAGCAAAAACAGTAGAAATATCAGACTCTGCCAATGGACTGTTTTCAAAGTTAAATGTGTTATGCTTCCTTTCTAACTAATTTTTCTCTTGAGCTTATGCTTCTATCAAAATTAAAGTTACTGCTGTCAGTAGGAAATTATGAAAGAGCCACATTCCATGCTGACATGTTTTTACCCAGATTATTAGCAGAATAATAAGTACAGAAGGCTTTCAATACGTTGGTATACAAGACAGAACTTTATATAATTCTCAGTGTCACTTTAAAAATGAATCAGAATGGTTTTTCTTCCAAAGTTAAAAAAAAATAAATAAAAGCTAATAGTCTAGAAACATCCTAGGGCTGTGGTTCTTAAAGCTAACTACCAGAATCAACTTCAGAGTTCTGCAAACAACACAGAAGCCCAAGTCCAATGCTAGACTTGACCTATTAAATTAGATCTTTTAAAGTATATTCCTGACCTTGAGATTTTTTAAAAACTCCAAGAGAGATTTGGAGCTGGGAAACCAGGTTTAAGGGCTACATTTAAAAAGTGTGAAGTCTGGGGCGCCTGGGTGGCTCAGTCGTTAAGCGTCTGCCTTTGGCTCAGGTCATGATCCCAGGGTCCTGGGATCGAGCCCCACATCAATCCCCACATCGAGCCCCGCATTGAGCCCCGCATCGGGCTCCCTGCTCGGCGGAAAGCCTGCTTCTCCCTCTCCCACGCCCCCTGCTTGTGTTCCCTCTCTCGCTGTGTCTCTCTCTGTCAAATAAATAAATAAAATCTTAAAAAAAAAAAAAGTGTGAAGTCTTTTTCAAGGTCAGGCAGCAAGCTGACATTTATAGTCCTATTAAGTTATTCTATTGAGGCTTCTTTTAATAAATGCACAGTAAAAAAAAAAAAGACATACATTTAAACTTGATCTGTATCAGGAGACTTCGATTTGGGTTTTAATTGGAAATGTCAACCATGTATCTTTTGTTTAAAAAGACATAGTTTAAGACACGAAGAAAAATGAAGCTGGACACCTACCTTACCTTATATACAAAAATTAACTCAAAGTGCATTAAAGACCTGAACATAAGACCCACAACTATAAAACTCTTAGAAGAAAAGAGGGGGAAATCTTCATGACTTTGGATTTGGCAAGGATTTCGTAGCTATGACACCAAAAGCACAGGCAACAAAAGTAAAAAAAAAAAAGGCAAGTTGAACAACATAAAAATTTCTATGCATCAAAGGAGATAATCAACAGAATAAAAAGGCAACCTACAGAATGAAAGTATTTGCAAATCCTATGTCTAAAAGAGGCTAATATCCAGAATATATAAAGAACTTACAACTCAACAACAAAAAAGCAAATAACCAGATTAAAAATGGGTAAAAGACTTGATTAGACCTTTCTCCAAAAAAATGGCATAGAAACGGTCAACAAGCTTATGCAAAGATGCTTCACATCATTCATCACTAGGGAAATACAAATCAAAACCACAATGAGATATCACTTCATACCCATTAGGATAGCCACGATTAAAAACAGAAACAGTAAACAGTAAGTGTTGGCATGAATGTGGGGGAAGGAGAACCCTTGTGTCCTGTTGGTGGGAATGTAAGAGGGTGCAGCCACTATGAAAAACAATTAACATACTTATTGGGTACATACCATGTGCCAAGTACTGTGGATAGAAAGACGAAAGCATTTCCTAATTATCCCAGGTAATTACCTGTACTCTGCTTAATCCTCTACTGTAAAATCTCTTTCATGTATTATAAATCTATGACAGTTCCTCAAAAAATTAAAAAAGAATTACTATATTATATAGTAATTCTACTTCTGGGTATATATCCAAAAGAATTGAAAGCAAAATCTCAAAGAGATATTTGCATACCTATTTTCATAGCAGTACTATTCACAACAGCCAAGGGGTATCCATTAATGAATGAATAGATAAGCAAATGTGACATATACATACAATGGAATATTATTCAGTTTTAAAAAGGAAGGAAATTCTGACACATGCAACAACACAGATGAACCTTGAGAACATTATACTGAGTGAAATAAGCTAGTCACAAAAAGACATACTGTATGATTCCACTTATAGGAGGCATCTAGAGTAGTTAAAATCATAGAGACAGAAAGTAGAATGGTAGCTGCCATGGGCTAGGAGACAGGGGGAAAGGGGGGAAATGGGGAGTTTTTTAATGGTAACAGAGTTTCAGATTTGCCAAATGAAAAAGTCCTGGAGAGTGGTTGCACAGCATTGTGCATACACTTAACAGTGCTCAATTGTTCATTTAGAAATGGTTAAGATGGTAAATTTTACGTTAAGTGCTTTTTATCACAATGAAAAAGATATAATTTAGGAAGTTTGCTATAAAGTGAATTTTAGTTATGATGAGGGAGCAGAAGGCTAGCTGAGGACAAAGCAGAAGCTGGTACCCCCCCCCCCCACCCACTTTGGGATATATGTGACATTCCTCAGGCACTCCTGGCTGCCCTAAAGGAAAAACAAATGGTTAACTGATGGAGATCACAGTCCTGCAGGACAGAAGTCTCCCTCAGTTTACAAATGTCCTAGTGACTTACAAGGAAGAGCTTTCTTATCAATAACCTAACTTCCAGAGACCCATAATGCAGTTTCCTGAAGCCCTAACATCCTCCCCTACATGAAATTGAGGGAGGCTGAGGCAGAAGGAAATGTAAATAATATTGAATTTCTTTTGAACCTGAAGCCCATTGACAAGGACGTGTGATAGGAGGAATGTAACACTCCTCTAGGAAACTCCCAACTGTCTTCATGTTCGTGCCTCATTAGAGGGAAAAACAACCTTGGCTTGACAATAACCAGGCCTCCAGTATCCTGAGAGTCTTTAGCATATGGCAGTCCTTCTGGACACCCCCTTTGTGCTCACCTCCCCAACTCCTGAGTATATAATCAGCCACTCCTCAAGACCACAGGGCAGCAGCTCTTTCTGCCCATGGGTCCTGTCCTCATGCTTTAATAAACCACCATTTTGTACTAAAGACGCCTCAAGAATTCTTTCTTGGTCATCAGCTCCGGACTCCATCCCACTGAACCTCACCTATATTCCAAAACTCCACCAGTTAAGTGATTTCTATCATCCTACTACCTTCCACTATGAAATCAGAACATCTCATCAAAATAAATAATCTGGAATATAGTTAAAGCAAAGTAAATAAAAAATCTGGAAAATATTAAAAAGGCATAGAAATAGGAAATCATAACTTTCTGATATCAAAACACTTAATAAATAATATTTATAACAATACAATATTTATGCCCATGTATATTAATATATAAATGATAATACCAAAATTTTTATAGATGATACTTTTATAAGTAGATATACCATGTAGTTTTAAATTGTTTAAGGTATGGCTGTCTATTTCAAATGGTTGTGACTGAGAATCTGCAGCCATGCATAATCTTGAGAGTTGTATATCCAAAATATAAGCTCTTTTTTAACTGGGCGGGGCAATTTTCAATATATGTAGCTCTTTTCGGGACAATACCAGACTAGTTTGTTACCATATTCTGCAGAGGGGGGAGGTAAATGAGAGCAAATAAAGCCCAGGAAGGAAACATACAGCTCAAGCTTAGAAGTGAAAGTTTTCTCTAAGGAGTTCTGTGGCATTGATTTGGCAACTAACTCAAGTATCAACAAATTAGCAGATTGTGCCTATGCTGAGCAAACACATGGTTTGCCTACTTATTTCACACTGTCGCCAATATTCAATTTACACATTGATGCCGTATTTTGTTTTGCGCCTGAAAAAGGACAGCTCACTGTCTGATGAAGGCTGCAGCACCTGTAATTGGAAATAACCTGGTAGCTACGATATAAAATCTGAATTCTCTATGTTTTAACAATAAATTCTTCCTTAGAGTGTATTTGTAACTTAACAAACTTCCTTAAATCAAGACTTGAATTTGTATAAAAATTATTAAGCTTGGAATTGAACTTCTGTAAAAATTACAAATATCTTTAGTGTGGATACAAAAATATGGAAAACATTTGTACAGATATGACAGTGGAACAAACCATACCTTCTAAACTTGGATCGGTGGTGGAGTAAACAACCCATCATTCACTGAATGCTTACTTTATATTCATTATCTCATTTTATTTATTTATTTATTTATTTTTATTTATTTATTTAAAGTAAGCTTTATGCCCCACGTGGGGCTTGAACTCATGGCCCCAAGATCAAGAGTCACATGCTCTACTGACTGAGCCAGCCTATATGCATTATGTCATGTTTGCTCACTACCACCATATAATAAAAGGGTTCTTATTCCATTTAAAGCTAGGGAAATCGAGGGTTGGAAAGAATGCATGTTACCCCAAAACTACCCAGCTCAGCTGTATGACGGTCTGGATTTGAAGATGGTTCTATTGACTCCAAAGCCTTTTCCCCTTAACTTCTGGGCATTGTAATTTCTACCAGTTTTATTACACTCACTTTCACTAACCCAATTGAATGCTAGGAGAAAAGTCCTGTGAGATATATTTTTGGTATATCTGGTACATTTTTAGAAGGTAAACCTTAAATTTAGTCTCCAAAGATGTATTTACTACATCTGAAGGAGTCTTGTGGCATGATGCAAAATAAAATATTCTATTTAAATAATCTCTGATGTTGCAGATAAAATTCCAACTCATTGAAATATCCATTATTTTATATAAGGGAGTATCCTCCTCAAAAGCATTATCATTGGTGAGAGGTACTGAAAACATTTTAAAATTTAATGTATAATAGTCTTTATTTAACATTGTTTTTATTTGTTTGCTTTGTTTTGTTTTAAGTAGGCTCCACAGCCAGGATGGAGCCCAATGTGGGGCTTGAACTCAAGACCCTAAGATCAAGACCTGAACTGAGATCAAGATGCTTAGCTAACTGAACCACCCAGGAACCCCTGCTTAACATTGTTTTTTAAACTGAATGATGATAGTTAAAAGAGGACAAAATATTTTTTACATTGATGAGAAATATTATGTAAGGCATTAGAATTTTAGGGCTTTAAAACTGGAAGTTACCTGAGTAATTATCTTGTTCCTTTCCACATTGTCTCTAGGGCATAAATTAACCAGAAAAAAGTAGTCTATTCTTTTCCAAAGCATCTCAGAAAATAAAATTTTAAATATGCTTTCAATAACACATTCCAGGAGCTTTAAAATATACTTGTGTGGTCTAATTTAAGAACCGTTTGCAGCTTCTAATTGGGCAGAAATTATTAACATATGCCTGTAAAATCAGTGTATGATATCCCATTAATTTGTGTCATATCTGTCCATTCAATAACGTGCCTCACCAAGATAAAGAATGATTCCAGAATCCTGATTCAAAAGTGCCATTACTTGAAATAATAGTGTTCACTTTCAAAGTCACAATTTCCTGAAAATTGCACAAAGACACTAAACTTTCTGATCTAAAGTGCTTCATGCATTAGTTATTTTTATAATTTGATCTTAGATGCTTGCAATTTCAAAAGATTCAGTCAGTCACTATATGAATATATAAGCAATATCTCTAAACGGAACTGCGACAGGAATACAAAAATGTCTGGGTTAATAAAGATGGTTTAAGAATTTAAAAGAGAGTCTGAGGAGATTGGAAAGCCAGTCTTACCTGAAATGTGTTAAGTGTCTCTGGATGTCAAGGTCTAGAATTGGAGTGGGTCTGGAGGATCCCAGTGGTGATCTATCTTGGCTCAAGAGGTCTTGGAATTCTTTACAAATTTGTCTAAAATGAAAGATTCATCATTGAAGTTGAACCCTTAACATGGGGCTTTAATTTCATCCCATGATATTTTACCAAAGGTTTGTTTTCTCATTTAAAAGAGGACTAGATAAAAAAAAATAATAAAATAAATAAATAAATAAAATAAAAGAGGACGAGGTCAACTTTCATAAATCAACCTCCAAAGTTCCATCTACAACATACAGATGAGGTTCACAACAGCAACTTTGCTCCCAAGTACTATAGGAAAATTGTAAAACTTTGGAAGTGATCAACAGCCCACGAGCACTGATAAAACCGTGTTCATTTTTAAGGTGAATATTCACAGATCAACCTCAGCACAAGGAAAAATCTATATGAAAGGATCACACTTAATCATTGTTTTTTTAAAATATTAAAATATGATTTTTGGAGGGGATATCACATTTGTAAAAAGTTTAAATCAAGTATATAGGCTTCTTTCAGAGCGGTGATTCAAGTAGGCTTTGGAAAATCCTGTTTCCCAGCATTTCATTAGAATTCAGACTCTTGTGAACTGAATTCATATTTTAATATTTAAAGTACGTAATCATTTACCACAATCCAGCCCATTAGCCTCACAAAAATGATTGTTATGTCCCATGTAATATGGTTTCTTGCAAAAGGTATGCTTAAGAGAAAATCTGCTGCTTTTCTTACATTAAATAATTGTGATTTCTGATGAGTTTTAATTACCACATTACTATATATATTGAATAACAGCAAAGCCTTTGTGATACATAGTCTAAATGATACAATTCTAAAGAAGCAAAACATATAAAGAAAACAGTTTTTTTTTTAAACAACAACAAAACTTACTAGATTAATATAGTAATTGAAGAGTGAAATAAAGGACAGACAAGGAATTGCTCAAAAGAATACATCATCTAATATGAGGCCACTCCATAGTCAAGGGATAATGTGATAGTGATTAGGGTTTTTTTTGGTCTGGATTTACAACAGGTAGTCATAAAAATCTAATCATTAGCCCTGATTATAATTATCAATGTAGCTAGCCAAAGACAAGTAAGTACAAGAGAGTCAAATCATTCCAAGTGAATGTTACTCCATGGACCCAGCCACTAATTTCTCTCCAAATCATTTGTGTCATTAACAAATAACTACCAAAAAGTGACAAAATGTCTTGAATCACAAATAATTTACCAGTGAGTTAAAGCCAGTAGAGTTTTATAATTAGGTGCCTAAATTTCTTCTAAAGATCATTTGTGATTTTTTTAAATGAGCAATAATCCCCAGGTTTATTGCCAGTGTTATTTTCATACTGTGTGAGTTTATAGAATTTGCCCTTTTCTTTGTGAACACAGTTGAAAGTAAAAGTGGGTCATAAGGAGAGGAAAAACAAACAAAAAACCAGAGATGGCCCTTATCTGCTCTAAATCAAACAGGATCCTCCATATCCTCCAGCTAATGTTTTAGTCTCTGAGATATAGCATCTAAATGCATGCTTTTAACAACTGCATGTGTATACTTTCATTGAGAATATTTGATCTGAATTTATCACTTTTTCTGTTCTGAGTTAGAGACTTAGTTGAGTGACTTGCAGGTGTATTGCCTATGTTTTAATAGCAATTTAAACTAAGTTTTTGATGCCAGTCGGTGGCATCAAGTGATGCCATTTGGTAGGGCATCGTTATCTGTTGTGCTTTGTGTTACTGAATAGAGTTAAATATACTCTTATCTTTATTTTTTAGGAAAGTTCTAACTAAAATTTTAAATCCAGATTCATGCTATCATTTTTCAGACTGGTAATATAAATTATAGATATTTGGTAGACTATCAGTATGCTCCATTACTACCAAAAAAAAAAAAAATATTGGGGCTATTTAGAGTCTTTTAATTTTATACCAGATTAAAATATATTTAAAAATTCAAATAAAGGTTGAAACGTTGCTTTAGTTCTTGTGGTATGATATCAGAATTATTTGGGTAATTGAAAAAATTAGTTTATAAGCTGGTAAATCAACTTCCTTACTGTATAAACATTACAGCAAGTTACAATAAACTTAAAGGGGATGAAGAAATGAGGAAAAGACAAAATGTGGAAAAATTTAACTTGTGCTAAGCAATTCAGCTACACTACACAGGAAGATGTATCTGGAGAAGTTGCAGAATTCTCAACCTCTGGTATTTGATTCTGCTGCTCTTAATTCTGACTTAGGACAGCTTCTTGACTTAAAAACAGAGGACAATTCTGTAGTCCCCCTTAGGCAATTATGATCATCATCTCATTATGACAGTTACAGAGATATTATTTTTATGACTAGTTTCGTCCTCATTTAAAATTTTATTTATAGGGGCGCCTGGGTGGCTCAGATGGTTAAGCGTCTGCCTTCAGCTCAGGTCATGATCCCAGGGTCCTGGGATCGAGCCCCGCGTTGGGCTCCCTGCTCAGCGGGGAGCCTGCTTCTCCCTCTCCCTCTGCCTCTCTCCCTGCTCATGCCCTCTCTCTCTCTCTCTCTGTATCTCTGTGTCTCAAATGAATAAATAAAATCTTTAAAAAAAATAAAAATAAAAAAAATAAAATTTTATTTATAAGGCTACAATAAGAAATACTCATTTCTCAAAACAAAATGTCACCTTATGAATTATGTAACACAAGATGATCTTCGGTGAATCATAAATTCTAACTTTATCACTTACGTCACTGTCCTTAAGGACATAATTTTTAAGCTGATGTCTGAATTTCAAGTTCTGTGTTTCTCCTTTTGACAATTATTGTTATAGTAACAATTAAAACATGTTAATGATTCTGCTTTACCCTAATGCAGATCAAATGTTAAGCATATTTAGTCCTAAATTCAATGAAGAAGTTTAAATGTGTTTTCCATGAATCAAAGGTTTTGTCCAGTACATTTTTAGAATTCAAAAATGGTCTAATTCAGTTTCTGTCCCTCCTATATAACTGTCTAATTACACCAACATATTTGGTTAATCAACAAAACACAAGAAATTAAGAGGAATTAGGAAGCTCGACCCTTAGTCAATGGGCCTTTCATTTAATTATGCAGTTGGCAAAATAATTAAATACAACTGAATCTGTTATTCATAGAGTTAAAAGAGAAACATGTAAGCCAATCCAACAATGCAGATCAGTTATTGGATCTCTCATCCAATGATTTTGAATTTCATATGATTTTTGATGCAATTGTCACAGTCTTGTGAACAAAGATGAGCTAACTAGAATGTAATGAGTATCCATGTAGGCTACTTAATTTCAACATTGAGCATTTTAATTGAAAATATCCAAAGCTTTACTATTAGAAAATTAGAAACTTCTCAGAACACATGTTGGATCCATTCATATATTGCAGAAAAAGCATGTTATTCCTACACATTCCTTAATTTATCCACTTACATTGATGACTACTTGTCTTGTATATATTTGCTATGACTACATAGTCTCTCATTCTTGTTTCCCATTGTCTATAAGAAGATGGATGGATATACACAACCAAAAAGACAAAAAAAAATTATACAGCCTGTCTCTTAATTTCTAGATGTTTATGACCTATTTACTCATATAAACTAAGGTAACTGGAATCAGTGAACCCAATTCTTGATTATTTAATGGTTTGCAAATGTCCAGCTATGGGCAGAAGGATCAAAGTACATGTTCTCACAATATTTTATGAAACCAATGTCCCAAATATCATCTAAAAATAGACATTATTGAGATCCTAGGTAAAAGGAAAATACTACTCCTGAGTTGAATCCACTACTCTAAAATAGACGTCTCAGCATAACTTTGACAAATATGGAAGTACTTCTCTTAATCCCCTCAAGTTCTTCTAACACTGGACTTGGGTGAAAACAAAATCTCCGCATCAATTTGAACGCACAGACATTTAAATAGAGTATGGGAACTCTCCAGAAAGTGGGTACTTGTGTTCTGAATGCTAATGGTGGCATTGCTGTGGGTGGTAGAGATGGGCAGCTATGGAACCATCCTGGGGAAAGGAGGACAAAAAGAAGGATTTCTCTGGATTAGGGAGTGAAAGTCTTAGAATATGCATGATGAAACTATAACCAACTACTTTCGAGGTAGAAAATATAAAGGTGTCTTTTCATGGATAATTTGTATCTGGGGATAACAGTGTCATTCAGAGGTGTCACATGGGTACACATATTGGGAAAATCTGTATAATCCTGCCAGCTAGAAGGAGACTATGCTTTGGGAACACCTGGAGGACGCTACCTAACTTCTAGCAGTGTATTCTTCTCTTGATCTCTAACAGGTCTTTATAGTTCTCCCCAGATGGTATTAAGGATTCAAACTGACTACGTGTACTTTCAGTTTCTCCTGGAGAAACTAAAATGTTACTGATGAAGACCCCTCTGGGTCTTGCCTTGCAAGAGAGCAAGAGTAGAAGCAAAACAGAAGGAAAGATCCCCCAGGAGATTAGCCACACAAAAAATCCAGGTTCAGCTCTTTCTACCAGCAAGTTTTTAGGAGCTTGCACAGAATGAGGTCTATCCCGAAATCTTAAATCCACATTTTATACCTGCCTTCTAATTTTCTTTCTCTAACCCTTGTTCTTCATTTTCTTTCTCCGCTGGTCCTTTCCCTTTCATTTCATTGTTTTACCCTTTTTCTCCTTTTGCCACCATCTTTTGTTTTCCTTCTCTCTGGGGCAAGATGAATCATCTAAGTTACTCTCAGAAGAGCACTACACAGATAGATCCCAGACCCGAAGAGTGCCAGCCACAAGCAGCACAAATCCCCAAAACGGGACTCAGTATCGTGGGCAAAACTGTTGGGTGGTAGGTTTCCCATTTAAACCCTTAAACTTGTAAAAACAAAAAAAGACCTATGTGACATTAGAAGTGGGTAGAAGAAATATTTAGTTTTGGTTTTATGCATTTTGAGGCCATTTAAATTTTAGCCAACCTGTTGTGAAGTCCTTTTCCATCAGTTTCTGAGAAACAACGTCTTTAACACTTATCTACTTTATATTGTCTCTTTGAAAGTTTTCCCCAAATAAGAAACTAATTTAGAAAAAATAACTTAACCCACCTAGGACTATTAGTTCTAAACTCTGAACATACAGTTAGGAAATTAGATAAGATTATTAATAGTCTATTATGTAGCATAACTTATTTTAATAAAGAGAGCAAGAATTAGCTATTGCCTGAAAAATTTTTCTCTAAAAATTTGAACATGACTTGCAGCAGCATTTACTGTTCTGTTGGGTTTTTACAAACTCAATGGTAGTTCTTCCATTCCTTATCAAAGAACTTTCAAGTTTGAGGGAATCTGAACTCATCTTATGCAAGCTCCCCTTTCCTATGTCATCTCTGTCATTATTTTAATTCACATTTTTGTTGAACTTTACACTTTTCAGAAGCTTTCACATACATTATACCTTTTCTTTTCGACACTATCACCACAGGAGGTGAGACAGGATAGGGATTATTTGCTTAATTATACACCAGAAAAGATAGGGACACTGATGGTGATTCTTGGCCCCAGAGGTCTCCATGTTACCTCTCACACACCTGGGTCCTCTTTTGTCATATTCTCCAAACATTCATAGTGTTTTGAGATCTTCACCCTCATGTGTTAAGACGCAGTGAGTGGTTTCGACCGAATCACATAGCAGCTAATGACACATTTGCCTGGAATCTACATTTCCTGAACATACTTTTCTCCTAAGAACTCCTGCATATTCTGGAGAGGTTTTCTAAAAACTTTCATCATCACTAAACAAAGGTAGTTTGTAAATCTTGCTATGGGTGCAAGGCCGGGGGTGAGGCTATGTCCTTGTGTAGTACATCTAGCTGCTGAAGCTTGAGACCCTCTGCTTTAGAGAACTGGTACTTTCTAGACTCTCCCTCACTCAAAGAAAACGGAAAACCTGAGAGAAGGCATATAGAGACTTCCCATTCTGCTTACTTGGTCGCTAGGATCATCTTTTTTCTTGCTGTCTGTTCTTTCTGTTCCATATGTTGTCTGGCAAGATGTTCTCCTACAGCTTTGGCTGGAAACTCTGTTTCACAAGTGTAGCCAAAATCCCGAGCCAAGTGTAAAGCTTCTCCTGTTGGCAGACAATAAAAGTCAGTTTTCCACAAATGTCTAAACTCAGTAAGAGTAGCACTTTATATTTTCCTCAAGCCTCATCCCTCCTCGTGGTCAGATGGATCATTCTTTCCTATTTATTCTAAATAATCCTAGGGAAAGGACTTTTGGGGTGGGGGATAGAGTAGGATGAGGAGAAATTGAGGAACAGAGAAGTTACTTACCAGGCAGAGGTATGTGAAAAGCTGAAGGGGAAAACAAGAACAATGATCTAGGAGTTTTGACTTCCCTAGAGGCTCGAGCCCAGTTTGGCTTCTCAGATCCTATACATTAATGCCCGAGGGAAAAAGCTCCATGGGCTTGCCATTCTGTTGTTGATCGACCTACAATCTATCCTTAGTATATTTGAAATATTCAGATATCTTTCCCAGGGGATCTATCAAAATATTGACAAAGGGTCCAAGTAACTTTCCAAAGAACCTGAAACACTTTGGAAAGGGGAGAGCAGTGAATGTTATCAATTTCGTACCATTATGTTTGCAAGGACGCTAGTGTGTGATCATAGTACCAGCATCATCAGGCTTCATGGTAGGCTTCAGTACCTCTTGGCACAGTGCACAATGCTTCTTACGTACATTAGTAAAAACACAATGCTTTTTAAGTATAATAAAATCATAAATAACTTTTAGCCTTTCACAAACATCTTAAATCTGAGTAAATTGGTAAGAAGTGAGGTAAAAATGGCTTATCTGCGAAGTTAGGTTTGGCAATATAGTTCAACCTTGAAAACAATAGTAGTTTTAAAGCTCAAGCCAAATTTCACCTGAGCATGACAACTTAAAAAAAAAAAAGCAAGCTCTCATTGCACATATACCGAGCACTTACTTTGCTCAAGGTGCAGTGCTATGTAGGAGTAATGAGGGATATAAAAGGGCTGTCCCTGTTTCTAGGACAATGACAATCATCCCCATAATAGTAGCAAAAAACACCCTAGTAGCACTTTCTAATTTACATTGCAACCTATATGAACACTATCATCTGCTCATGTTTACTGACATTATGTTGCTATTATACATAACGAAGCCATTGTACTACAAGTATCACATGAGTGTTACAGATAAAGTGTTTTACAGACATTCAAAGGGGGAGAAGGGGGTCAATTAGATCAGATAATGTCTTGTGAATTACAGATCAATGATTTCCAACCCCCTCCCCCATTTCAAAGCAGTGGCAGGTTTTTAGTTAAGATTTTCATATTCATGTAGTAGGAAACATCCTTGTTAGCCATCCATTCTAAATAGGAAGAGGACATAACTACATGGAAAGGGTCCCTATATTGATGAGTCTGGGTAGTGCTAGTTATTGAAGGGTCACAGTTTAGATAAAGCTGCAATGTACAGGAAATATTTTTAAAGTGCTTATTACCAGTAGTTTATCCCCCTAACTGATTAGGAAAGAAAATGTGTGCATATTTGGCAGAAAAATGGCACAAAGATTAAAAAAAAAAAAAGACACTGTGGGATGCCTGGGTGGCTCAGTCTGTTAAGCATCTGCCTTAGGCTCGGGTCATAATCCCGGGGTCCTGGGATCGAGTCCCACATCAGGCTCCTTGCTCAGCAGGAAGCCTCCTTCTTCTTCTGCCTGCAGCTCTCCCTGCTTGTGCTCTCTCTCTCTGGCAAATGAATAAAATCTTAAAAAAAAAAAAAAAAGACATCGTAATGCCATATAGGATGGCCACTTTTGCTAGAAAAATGACAGAAGGGAGATAATTCAAGACATTTCAAAATTGAGGTATAAAATCTGAAACAGTGGCTATAGCACATGACTGAGGATAAGCTCATGTGATCTTGAGACTACAAGTATCTTGCCCCTAACACAATAACCCGTTCACAGTGTCATCTTTGTACATTATGTTGAGTTATGTATATTGATATATCTGCATATTGCAATATTGTCACCAAAAGATATTTGGGTAACATTTTCACAGACACTATTACATATATATTTGTCCTCCACCGCTTGTGCAGTAGTGGGAGAAGTGAAACAGTGCAAACAGGAGGGTGGCAGCATGTCTCCTAAATTTTATGCTAAAACCTGATTCTGGCCCATTATATGCAAAGCTCTCACCGTGTGGTAGTTTTTAAAACAGTTTGAATGGAACAGCTGCTATTTACATTTACACTGACAGCCAGATCCTTCCTTCCCTTCGTTCTGTTTACTGCTTTCTCTTGCTTGCAATGTAACATTGTTACTGGATGCACAGCGATGCTACATCAAAAGAAGTGGCAAGTGAAGACACTCTGATACGTAGTTAAAATGTGTGTATCATGCCACCAAAGCTTTGTGTGTGAGGGCCCAAGAATGAATGAATAAATGAATCCATGAATTAAAATACACATGATATTCAGTAAGGAGGACAGCTCTGTATTTAAATCCTGTACGGCAGGTATCTTAGAGTCAACAAGTTTAAGAAAAATAGAAATATTAGGATCAAAAAAGCATGTGAAGGGGCGCCTGGATGGTTCAGTCAGTTAAGCATTGGATTCTTGGTATCCCCTCAGGTCATGATCTCCTGGGTCATGAGATCAAGCCCCACAGTGGGGTCCCCGCTCAGTGGGGAAGCTGTTTGAGATTCTCTCCCTCTGCCCCGCCCCACACTTACATGCTTGCACGCACATGCGCATTCTGTCTCTCAAATAAATAAACCCTTTAAATTTTTTTTTTTTTTTAAAGCATGTGAATAAGATTCTAGGGGATCTGACTGATTCATGAAGATAGAGATCAATGAGCTTCTCTGTCTTTGTGGTGGGACAAAATTCCCACGTGAACAAGAAGAGGGTGCAGCAACCTGTGGTGGAAGAGTGATTTAGGAAAGGCCGAGAACATTTTTCCTTCTATTTCCATATGGCAAATATTGCTGTGTCACCTCATATCTTTGTGAGATGAAGTAGGATGCCCTAGTTCTTTTTTTTTTATATATATATTTTATTTATTTGACAGAGAGAGACACAGCGAGAGAGGGAACACAAGCAGGGAGAGTGGGAGAGGGAGAAGCAGGCTTCCCGCCGAGCAGGGAGCCGGATGCGGGGCTCCATCCCAGGACCCTGGGATCATGACCTGAGCCGAAGGCAGACGCTTAACGACTGAGCCACCCAGGTGCCCCAAGATGCCCTAGTTCTTTGTTTGCAAAATAGGTTTAAGTCATTTTTACATTTTAATGCACTGTGCCACTTGACAAACCGGTACCCTCCCCTCTTTTTTACACAACCGAAGCAATACACTAACTTTAGCATGGATGGCCATTTTATATCATGTCATTTCAAACATATTTTAGAATTAGGATGGATGTTTGGGGGTTAGGGTTATTGCTTGTAGAGGAGTATGTTAAGTGCAAGGCTTTAGGGTCTATAAGCCAAATAGTGCTTACCCCCCTTCCAAAAAAGTAAAAACCCCTAAGAAATATTCATTTTTTTCAGTAATAACATTAGTGGTAGGTGACTCTTACTGAGTAACTCTCTCAAAAAGCTAGCAGAAGTAAAATTACAGAATATGAAAACAGCATAAAAAAGAATTTTCTCCCTGATGTCAGGACACTCATTTTTCACACTCAAAAGCAAAAAGTGAACAACTAGGGGAAAATACTAGGAAAAGTTTAAATGTCCATCACTGATACAGCCTAGAAGTGGAAAGTTAATGGGAAAATGTTTTCTGGATCACTTGTTTTACTGAGTTTCTGGGTTCCTACATTATTTTACAGGAAGAAGATCTAAATGTATTTTTAAATAGAAATAAATACACCAGATTTTCAACCTTTTATAAGTCATTAAGGATTTTTCCTTCCTTTAGAGTTACTGTATTTTAGGGAAAAGTGTACTTCAGACAATTAAAAATCAACATCTAGTACACTAATTTGCACTAAAGGATACTGCTATATTGTTATCACCATATAATTCTTACCAACTGTCAATGTAACAATATTGCCTTAAAAACAATTTGTTTAACTTAGTATTGCAATACCCAATGTTATTAAATAAAAGCAACAATTCATATGTGTTAACTTCTAGTCCCATATCTATGATTTCAATTTTATTTATATGTATGGGAAACCAGCACTTTGAAATCTATCTGTAGGATTATTCCAAGGAGTACCTATTAGAAAGCAGATGTGAGGGGTGCCTGGCTGGCTCAGTCAGTAGAGCACCCGACTCTTGATCTTAAGATTGTAAGTTTGAGCCCCACACTGGGTATAGAGATTATTAAAAATAAAATCTTAAAAAAAAAAGCAAATTTGAGAATATTTTCAAACCTGGATAAGATATTCTATCAAATAAACTGTAATATCAAGCTACAGTAAGCCCTAGAGCTGAAGGACAAAATTAATATATTATAGGTTTCCCAAACTATTCTGAAAGGAATGTACTCTGTAGCACTCCATATAATAGAGTCTATGATATAAACCATTGCCTTATAATGTGGTAGTTCCCTAGTTTAATGATGATTTTGTTTAGACACAAACACTTTGTTTCTCAAAGCAATAGTTTTGTTCCCCATTCCACACCAGACACTTAGCACAGCACCTGATTCATAATAGGTACTCAGTAAACATCTGTCACATGAAAAAGCTTTCAAAGATCTTATTGGTTAATTATAACAATAGTCTTGTGAAGACTTCTAAAGAAAATGGTGATAAACCGGAACAAAGAATTGCTAGAAAGAATGAACTATACAGAAAATCCATAAAAATAGAGTCTATCCTTATATCAGTGGAGGCATTTTATAAAATAGACTATACCTATATTTTTCAACACTTTCTGCTCCCGTAACCTGGGGTTTTTTGTTTTTGTTTTTAATGTAAGGGTGTCAACCCATAACAATCAATCTCTGGGTATGTGCCTGTTTTGAAGCTCCTGAAGTAATCTCAGGCCAACAGTAAGAACTACTGTCCTAAGGTGATGGGAAAGCATTATGTAGGGATTAATTGTACACCTTCATGAAATAAAAGAATTCTGTGGCTTATACAAAAGGAAGGCAGTCACTATAAAGTCAATTATAAACCATAAAGACCTCTGTCTATCAGGGCTTTTGCATAAAGAGTTCTGCCTTATTTGGCTGACATACTATAAACTCTAAAAACAAAACAAAACGAAACAAAAAAAGGAGAGGCACCTGGCTGGCTCAGTTGGTAAAGCATGTGACTCTTGATCTCAGGATCATGAGTTCAAGCCCCACATTGGGCATGGAGTCTACTTAAAATAAATAAATAAATAAATAAATAAATAAATAAATAAATAAAATAAAATAAAAACAAAAAACAGAAACGTAATGGTAGAAGGAGAGACAGAGAGCACTGTTAAGGAAACGAAGTCATTAGTCTACTGAAAAAGTGTATTTGTACAGAGAGATATAGTGTGAGATGAAGCTTGCTTTTCATACTAGCAGGGAAAAGATGGGTTTTCAAGAAAAGATGCTGGGACAACTGGGTGGCCATCTGGAAATAAACAAATAAAATTGGATCTATACCATGCATCTAACAACAAAACAAGGTCCAGATGGATCAACAATTTAAACATAAAAAATAGAACCACAAAGTAATTAGAACACAGCAGAATTCTTTTATAGTCTTGGAATAAAAAAGTTTTTAAAATATTACAGTTAAAACTAAAAACCATGATATAAAATATATGAGACATATGATTATACTCATATCAAAAAGTCTGTAATACATAGACCTAAACAAATAAGCAAACCAACAGAAAACTTGTAACAGCAAACAGACAAACCAAAGCTAGCGGTGGGGAGGCTTTGCAACACAGATCAGAGACATACAGCCAGTTTTCTGTTATATAATGAACACTTACCAATCATTAAGAAAAACATTTGAAAATATCCCATAAGGGCAAAGTAAAAGAATAGACAGTGAAGCTCATTAAATTCTTCTAGGAATACCTAACTCAACCTCCTTCATAACTGAGGTAGCCTTTTTTTTTTTTTTTTACCCATCAAATTAGCAAAGATCCAAAAGTTGCATATCTATGGAGTTATTTATGTAAGTGTAAGGTTACTCATTGTAGCATGATTTGTAATAGCTGAAGATTGAAAACATCTATATAATATTCAGTAGAGAACTGGTTAAATAAATTATGAGACACTCAAACAAGGGAATATCATGAGTGTTTAAAAGAATGGACAACTTGTAAGCCCTGAGAAAAAACACTATTATAAGGTGTGAAAAAAAGAACCTGACAGCAGAATAGTGTGTATAGAATACTATAATTTCTTTTAAAAATTAAAAAATCCAATGCATACACACACATATCCTTGGAAGGAAATAGAGACACCATTTGTTTTCTGCCAGAAGGGGAACTGGACAACAAGGGAATAGAGTGCAAAACAGATATTTTACAAGATGCTCTTTTGTAACTTTTAAATTTTCTACCATTTGAATCAATTATCTATTTAAAGTTATATTAATTCAAAAGTAAAATTACTCTCTGACTCCATTCTTAGAGAGATTTAAATCTAAACTCAAATATTTATTGTAAATTAAAACACAAGCTATTCCAAACCTGCCACTGTTATTTAGCAGGATGTAGACATCAATAGGAAGAACTACAGTCTATAATTTTACTAAAATACCTATGGATTTTGATAAATGTAAATCATGGAAATAAAGCAGAAACTGCGTGTTTGAAAAGCACATTAGTCGAGACATATACATTGAAAGAGAGAATAATGGAAAGAAGAAAATAAAATCACGAGGGAAGTAATGCAGAGACGTGTGTTTTTAAGTGAGCAGCACAATTTGCAAGAGTGAGCAGTGAGATGGACCAAAGCGGGCAAGGGCAGGCAGGACTCAGCCAAACAGGCTTGGAGACACTTGCCTTTTTGCAATGAGTAAAAGCAGGAATTTAAGGACACTCCAAGCACACAGTCAGACCCAAAAGCATATGGGTAGTAGCCTATTTCCTCTACCCCTACACGTAAATACCTTTTTCCCCTGAAGATGAATGAAATCATAAGATGCAGATCAGGGGAGTAATATTACAAATGACTTAAGAACACGTCTCCTAAGATGGTGTCTATTTGTCCACAGCGTTGTCTGATACAATCTCTCATTCATGGAGATCAATTCTTGAAAATTCTGGTAAGTGCTAGTTCCCAGATATAATATCTAATTGTTATCTAATTACCAATTATCAAAGCAGAGTCTCTCAGAAACTCTTCCATACTTTAGAATAAGAAATTTACAAATAACGTGATACCTTGGGGGGGGGGGTCGGAAAGCTTTTCCAAGACAGATGTTAAAATGATTCACACAGGCCCTACTAGCATTTACTTTGTTGAGCCCAATTCCACCGACAGCTCTGAAATGCAAAAACTGTGCTCAAGACATTGTCCATGACAGAGTGTTTGTATGCAAAAGGGAACACCAGGTTCTCCTAGTGATTGAGCTCTTCCATCTGACTGTCTGACCAAAGTGAGCACCAATTAGAGCTATTATTACAAAGGGCCAATTTATTAGCCTTTTTATGTCACACACAGTTTAAGAAGGAAGCTGGAAACCTTTATCCTGAAGGAGGGACTAACGTGGGAATGCGAGTCTGGAATGGCCAGACTCATGGGATGAAGGTCCTTTCAGACTTACAATCATGCCATGAGTCCCTGAAGGCTAGCTTTCAGCTCCAGATTCCCATAGAAACCCACTGTGGTACCACGTGAAGGTAATGAGAATATCCGTTTTGTTCTAAATTTCATGAGAAGAGCATCTAAAGCTGAGCATGCCCTGTGCATGTATTACCACTAATACTTGGCAAAGGATTTTGGTGTTTGAATCCTATGAGTCTCAAGCAGTGAACAATACTTCTTCCTAAAATAAAAAGCCATGGACTAATCACATCAGGGAAACTTGATATACCTATACTCACTCACTATACCTCCTCTCCAGGAAAGAGTTCATTGCCAAGTCAGTTGTCCTTGTCTATGTGAGTATATTTAATCCTACATAAGATGTACAAAACAGGGGTGCCTGAGTGGCTCAGTCGTTAAGCACCTGCCTTCGGCTCAGGTCATGATCTCAGGGTCCTGGGATCGAGCCCCGCATCGGGCTCCGTGCTCCACGGGAAGCTTGCTTCTCCCTCTCCCACTCCCTCTGCTTGTATTCCCTCTCTCACTGTCTCTCTCTCTGTCAAATAAATACAATCTTAAAAAAAAAAAAAAGATGTACAAGACAGATGTGGCAGAGTTGAGTGAGGGACCATCAAAGATTTGTCCTTTCTTTACATACCATATAGCATTGCTGCTAAGAAGACTCTGCCCAGCTAGAGACTACATTTTCTAGTATCCCCCACACCCACCTCTGGAATTGGTTATGGACACATGACTAGTTCTTGGAATGTGAACAGTAGTAAGGTGGGTAAGAAGCTGTGTACTTTTGCCACCATGTCTCTCCTTATTGTGAGTTCAATGAACAGGCTCCTAGGACCTAGAGAAGGGAATAGCTACAGATGGAAGGACTCTGGGTCCTTGATTAAAACCGTGACCCTGGTGAGGAACACCCACCTCAAACTATGCTGAGAAATAAGCTTCTATCATGGTAAGCCACTGAAAATTTGGGAATTAACTGTTATAACAGCTAACATTGTCCTAACCATTACAGATATTATGATCTTTATTTATAAACTAAGACAATGAAGCTGAGTCAGTTTAAGTAACCAGCTCAAAGTCTGACAAAATTTCAACGGTGAATTTATTCAGGACAGGGGAGGCGTACTTGCCCAAGGGAAAATACATTTTGCAAGTGGGACAACTAGGTCATATGAAGTAAGACGTGCAGGGCAAGGTCTGGAAGCTTACATTTTTTGAAACTAAAGAATGAAACAATAGTAATGAAGGATTTAAACTCAAAAAGAGTGAATAGAGATCATATGAGGTATTTGTAAATGGTCCCCTTCCTTTTGCTGGTGTATATTCACACCCTTCTCTGCCCCACACTGTTTTGGAATACACACACACACACACACACACACACACACACACACACAGAGGATTTGACCCCCTGTCACAACAAACTGCAAGTCAAGGTATTTATGTTTAAGGACTTCAACGGTGCTTTCAGAACTCCTGGTGTAGCCTCAGAACGTTACATGAGCTTTTGCAAATTCAGCAGAACTGTCCCAGGAAAGCACTCCACTCCGGTGAACAAAACCTCCCTCCAGCAACACTCTGCAACTTTGGCCATCTTGGAAAACCTCAAGTGAGGGGGGGAGCAATGGGTAGGAATAACTCCATCATTGACTCCTCATGTTTGTTTTAACAACCACCAACTCTGCAAAGGTTGTTCTGGAATAAAATACAGAGAAGACAGCTAACAGAAGGTGCTAATTCATAAATAATAAATATATAGTAAGAGTATTAGAATCAGAACAATAATATTGGCCAAATTCTTTGAATGTTTTCCAAAGATGGAATTATCACCACTATACAAGAGGCTGGGATTATCCCAAGATCTCAGGAAGATACGTGCATTGGGTTAAACGACTCTAATCCACCATATTTTCCAGAGAGTAACATCTCTTTGATGTCATATATAAGCAGAATGAGACAAAAAAGAAGTCACAGCAATATGACTAAAACAAGGGGAAACAAAAAGAAAGTTTATGATAAAGTGGGGAAGAAGAAGTTGTATCAACCATTAGTTATATATCTAAAACCCATTAGATGAAGAAATATGGATAAAAAGGGGGAAATGATCTACTATTACATTCTGAGGACTCTAGATTCAAACATTCATACCTCATTCTAGCTCAAACATGTCTGTTATACGGACCCAAAAAATCCCCACTCTAAATATCTGCCTTACCAAAATGTTCACTTTTCAATCAACTTTGTGAAGTGAAAGAAATCAGTTTCAAGTGAACCACTTCATCCCAGTGGTTACTAAGTACAATGATATTTGTAACAGAAATGTTGTGAATTACTTAAATATAAATTTGCATTAAATAGCCCTCTCCTTTAAATTTCTAAAATAATCCCCAAATAATTACTTTAATATGTTGATTTGAGAACAATGTTAGGATGGCACTATTAATTGAGTGACTCCATTTAAAAGAAATACAGGGGAAAATTATTATAAAACAATTAAAAACAGAATGATGGAAAGCCCAAGGCAAGCATGGAAATTTGGACTATCATAACAAAACTACTGTTATGTCAGTGACAGGGGTAGTTTTTGAAAAACAAATGTTCATTTGCTAATTTCAATCCTCATTATAAAAAGCACCTTGCTGTTCACCAATTGGATCTTTACAAAGGTTATATCATCTCTGCATGGAATGCCTACCAGAGTTTCCACGTACTACTCTTTTATTTTTTGGAATTTTTATCAAAATAGAAACAATTGGCAAGTCTGTATTCAAATCTTCCCCAGAAAAGCCCTGACAAGTACTGTAACATCATGATGAAATTTATTTCTAAGTCTGGTGTATGAGAAATAAAATCAATTAGATAATATCTCACTTATGCTTAAGTCCTATCGCAAAATGGGGGTGGGGTGTGTGATTGAATAGTAATAATATATTGGGCCATCAGGATGTTTGAGAAATAACTCTATAAGAGTCTCAATTAACAGTCTTAAGAGACATTTAAGATACATCAAAATAAAAAGCTGCACAGCAAAAGAAACAATCAACAAAACTAAAAGGCAACCTACAAAATGGGAGAAGATATTTGCAGATGACATATCTGATAAATTGTTAGTATCCAAAAGATATAAAGAACTTATAAAACTCAAAACCCAAAAAACAAATAATCCAATTTAAAAAATGGGCAGAGGACCTGAGTAGACATTTTTCCAAAGAAGACATCCAGATGACTAACAGATACATGAAAAGATGTTCATCATTACTTACCATCAGGAGTTACAAATCAAAACCACAGTGAGATACCACCTCACACCTGTCAGAATGGCTAAAATCAACAACACAAAAAACAACAGGTGTTGGAGAGAACATAGGGGAAAGGGAACATGGGTGTACTGTTGGTGGAAATGCAAACTAGTGGAACCACTGTGGAAAACAGTATGGGGGTTCCTTAAAAAGTTAAAAATAGAACTGCCCTACCATCCAACAATCATACTACTGGGTATTTACCCTAATTCAAAGGGATACATGCACCCCCATGTTTATAGCAGCCTTATTTACAATAGCCAAGACATGGAAACAGTCCAAGTGTCCATCGATTGATGAATGGATAAAGAAGCTGTGTATATATACAATGGAATATTATTCAGCCAAAGAAAATAATGAAATCTTGCCATTTGCAATGACATGGATGAAGCTAGCGAGTATAACACTAGGGGAAATAAGTCAGTCAGAGAAAGACAAATACCATATCATTTCACTCATGTGGAATTTAGGAAACAAAACAAATGAGCAAGGGGAAAAAAAGAGAGAGACAAACCAAGAAACAGATTCTTAACTAGAGAACAAACCAAGGGTTACCAGAGGAGAGGGGGGTGGAGGGATGGGTAAAATGGGTGATAGGGATTAAGGAGTGCACTTGTTGTGATGAGCACCAGGTGATGTATGGAATGATTGAATCACTATATTGTACACCTGAAACTAATATTATACTGTATCTTAACTAACTGGAATTAAAATAAAAACTTTAAAAAAAGAGAGCCATTTAAGAGAAGCTAAATTACTAGGTACTGGTATTCAAATATACATATGGGTTATTGCAGAAAATCTAGGAGGTAAAGGGGAGATAGCAATAAAAATGGTAAGAAAAATACTATTCCTTTCCATAAGACCACAGATCTATAAGAAAGTTGATGAACCATTTTTGATGACTAGGAATCTAGTTTTGGAATTTCTGAAAAAATTAATCTGAAATGTTGCTGGCTCTTACAAAATATGTTTGATAAAAGAAGAAAAGTATCACCCAGAGACATGGTCAACTCAAAGTCTTACCAACACCAACTGGTAAATATGGGGAAGTTTTAATTTACCACTTAAAACTATACAAGCAAAACAAACCTGAAGGAACTGAATCAGTTCAAAAAGGATCAAGCTTCCAAAAGTACTGAAGAAAAGCATTAACTATGTCAATTTTCCAGGGGCTTGATAAATCAGAATTGAGTCACCATTATTTTGTATGCAACCAACATCATCTACAGGATTCCAAAGACTATGAGCCTAATGCAGAAAATGGCATCTTGCTGGCTGGAAAGGAGTCATCAGCTGTCATCACCAACGTAACCAAAATGTAGGAATAAAAATATATAGGAGAGTCCTCAACAATAAAACTGCTCTTCTTGTCAGCCAGAGATAAAATAAAGCCTATTTTAATTTAGATGGAATGTCCTTGTTCTTCAAGTATTAGGTTCTCTTCATGTCCTAAGACAACTTCTAGTTTTTTAAACTGTGGGTCATGACTCAGTGTGAGTCTTGAAATGAATTTAGTAGGTTTATCATCAGCATTTAAAAAGAACACAAAAATATGGAATAGAATAAAAATCAGAGAATATACACATGGTAATAAAACTTTTCAGTGTGAGAAAGAGAGACAGACAGAGACAGAGAGAGAGAGAGAAAGTGTACACGTGCATTTGAGGGTTATAATATGTGGGGAGTTAAGGGATGCAAAAGGTCCCTTTGCCTCTAAATGTCTTTTTCTCAGTTCCATCACAGTGTCTGAAATTAAAGATGTATTTCTCTACATCATGAAGATTTGGGGGATTTCAAAAGCATCCAATTAAAGTATCTGGAAAGAATTAAATCTTAGGTTTTATCAGCCAAGGCTGATGTAACTCCTCCATGAACACAAGCCAAATGAATAGAACACAGTTAGATACTTCTGTGGTAGGAGAGGTATGTTGAAGAGTAGATGGCAAGACCACAAAGATCACCATAGGAGTTCACATGTTTAACTTTCACCTCTTCTGTTAGCACAGAATAATTTAGTTGATGATTCCCACACAGGATAATTTAGTGCTTGGCTACCATAAAAATCAGTAAGAAGATTTGTGAATATACCCTTTTATGTAGGCTCTTCAGCTTCTATTGGCCAGTATTTCACAGACACCACAGAAAACAGTCTTTCTTAGGGCCTTTAATTTTCACACCAGTTACACATTTCCTGAGAATTCACAGTCAGTCCATCCTAGGAAGTGAAAAGGATCTCGAGAAATATTTAGACCAATGATCCTTAAACCTCATTATACATCAGAATCACTGGGGATGTTGAAAAAAAGTATAGATGCCTGGGTCACACCCTCCCAAAGATTGAGTTTCAGCTGGTTTAGGGAAGGGGCCCAGGCATTTTTAAATAAACCTCCTGAGTTGATTCTCCTGCAGAGTTGGGAGTCAAGTCTTACCACCCATATGATTCTTAAATCCACCTCATTATATACTGAATAAGTGTTTTGTTCTATTGTTAAATAGTTATAATCATAATTATCTTCTTACTTAAATTGAGCAGGAATCTGTCTCCCTTTAGAATCAACCCCATGTGTCATTTTTTCTACCTCGTCCTTCCCCCAGTACCCCCAATCAATATGAGTGGATGACAGGTCAACTTCCTCTGCCATCTGTCAGTTCTCAGTATCAGCACACACAGGCAAACACATCACAAGACATAGAACATAGTAATAGTAACACTTATTAGATGTTTGTGGTCAATAATATTATTGTTGTTATCACTGTTACAACTAGGGAACAAAGCAAAGCAAAGCAAACTATTAATAGCAAAATCACCAAAGCAATTTTGCCCAGACCAATGTCTAGAACACACTACTTCACAAAGTTGTACAGTAAATAGTATGAATTGATAATCTGGATAAAGGCAAGATGTTTGTTTTTGTGTTTCCCTTACTTTTCACTTCCTATAGTGCCTTATAGACAAGAGAGTAACCAATGCAAGAAAAGTGTCACCGGTGTGTTCAGGTGAGTTTTGGTAAAAAGGCCCCTTTGTTCAGATTTAGAACAATAGCATTCTGGGTTATGGAAGAACTCTCCTTTGGCATTCAAAAGCTCCCCCACAAAGTGAAAAATAAGTCTCCAATAATACCTCTTCTTAAAAGAAGTTTGAATAAAATTATGTAGTTTAGTCCTTACAGAAGAAACAAAAAGGAAAAGGTGAGTTGGGAAAAAAATAACTTCTGGGAATGTATTTTTACCTCTGTCTCTATACCACTGATAAACCTTAACCCTTCTTTGACTCAGCTTATCCACTCAGAAAGCCATGGAACATCACTGTACTTTAAGAGATACATACTTGGATTAACACGTTATGCTCTCAGGCTTGGTATCATGGCTAGACTCCTGTGAACCCTATATAAAGGGTGATTATTTATCCTATAGATCATGTTGCACTGAATAATGAGTTAAGCTAGATTTATCTGAACTCTAAAATAAACAATCATAAAAATGACAATAGCACAGCCAGTTTTCTTGTTGCTGTTATTTAGGAAATACTGGTTGAAGTACTTAAATCTTGCACTGTCTTCTTCTGTGTTATTGCCAAGATTAGTATATTAAATGACATTTTATGAATTATCTAAACCTGATGTTGTCTAATGTCATCATCTTTATCATGATTAATTGGGAAATGCACCTGTAAGTCTTGACTGTCTTGCTTAATACCATAGACAAAAATGAAACAGCATAATCTAACAAGCCTGAGGTCCAAAGAACTGCTAACCTTGTATCATTACTTTGCAGAGCTGAAAAATCGTACCTTCAACTAAGGAAGTAAGGAGCGTGACATTGGCCGCTTTCCGTCTCCCTGCTGGCAAATTCAGGCCAAGCCGATCCAGTTTCTCTCTCAGGCAGCGACCCCCATTCTTGGATTTCGCTCTGTCCCAAAACAAAAGAAAAACTAGGTTTTGAAAGTTCACATCCTGAGGGAAATGACAAGAAGACCTGACCAGACGGGGAATTCAGTGTGAGACCGAAGGCTTCAGGGCTGAGGGTGGAGGAGTATGGTATCAGTACAGTTGGAAGACACGACATGCCAGAAGACAATTGTCTTACCTTCTCAAAATGCCTCCCAAGAGTGAAGCGTTGAGGCATTCAGGTGGTGAGAGGCGCCTCTTCACCTCAGCAATCGTCACCTTGTATTTGGAAGTTGAACTGAGAAGGGACAAACGGCCAGGGACAGAGCAAAACAAGTCTGTGGGGTTGACCACACAGGTGCCACCTTGAGGGAGGGGGAAAGTATATTACATATTAGTGACAGTGAGAGAAGATAATTGCACGAAAGACAGTTAACATCAAGGCACTATTTAGGATTTGGGAATACATGGCAACAAATGTTCTCATATATACATCACCTGGATCATCTCAGAAAGCTGCTCTGAAGACATCCTTTCAAATAACAATACAGGTTTTAGCTTTCAAATATCATATAGAACATGTTTGTGGGGGTACAATTTTTTAATTTAAGCAAAAATTATCATCCTACGTAGAGCTGGCTGGCCCATCAGTGCTAATTTTGACATCATACACACCAAAAAACACTTCAATTAATTAAAAACCCCAAACTCCACCAGTTACCCCCACAGAGGGTATGTATTATTTTTCCATGGCTCTGTATATGTGTGTGCATGTATGTGCAATAGACACAATGGATGGATATATTTTATCCATGACTTACTATATAGACAAAAGTTTTGAAAACTCTTTTCCAAATTGTTTGAAAACTGCCATCTCCTTTCTCTCATCCACCTACCAACTATAAGTACTGGAATCACTCAGTTCCCAGGTACTACCAAAAATAATCTACCCATTGTCATAAACTTTCAACCCATGTGGGTGGATGATAGGTCACATCTCTCTACCACATGTCAGCCCTCAGGATTGGCACACACAGTCAAATATAGCACAAGACTAGAACATAGTAAGAGTCACATTGTGTTAGTGGCCAATAATATTATTGTTTGGGTTGTTGTTATCATTATTACTATTAGGGAACAAAGCAAAAATAACTGCTAATAGCAAAATCACCAAAGCAATTTTGCCATGCTGGGGCTCCTGAAGCAGAAGCCTTTGGTCTCCAAGCTCCAGAAAGCCCCTTGAGCTTTGCTCTTCTCCAGGACAACAAGAGTACATTCCCTAAACTCAGGCACCTGAAGTAGACCTGAGGACCCAAGATGATAATCATTGAGGAGAGTTTCCTGCTGCCCAATCCTCCCATACTGCAAAAATCCTGAGCCAATGTCCGTACTGCTAACATGGTGGCTACACAGCCCTGGCATTCAAGGCTGCCTCCTCATGCATTGAGCAAACTGAGGACAGAGCTTATGGGGTTCACTGGCAGGTTCAAATTCAAGGCTTGCTTTCCTGAGCATACATCTAATTTCTTCAACTATGGGAGATCTTAAGACTCCTCTCCATAAAAGGTCTTCTATGAGAGAAAAGAGAGAAAAGTAGGTGGAAGAAGAAAAACAAGCAGGAGAGTGTTGTCCAAAATCTTTTTACTCAAAGGGTTGTCCTCAACTGGCAACACTGGCATCTCCTGAGAGCTTGTTAGAAATGTGGGATCTCAGGCTCAACTTCAGACCTTCTGAATCAGAATCTGCATTTTAACAAGATCCCCAGGTGGTTCATGAATAGTAAAGTTTGAGAAGCCCTGGTCTAGGACTCACCACTTGCCTTCCACATAGATCCTCCCCTCCTTTACTAAGTGCTCAGGGAGAATGTTGTGTTGCTGACGTCTCTGGCATTCAGATTTGGGTGTGTTCTCTGAGCACAGTGGCTAAGGAACCTGGGAGGATGTTTAAAAAGGCGAAGAGGTCCTGGATTGAGAGAACAGGTTAACTTTACCCTACTCTTAAAGTGTTTCTACTCCTGTACCACCTGGGATTCTTCCAGGCTGTCTTGGAGTCATCCAAGTTTCCCCCGAAAGTACTGGGACCAATGTCTTTCTCCTTAAGCATTCTGAGGCTGGTGATCACCCTGAATGACCCCCCAAAACAGAAGAGAGGATGTTGATATCATTAGAGTAGCCAGCCCTCTTTAGACTAGAAGATGAGTCCTGTACACTTGGCTAAGTTCTCAATGTTAATGTCTGGAAACTGGCCCTCAGTCTGAAATCTGAGGGGTCACAATCTCAACTGTCAAACCGAAATCCTTTTCCTGGCATTAAACTTGTGGTCAACATAGTGGAAAATCATGCAAATGTCTGCCTCAGAGCCCCAAATACAAATTCACCTGCACTTCCCCACTTTGCATCATCATAGAGAATTTTAAAACTAATCATCATCATCATCATCATCATAGTTTTCCCAGATTTGGGGGCCTGGAACTATCATTATCCATTCATTAATGTTCTCCCTTTATACCTATAGATGCAAAATGCATTTTACAAATAAGCTCTTAAGTGACTTCTCAAAAACTGAGATGAACAGGATATCAATGAACCTGGCTTTTAGCATCATTTTGTCAGAATCAGGACCCTGATAACTTTAGGACTTAGGTCATTGTGGGGTCATCTGAAGCAAAAATGTTAAAGAATCATAATATCTATCTTCAAAATTCACAGAGCCCTGTTCTGAAAATGGGCCTCCACCCATGGTCATGGAATCATAAGCAAATTTACATTCTCACATAAATCCTCTTCTCTTGTACAATAGCCAACATGCAACTGAGGACACAAGGAATCTCACCCAATGGGTCTCAAATAAATTATGAGAGAAGAATGTTTGTGCATGTGTTACCTTCCCAGCAAGCCAAGGGAAAAAGGACACAGCTTTAGACCTTTCCTATATTTACTAATCTACAGTGGGTCAGAAACCTAATTTAGGGAGACACAGAAGATTATAAAAGATTTTTGTTAAAAAGAAAGGAGTTAAATCAGTCTTTCTCCAATTGGAAAATTGCCCCCTTTTGGCAAAGTGAACCCCATGTGGTGAAAGCCAGCTGCTCCCAGGGAAGTCACTGGATCTGCTACCCAGCCAAGTGCTATCTCCCTGGGCTCTGGGTCTTTCTCTCCTGCATCCAGGTGAGGCTTCTGGCTTATGCTCAAATAAGCATTTATTAGGTAAGTTACACAGGCTGCATATTAAGAGTATGCTTTATGCACACACAAACTGCCTGGAGGATTTATTTTGTATTCAGGATTAGCCATCAACTCTAGAGTCTTTTATTTTTTATGTCACAGCATCTTTAAAGGGAATTTCTGTTGCTTTGATAGTTGGCATTGCTGCAGCCTTGGGGAACTCTCTCGTCCTGGCTAAAGATTTGGCAACTTGTAGAGTTTACAGCAGCATGGGGAACCTGATCTCTTTCTTCCCAGCGGTTTATTTTGGGGGGAGGAAAAAAAAGAGTAATAGGTCAACATAACCAGATTTTTGCATTTACAATGAAGGCCCAAGGAGGTGGGACTTCTTTAAGGGGATCCAGACTACAGATAGCAATGATGAGACTTCAAAGGAAAGCCATGAGAGTCAACCATGCCAAGGCATTTACAGTATTCATCCCCAGTGTTACCAGCTGAAGTTCTTCATGGTGCCTGTGTTGCATGTGGGCTCTTACTGAAATTATGTAACATTCATTCTAGATCCAGCACTCCAGTTAAAGGTGCCTCTGGTGCCAAAACCAGGCTACTCATGCAGAACTTCTCTAGAGTACATCTCTTTTCCATTCATAGTGCACTGAAGTAATACTTCTATGGAGGGCACTATTTTCAAAATTGAAATTTGGAGATGGGGCTTCCCATTTCCAGTGATGCTCAAACTCAGATCTGTAGCTCTAGAAACAGCATAAGAAATCGGGGTCTATTTACTTAAGGTCACTTGTCTAGAACATGACTATCATAAAAGGGATAACTTTGCCATAGCTACAGGGAAAAGTCAGCCAAAGAAACTGTGCAGGGAACAAAACTAGGCATGAAATACACAGATGCAAATCCTTCAGCTGCCAGACCTTGTTAGATCCCATGAAGCCAAAGAAAAACGGGTCGAGCTGTGTCCTTCCTGGTGTGGCTGGAGACATCTGGCCCTGTGTTGGCAGGCACAGCGTGGGGGAGCGGAAGAAGTACTGGGCTGCAAGTAAGAGGCTGGCCAACTAGCGACCCATAGGACCTTTGATGAGTAACTCTGGGCCTTGGTCTGTCCATCTGAAAAATGGGGATGCTCACGCCTGCTCAACTTATTTCCCCAGCTCGTTGGAAGTGCAACGGGAAATGGACTCACACGTGCTCAGCAACCTGAGTAAAGCCCGCCCAACTCCACCACTGTGTTGGGCAACTACCACCGCCCAGGGGTGCGAGCTGTGGAGCGCCACAATATCCCCACCCACCTTTTGCGAGGCTACGGGATAGAAAGACAAGCGCCGACGCATGAGTGCGCTTTTCCTCTTCTTATACAGGCAATTAGGGCAGAGGAAACAGCCGCGACCGTCTCCAAGGGGCTGTGGCTCTCCTGGCGCCCCCAAAGCTGCCTCTAAGCCACGCGCCCCCTCTGGGTGCCGTCCTCTCTAAGAAGTGGGCGGGTGATGGCTACAGGCCCTGCGCGCTCTCCAGGTGCGATCAATACTTCCTGGCTGGCTTCCGGGCGCGGGGCCGTTGCGCGCAGCCTCTCCGAAGCCGCAGCGCCGCCCCACTCCCCGCCGATTCGGTGTTGACATAATTAGACCAAATCTTGAGAGCAAAATAAATGTTCTGTTCGCCTTACAGCCAAACAGATGTTTACAATTCAAATGAAAGAAATACAAACGGCAGGGATTTTTTTCTCCCCTTCTTCATCTCCAGTGATCGCTCGTTTTTTCTGACACATTAAAAATGTGTAAGCGATTATAGGAGTTTCCTGTCCCTGTTTGTTCTGGCGGGTGCATTTCTGTGAGGTGCGCGTGGAAGCTGGGTGGGATAGGATCGTTCTCGGCTGCTTGCTCTCTAGCCCCTCGCCCTTCTCCATCCCAAACCCCTCGGGTAATCCCCTCTTTGCTCCTCCGCCCCCCCCCAAGCAGGTATTAATTGTAATCAAACAGCAAAGGGATAGTGGTTTAATTGCAATCAAATAGGCCTCAAAGGATGCATCAGCCGCTAACTGCGCTGTTTGAGGGGAGGATATACCCTTACAGGTATAAGTGGATTACCAGGTTTGAACACGCTCCTCCGTGTGCAGATTCCAAGCAGAACAAAAGAAAGGGAGGTCTGCACGGAGAGACACTGCTTTAATGTGGCGGTGGGTGTGTAATTGTGTGTGTGTGTGCATGTGTGCATGTGTGTGTGTGTGTGTGTGTGAATTAATCCCCATTTCTCAATGCAGGGAGTGCTTTAGTTTTTGGTTATTTTAACAGCGATAAAGAAATTAGAGAGAAGGCAGTAGGCTACGGAAAAGGAGCTCCCCTCCCCCGCAAAAAAAAAAAAAAAAAAAAAAAAGATTTTTAAGAAACCATGCCTATAGATACTTTGGTATATGAATTTTAGTCTTCATATAAAGGAGATAGAATTCCAAACCTGCAGCATGTGTATTTGGGGACTAAAGAGGCGGGAGAGGTGTGTTTCTGGCTGTATTTTCAAAATGCATGAGCTATAGAGATGAGTTTTGGCGATTCTAGTAAAGAGAGATTCTGGGGGCCCTGACAAAAGTAGAGGAAGAAGCCTTCCCACCCCACTCCAATGTTACTCCTTCTGGAAGCCGCTGAAAGGGCCAGAGCCTCTTTCTAACTCGAGTTCCAAAGCTCAGGGTCCTCGCAAAACTGAAAAAGCAGAAGCAGCTCATCCTCCTGCCCAAGCAGCCCGTGGGCAGCCAGCTGTGGGGGCTGTAGAAGGGAAGAGCGGCCAGGTCCATCCACCCAGTTATTGGCAGACTGGGCGATTGATGCTAAACTCCGTTTCACAGAAGCATTTTAAAAAAATTAAATCAGATCTGACAATGTTTGTACCGCCCCGTAAATTCCTCCTCCTTGGCGTGCCAGTCACCTCTAAGCGATCTGACAAACTCCAGCTCTCTTAAAACGTGCAGAGTTCAGATCATATTAATTCCCCAAAAATGTTTTGATTCAAAGTAGTTTGTATTTTGTGTAGCCACGGGCAATCCGGAAAGTGCTCCTGCCTGCCCGTGGCCGGGTCCGTTCCCTCTCCGCGTGGCCCAGAGGCTATGGCGGTATTTAAGCGTCTGAAATTAGCCTGGGGCTGCAAGGCAGAGTGATCACAAAGCGAAACAAGGGCACTTCCCCTCTTCACTTTTTTCATTTTTTTCTTTCTTCCTTTTTTTTTTTTTTTTTTGAGTTTGCCATTCCGATTTCTCGAAAAAGACCAGGGCCAAAATGTCACTTCCCACCCAAATATGGAAAAGCTGGGTCTTCTTATCTCATCTCCATCCTCGTCTGAAGACCACAGCCCCCTACCCAATTGAACCCCTACCCCTGCCATTCCAATCTGGATCCATTCATTATTAGCATCATCATCATCGTCATCAACATTGTTCTCCTACTATTAAATTCTCAGAGAGAGAAATGAAAGGGACCAGCGCCTGACAAAGGGGAGGGGGCCATGAGGGAGCCTCAGAAGATTCATGGGGAAAAGAAGAGTGGGGTTTCCTTTCTTTTTTTAATGATTAAAAACACAGACGACTCCTGTAAATAGAAGCCTCATTTCTTCAAGAGGCGCCTTTTGAAAGCCAGTATCTGAATATTCAACGAAGGCAAAGCTCCACTCTGTATGTACAACATTAATATGATCTCTGCAGAATTTGCTACTCAGAAATATTAACATATCAAAGCCGAAGCCGGAGGCGAGAGAAGCTATCGATACGCGAGCACAGGGTAAAGTAAAGATTATTGGTTCTGATGGTTGGAGTGGCGGAGCTGCGGGCAAAATCGTGCACACCATTAAGCGAGAGTGAGCGCGCAGAGTGAGCGCGCAGGAGCTGCACCTCCGAGGCGGGGGCAAATATTTTATCTGGGCGGTAATTACCTTGCCGCTGCCCCTCTTCCGCGCTTTCTTTGGCTACAGGGCCTTCATTATAAGCAAAAACAATGTAACTGCCACTTACCGAAGTGAGTCAGAGAAATGGTATTTTGTTCTTTGCAAATAGAGATGGCCAAATTTAAAGAACTGAACGCCTTCCCCAACACCACCACCCCCAAACACACACACACACACACACACACACACACCCTGCAAACCAGGACAGCCTCTCCCTGGTGAACTCATATGGGGCACGTAGGGATCTTTCTTCTAGAAGAGCACTCAGGAGTCTTTGGAAGTGAAATCTGTTTTGTTCCTCCCACAGTAAATTCTGGAAATCATTAGAAACGTAAGTTTATTGGAGAACTTACTTAGCACGGGAGGAAAAATGGCAAAAAAGTTGTGCTTTTCAAGAAATCATGTTTCCCGTGGAGAGTCGCCTGTAAACATGGATTAGAAGAGAAACAGACATTCCTATCTAAACAAAACCATTGCACAATATGGCGATATGGCAGAGTGCTTGACTTAGTGCCCTCCTGGTTTTTGATGAACAAAGGTGACATGAGCTATTTATATTAAGAATCCAGTGCATTACCATGACAAGAGAGAGAAGGGGCTTCATTAGCTTTTCTTCAAAAACGGGGAGTCCTGAGATGAGGGGCTGGCAGTCCTGAGATGAGGGGCTGGGCAGACTCTAGCAGGATGTACAAAACCTTTTAAGCAAGACTTCCTTGCTATCCATTTGTAAATTGTCATGAACATTGATTATTTCAGAGTAACAGACATACACTTGGTCTCCGGGGCTCAACCAAGTTAATTGGCCTTTCTCTAAGACATGTGGAAATGGAATACACTCAGCAGCTAAATTCTGAATTCCTTCGCAGGGGGTGGCGGGGTGGGGGGGAAGGGGAGGACTGGGATTTAGTCAAACAATACAGATAGAAGCCCCAAGTTACCACCCCTTTCTCTTTGGAGCTATGCTGTTCTCCTAAAAGATCAATATTTGGTTTAAAAATCACAGGCTCCACGCTGATTTTCAGGTGAAACGAAGTGACACCAAATTCTACAAGAACAATAAAACATCACCTAAGGAAGACCATTTCTGTGGCTCTAATAGGACAGGACCGCAGTTCCCATTTTGTAGTTACCCAAGAGCGTAGGCCTTTCTTGGGGGAATGCTGAGCGGGTGTCCCCTAAATCTCTCTCCAAAAACGTCAACTGATTACACAGCCACCTCCCTGCCAGCTCCCGCCCTCGGTCTCAAATAATTCCCACCCTCTGCCAGCTACTGTAAGATCTGATGCAATTTCCAAGCATTTGAGAAGGTGATCTTGGAGCAAGTGCGGAACTGAACGCGTCGACCGCAGTAGCGCCAGTCGCGCTCTGGGAGGAGCCGGCTCTGGGCGCTAATTAGTGGCGCTGTCCTTCAGCACCACCGAAATCTCCGTGCGCCCTGAGTACTCAGCCTCACCTTTAGCGTGACCGCCCCAACAGACCCGGATCACACCTGACCCTTCTTTCACCATGCATTTTAACCCCTCCCTTCAACAGTATGTGTATTTTATTTCAATTTTCACTAGTCTTGGGCCTATTTCATGTCACTTCAACATGGCTGAATATTAGCTTGGCTGACAAGCCTAATATTACTCATTTAAAAAAATCCTTATGGAGCAACACTGATGGTTTTTTTTTTTTTGAAAAAATAGTTTCAAATCTCCATGGAGCCGAATAGCTATTTTACATTTAGTGGAAGTTCCAAGTATCCACTATGACAATCGTCAAGTTCCAAAAGAGAGGCAATCTTTGTTTTCTTTACTCCTCAATTTAAATGGAATTTCACATTGAACACTGGGTTGTAAAACCTGAAGTTTAAACATGAAAGAATCCATTGCTTTCTTTGGAAAAGCACTGGAATCTCAATAAGCTTTGAAAAGGATGGACAGGGACTGAAGGACATTTATCTGGTTCCATCAGAAGTGACTCAGTCTTTAGTCGTTCAGTTACTGAAGACAACTGCGGCCCTCAAGCTGGAATTAGTCCTGGTGAATAGGCTACATCTTATTAATTCGTATGAAGTTGGGATAACAGCTGGTCCCCTTGCCTGTGTGCTCCTCGGGTTACTCAGCTTTGCTAGGAAAATAAGCTTCAGAGGCTCTGGGTACAGTTAACTGGGGAAGCTAGCAAAATCTGCACCGCCTTGAGGCCCTTAAAATGTCATAGTTCAAAACCTTTTGTCAAAATGGAACATCTGAGATGCAGCCCCCTTCAGTGTCTGAGCCAAAATCAACAGCTCTCGACTCTTGCCTTCCCCCCACCTTCCAATTCCGTGGGTAACTCTGGATTCAGATGTTTTCCTCAACAGATGGGAACAAGAAAGCTTTATCCGGTACAGTTAACACCACCTCCTCCTCCCACCTCCCTTAAAGAAAGAAATGTTCTGGACACTTAGAAAAATAAGGGCAGCTACAATATTGGTGTTTCATTAGCCTTCCCTGAAGCCTCAACGAATCTAGTCTTTCATAGAATCCTTCAAAGCCTCAAGCTAACACCATCACCTCAATCACCCAGGCTGTGGCTGGCACATTCAGGGCTAAAAGGGACCAGAAATTCTGCTTGAGGATGTGGTGATGGGGAAAGGAGGTGTGACAGGGATTTTTTCCCTTTCTTTTCTTTTTTCTTTTTCTCCTCCCCCCCCCCCAACTTTTATTCGGTCACTATTCCATGAAGAACAGCAAATCTCTTCTATCATAGTTCTTTGGGGCACAGGCTGGGTTCAAGCCTCAATGAAGGAAAGGAGTATGCCTGTGTAAGACAAAAGTAATCAACCAAGAGTAATTGTTTTCTTAATCATCAGACAAGGAATCTGATACTTAAAACACCACCAGATCTTCAAAACAAAGTATCAGATGAGAGAAGAATGTTTTGTTTTAACATGTCACTTACCTCTTCTTATCACTCCACCTTGACCATTGAGAACAAGCCCACACTGGGCTTCCACGGAGCCCTTAATAAAAGAAAAAATAAATAAAATCACTCAAATAGATTCTAATAGGTATGACCACATGAGTTAAGTCTTTCAATCTGCCCCACTCCTGAACCCCATATCCCCGTAGTAGACATTTAAAAGCAACCATTGAGCTGGAGCAAGTTTGGCAGCACACATGATTTTAAGGAAAAAAAGTGCCAGAAAAACCACAATCTAAAAGTTGTATAAATCTTAAGGTATGCATTTTGCAGCACCACACAATATTACACTTCAAAGCACCTGAGTGCCTTTCATCTTGGCATAAGGGAATGAGAAGCCCTTTGAGTCCCCATCAAGGCACATAGCATATATACAGACAGTCTCCACGGCACTTTCTGCGTGGAGTAAATTACACTAAAAGTGTCAAGTCTGGCACTGTGGGTTTCTGGGAGCTCAGAGGAGCCATTACAAGTGCAGCCTTCAAGATATCTGATGTTGGTTCTGCTTTACCACGGAAGTAGGAGTATCCTACCCAAAATATGCCTTAGAGAGGAAACACCTTCAGGTTCACTCACTGTAGATCTTCATGCTCCTAATGGATTGAGGGATCATTTGGGCTGGGAAGAAGGAAAGGGTTTGCTGATTTTTGATTAAGAAAAATAAAAATTTCTCTCTCTGTCTTTTTCTCCCCCTGAGTTGAAATGTGTTAAAGGCTCATTTTCCTTTACAAACAAACGAGGTATTGGACATGAAAGAGGCCTTGAAGGGTGTTAACCTACCCAACAGCCCGTGAAGAGTTAAGTAAATGCGGAGAGAGTCGGTGCATAATAAAAACCCACTTTACAAAACAACCTTTACAGCCCTGGCTCCCTCTCGCTTCCCCATTTTCACCATATTGAGGCAGGCCTGTAAGACCCCCCTTTTCAACCTACTCACGAGCTCTTTCTTATTTTAAATGTTCTGCCTTAAAGTGATTATCAAATCAATATGAAAAAAAAAAAACTTGGAGACTGAGCATAAATTAAAGCGGTGATGGGAAAAGGTGTGACAGTTTCCTTTGTTGGCCATAGCAAATCTTTTTAGGGGACTCAAAGATGGAACTGAAGCCACAAGACTGTTTGCATCTGTTAGGCAGACTTAGACCGCCCTGCAAACCATTGGACTTTCACTTAAAATTCTGTGCAGGGAAAAGTATATTTACATTTGTTGCATTTGAAATGAGGCATATGCTGATGAATGTTTTAAAAAGGAAGAAATAAAAGGAGAGAGACGGGTTTCTCCCACACATCCCCTCCCTATTTCTCTTTTTAAAAGTAGCTATTACTTTTTTCTCTTTCTTTTTCATTCTGCCAACTAAGTCCAGGAGGAGTGCAAGAAAATAACTTGCCAGATTTACAACTTGGCTTTATATATATATATATATATATATATATATATATATATATAGTGTATATATATATATACACACAATGATATGTACATATATAGATATGTCTCTAGACATAGATACATAAATATATCACATATCATGTTCCTCAATTTCTTCTAGGATCTTGGAGTGTTTCTCTCAGTATGAATATTCCTTCAGTATGAGCAATAAACTAAAAAAAATACTATAAATATAAAAAAGACATAGACTGAAAAAAAAAGGTCTCAAAATACCTGAAATGTAGAAGGTAAAGGGTCTCGAAGTTCTCCAAGGGAGCGAGCCACTCTCCCTCCCATTCTCTGGCGCACTGTTAAGATGTTTATTTTCTTAGAAGAAATGAATCTTGGTCTCTACACTTAACAAACTTTTCCCCCTCATAAGTAAAACATGTTGTTTGGTCGGATGACATTGCATAAATGACCAGTTGAATGGCACTAAGTCGAAAATTGGATAAACTACGGTGTTCTTTTTCACGGGATTTGCTCTTTGTCTGGTGCTTGCAAATGTTCTAATCCCCTCTTTTGAAAAATGCCCGGCTTTGTGCCTAGCACAGAAAAAAAATTTGTACAGATACAAAAAAATCAGCAGCAGACGTGGCTATTAAAAGGAGTAAATAGGTTTTAGTTGAGCTAAGCATTGAATGGCAGATTTTTTCCCCCTTGAGACATAAGGGGATCCTTGTGAAAAATGTAAAAATGTTCTGAGCGTATAAAATTATTTTGTGAATGTAAATGTAGAAAGTCAAGGTTTATGGAGCCAAATCTTTTTTCTTGTGTGCCGATCTTGCGCCCACGGCTCTTTGTTGGGACTGTAAGGGCTTTCACTTTAATTTTAAAATAATCCCTTGCTCGGAGGTAAATGAGGGGCAAAGATTTTCTGTGCGCAACAAGGGATCTCTTACGTCTCCAACTTGTGCTCTTGGAGTATCTTCCCTTTCGTTATGGAGGCTGTGGAGAGGGTAGCCAGCTTTGTGCAGACTGAAAAAGTGGGGACTCAGCTACAGTTGTCCTTTCAGCCAAAGGAAGCTACAAATTCATGTCTTTTGAGTTCTTTTTTGGATATTTGTGGGTTTATTTGTTTGAAATGTGGCTGTGACAATATGTTTGCAAAATTATAAATTCTATTGTCGGCAAAGAATGTGCAAAAATACATTAAGAAAGAAACTAGGAGAGAGATCCTCTGATTGATGGTCTCCATAGTATCTGGATTCCTTCCTTCCTTCCTTCCTTCCTTCCTTCCTTCCTTCCTTCCTTCCTTCCTTCCTTCCTTCTTCTCTCCTTTTGCTCTCTCCCTCATCCCTCCTTTCCTTTTCTCCTTTCTTCTTCCCTTATTTCTTTCCCCTTTCCCCTTCCTTTATTTCTTCATTTCCTTCTTTTAAAGAAGTTGCATCTTGTGTAAAAGTTAATAACCTGGTGAGAAAAATAAAGTTGTGAATTACCCAGCTGGGTGGTGGGATTGGGTGCTCCTTAGAATTAGGCTCAACTCCACAACCTGGTGAAGTGCATTGTGCAGATTCTTTGATTGGTGTAAATTTTTGAGACTTTCGTTTGCAATTCTTTACTATCCACAGCAATCTAGTATATTTGGGGAAACTTTTGCTAGAGCTCAACAAAGTTACAGAACAAACCAGCCCCCCAATTCTTAGTAAGTTTCCACAAGCTCAGTCTGGGACAAACACCTGGGATGGGTGGGTAGACCCAGTAAAACGCAGAGACTGAGGGTGCGATTGGTCATCATCTTATCGGGTCTTACTCTGAGTCCAGTTGGCTCAACCCAGCCTCCATGATCTCCTCCACCCCATCCCTTCAGGGACAGAAATGAGGATTCACAACTGACTTCTGTGCAGACGGACTGAAAGTGGGGCCCGCAGGTAGCCAGACTCCCCGGCGACCAGGTGAAATGCCTTGATCCAATGAGAGTGACAGAATGGCACACGCCTCCTCTAATTGTTTTGATAACGTTCCATAATAAGTGGTGTGTGTGTGTGAGAGAGAGAGAGAGAAAGAGAGACAGAGACAGAGACAGAGAGAGACAGAGAGAGAGGAGAGGAGAGGAGAGGAGGTTTACAGTCAGAGCTTTAATCGAGCGGGAGGGGGAGGGCAAAGAGGGGAGGGCGCAGACAAATTCGCTGCATGCTTATTTACCTGCAAGTCGTCTGCTCCCGCGGCGGCCAGCCCCAGGCTGGGCCCTGGCAGGAGTCTTTGATCTGGGTGCATTCCATACTGAGAGCCATGGCTCATGAGGGACAGGTCGTGGCGGCGGTAGGCATCGAGGCAGCCCAGCTCCCGCCTCTGCTCGTCCAGGCAGGACGACTTGAGCGCCCGCGCATTGTGCAGGTTAATAAAGTCGGTGGGCTCCCCGTGGTGGATCTGCTGATAGTACTGTTGCGAGTGGTGGAGCGAGTTCAGAGAGTAGGCGTCGGGGGTGACGGCCGGGTGGCTGTGCTGAAACTCGTAATGGAAGGACTGGTGGTGGAGCGGGGTGTACTGGTGGTTAGTGGAGAAGTAGGGGGACGCAAACTCGGTGCCGGTGGTGGAGTAAGTTAAAGGAGAGGAGGAGGAATAGGCGACAGTGGAATTGGCTACGGACTCCAGACAGCCAAGCTGCATCAAACGGTAGCTGTTTGATCCGTCGTGACGTATCTGGAAGGAAGAGGGGGAAAAGGGAGAGCAGAAAAACTTGAGGTTTGTCATTTTGCAACCGAGGCGCCGCTCTCCCGGAGCCAGGAGCTTTCTCTGGCTCTCCAAGGAGGGTGAGCACGCAGGGCTGGGGCCGAGCTGCAGCCCCGGCTCAGCGCCTTTGCCAGAGAGCCTTTGCGAGCAGGCGAACTGGGGGTGGGCGGCCTCGTCCTCACAGTCGAGAGGGCGGAAAAAAAATCCCCCACCCTATATAGGTGCGGGTGACACACCACACCACACACACACACACACACACACACACACACACACACACACAGCCCCTGCCTAACTTGCACGGGGAGCTGGGCGCCGGGAGCCAGGTTTACGACCGACTCCGGGGCGGCGGGGAGCAGAACCAGAGTCCACACGCACAGAGCGCGGGCCGGCGTCTCGCCACCGCCACCAGGTCCCAACACCGGGATTCCGCGGTTGTCCAGGCCAAGCTGCTCCGCCAGAGCTGCTCAAAATCATTATCCATATATTTACAAAATCCAGTCTGTGCAAATCGTTCAACTCGCTCATTTCCTGAACCATTTGAGGCAAGGAATCCGACCCCCCTTTCTGCTTCACTTTCCTAGAATAAGCCCATTCCAAAAGGGGTGCGTTGTTCCCCACCCCCCTCGTCCACCTACCGCCCCCCATCAATCTCTTTACTTTGCCTTTCTGAGTATCTTTTTTCCATCTCTATCTCTTTCTCCTCACCCCCCTCCTCCCTTTCTTTATTATTAGGATTATGTTTTCCCCCTCATTATGGCAAATGTTTCTTAACGTGGCAGAGAGTTGCCCTTCCTGGCGACAGATGTCATAACGAACTTTCTCCCCTTTCCTTCCCTAACTTCCCCCGAAAGCCAGATTATAATTAAACGTAACGGTCCAATATAGATTAGAGACAGGGAGAGCTGCCGCCGCGGCCGCCGCCGCCGCCGCCGCCACACACACGCGCGCTCAAAAAAAAAAAAAAAAAAAAAAAAGTAATAATACCTCGGCATCGTGGACTAGTCCCGGAAAGGTAGTTGACATGTTGGGTTTCTCCGAAAGCTTACGATGCAATTTCCCCCTCCAAAAAAAGAATCGGGAAAAAAATCCAAACTTCTTGTATTTTCCAATTTTTTTTAAGGAAAAAAAAATGTTCTATAGATAGAGATCTAAATTGTAATGGCTTTGCCCGGATCAGATAGCTCCTTGCCTCGTACCCACTTAAAAACCTGTAGGAACAAAATTTTCCCTCTGCACAAAAGCAGCTCCCTGGAACAGATTTTGTACTTGCTGAGTATTTCTTTGGCTGATGTCGTAGGTCCCTTGGTAATATAGAAGTTTTGAAAATTAAGCATCAGCACTGAGAACTGGGAGGACAATAGGCAGAAGAGATTTATCCCAGGAGACAAGGAATAAATATTGTATCTTCGCCTAATAAGGAACTGGAGGTTCTTTCAACATTTTTATCCATTTTTTCCAACCTTTATCATGCTTTTCTATATCGACTGAGGTGGGGACTCATCTCTACAGAGGGCATTTGCACACATTTTATTGTGAAGATAAAGATCCAGCCCCGATATGTGTATATTAGAGATAGAAATATATATTAATTAAAGCTCCCTTTTACATGAGTAAGTGTTCATTCCTATTGGTTCCACTCCCTAGATGCTGAAAGCTGCTTTTTCCAACAAGCACCCAAATCAATTTCACCCAGATTGGGGTGTCTGCCTTTGCCCAAGTGGAAACAATACTGCTCTTTCCATATTTACATCGAATTTGGGTTCTTTTCCCTTTTCTGAAAGGCAACACCCTGCGGTTGCTTACACTTTCAGCAGCTTTTAAAATAAACAGCCACGGTGGACAGCCCCAACTTTTCATCATAAAGAAATGATGTAACTGGCAATATATTTAAGAAAAATACAAGAGAATAAAGATGTGTGACAAGATTCTACATTTAGGTAAAACGTTGTCTTGCACTCTCCAACCCAGCCCATTTTCCTCCTCTTTTGTGTTTTCCTTCTTCCCTTTCTGAAACAGTGCTGGATGGGGGTGGGGGGGATTGTAGACCATTTAGCAGTGACACCAGATATTTGAACACTATTACCCCAAAATAATCCTTAAATGTTTGAAAGTTATATTTTACAAAGAGAGGGCAGAAAGGAGGCAGTGCACACCTATCTCTGTCTCTTCGGTGGATTTCTCGACTTTCAAACAGTATTTGAGCTTTACTTCGTTCAAAATTCTGCTTCCTGCACCAAGTGTTCTAGCACCTGGAGGGGGTAGCGGTGGCTACATGCCCGCAATACTGAGGCTTTGCGAGGTCCGCTCTCCAGCCCTGTCTATCTCATAAGAACTGGCTGGCCCCACAGACTCATCTCAGAGATAGAAGGGGTAATTTAGTCTTAATTGCCATTTCATTTGGTTAGCTTTTAAGTGTTTAAGCTGAGAAGGTGTCTTAATAATAAGCCGCAGGCAAACAGGCATGTGGCTTTTTTTTTTTTTTTAGGTCGGGGTTTGGGAGGGTTTATTAGGATCTGCTCATGCAGGCTAACTGGGGCTGTCACTCAGCGCTCTTTGCTTTATATAAATGGACAAAGGCACACGACAAGAATTGAAATGCTCTGTCTGAAATGGAGATCCGTGATGCTTCAGTCCTGCACAAGGGTCAGCAGCCAGCACTTGCTCCCTTTTTCAAGGTGCGCAAGCTCCCCCCCTTCCTGAAATTTTATATTTTGGTCTAATGAAGTCAGGAGAATGCCCAATGAAGATGAAAAGAAAGAATGCCCAACTTGATCTTTAAGTAGGAGGGGGTAAGATGAGTGCCCTTGGCACTGAGGGGCTGAATCCCAAAATGCTTGCAGCGGAATCTTTTGTTTGTCAGGACTGAGTGAGGCCTCTATATTCCACCCACAGAGGAAAAAATAACCGTCTGTGGGAGCTGGGGCCTGCCCCCACGACCTTACCCCAGGAACCTCCGCCTCTGCGAAGGTTTAACACCCCTCTCACCATGACCACCCCCACCCTGAGAATGGGTAGAGCCCGCAGGTTATCTTGGGAATTGCCAGACGCGCTTTTCTAGGTGGATGATGTTGGTTTCCCTGCATGTCCGAGCTCAAATAGAAAAGGATGGCCCCTTCTCAGACGAGCTGCAAACCCCTCCCCCAACTCCCCTACTGTCAGATACGTCTTCATTGAAAGTGAAGGGACCTTCTCTCCCCAGCTTAGGTCCAGGCAGCAGACGCAAAATCCTCTCCCCTGGGAACAACCAGGAGGCTCAGGTCGTGGTGGCCGCCTGCTCTGCCTGCTGGGCCAGTGCGTTTGGCCCATGTGTTTGTCCCCATCCGGGAGAAGATCCACACGCAGGCCCCGCACTACTGATACTCTTGGTAATGAGCTCTGGCCTGGAGCTGAGTACATCCACCTAACGACCTCTAGTTGTCTCCTCCCTCTAAATCCTTCTGGACATCACGGAAGAATGGGCAATCTTAACTCTCCGTTCCACTCCCTATCCCCATTTCATCTTCCTGAGTGACTTCTGGATAATAAGACAAAAGGCTTCCAGGGTTCATTTACTGTTTCTGGAACCCCCGTGGAATTAGAGGAAAGTAAAGATCTTGCAGAATGAGAAAACAAACAAACAAACAAACTTGCATTTATATTTAAAGGAAACGAAGCAGGGAGGGTAAAGTGTGTCTCTTGGCTTAAGGGTCTACTTTGCCAGGACCCACATCTGCCTTGGAAAGCTCTCCTCCCACTCCAGTGTCCCAGCTTCCCACACCAGAGTCTGAACTGTAGGGAAACTCCATTTGGCCAACTGCTCCCTCTCGCCTCATCCCAACAAAAAGAAAAAAAAAAAGCTGTCTGTCCCTGAAAGAAAAGTTGGGGAAATCATCCGCGCCATATGCACATACTGGTCAACGCTCCCTTCCATCTGCTCTGGGGTTGCTTGGCGCGCCCCTATTCTAAAGAAACTCATCGAGGCAGGTGTGTGGCTGTGCTTGGTGTCTGTGTGTGTGTGTGTGTGTGTGTGTGTGATGTGCGCGCGCTCGGGATTTGTTTCTGTCAGACAGTCCCCCCCACCCCACACCATCTCCCTTTCCCATCCAATTAATAGTCTTGAGCAATTAATAAGTGCCATCCTGCTTGACCCAAAGGCTGGGCTTTTCAGCAAAGCTAATTCCTCTTTCTCTGCTTTGCCCCTTTCCGGGAGAGCGATTGGCCATACATTCTCCAGCGGGCGCATAATTGAATTAACTGGCCACGGCGAGTTGGAGACACGGTGACAATCGCCTGGGGCTCCCTCCCTCGGGAAACCGGTAGTGAGCATCCCAGCCTGAGCCCAAGGCCGGGCAGATCCCGCCCACTCGAGATAGCTCATAAAAGCACCGGAGAATCCCCGCCAGCCTCCCACCCTAGAAGCTGAAGAAGGGTCTCCCTTAGCACTCAGCACTTCTGTTCTGCCGTCTGATTCCATGCTCCACACCCCAGGAGGGATTGTTCTACTGCAGTCGCTTTTTAGGAATCTGCAATCTTTATATCTATCATTACTGTCTTGGTTGTTAGAGCTAGAAAAGAGAGGTTATGAACTGTTTCCTACAGTTCAGATGTTGGTGTGGGAAGCTCAGGTCCCTTCCTGAGCTTCTGGGCTGGTATCATACAAGTCACCACAGTTTTCATCCAATGCCAAACATCTCCCCTGAAAGGGCCTGCCACCCACTGTATGTTTGAAGTTGGTGGACAATTACCAGCAAACAGGTGGCTACCCTAACTTTATTAAACACATGTTTCTCCTTTTCCTCCTCCTCTCCCTCCTCCCCCCACTCCTCCTCTTTTTTCTTTTTCCTACTTGGGATTTCCTTTTCTCCTCCAAACAGATTTTTTGCATTTTCCTGTTGCTTAAATAGATTTCCCCCACAAATAATGCTAAGTGAAATGGAATAAAGATTGTAATTATTCTAATTATTTGGACACTTTTAACCAAAATTATTTCCTTGGATATATTCATACATATGAATCAACTAGAGTATCTTCCTTCTTCTCTCCCTTTCCTTTCTTCCTTCTTCCCTCCTTCCTTCCTTCCTTCCTTCCATCCTTCCTTCCTTCCTTCCTTCCTTCCTTCCTTCCTTCCTTCCTTCCTCCCTTCCTCTTTAGAGGAAGATAGAGATGAGATTGAATCCATTAAACTTATGCCTTATCAGGGCATGTGTGTACATTATCTAGTAATGAAATTTAGTGTCTTCTGCTCCAGTGGGGCATACAGTTCCATAACCCAGACATAAGTTTGCACAATAGGAGATAATTTTCATGATTACAAAGACCCAGCTTTGGAAGGGTACTAGTATGGGGAAAGAGCAGAGCACTAAAGATCCAATATAGTAGGCAGACCTTCTTTCCACAAAGCAAAACAAGGGGTGTAGATCTGAATATCAGTACCTCTCATAACCCTTCCAATCCTTTCCTTCCACTTTTTATTTTGGATGCACATAGGGAGCAGAGGGACCTTTAGAGAGCCTAAAGAAAGCCAATGACTGCTGTGTCCTGTCTTATTTTCTTTTTAAGTAAGTTCTACACCCAACGTGAGGCTTGAACTCAGGACCAAGAGTTGCATACTCTACCGAATGAGCCAGCCAGGCACCCCTGCTCTGTCCTATCTTAGTGGTGTCTGCTTCTACCCTATTTCAGGCACCTTTCCCCCTGCTCTTGAGTTCCCTGCCCTCCGAGTGCCTCCACCCTGGCTGGATAAGCTTCTGAGCTCAGCCTGGGGTCTCCAAGAGCCAACAACAGAGGGAGATCTCAGGGCCCTCTGGGGAAGGGGTCCAAGGTTCACAATCTCTCAGGATTTTAATGATAATGGAAAGGTCTTATCCAAGGACCTCTTCTGATGTGATTCCTCTAATCTCTCCCAGTTACAGATGCTGTGGATAGGTAGGTGGGTGGGGACAATCCTTCAAGTCATTTGAAAGGCAAACGTGTTGGGTCCACCACAGTATTCCAATCCCTGGTTCATTCATATTTTTCCTCATTAGTAATGAATGCAAGATGGAGAGAGAAGAGTGTTCCAAATACAGGGAAAATTCTGGTCAGGAGCCAAGCAGCTAAAACTTGGCCCAGTTACAAGGGCTAGGATATTTGAAGAGAAAAGCCTTGGACAGCACCGGCATGCATAAGCACTCCAGGTCAGACCCCCCCTCCCAGCCAAGAACGAATTGCTTGCCTTTCCTACTTCTATTAGCCTGAGCTGACGCTGATCCCAGGTGTCTTTGGAAAGGTCCCTCCCGTCCAGTCAGGATGTGATAACTCTTCTACCTTCTCTCTTGGTATTTTCTTCCCCGGCCCCGATTCCACTTTCAACAACAGAAGGGCCACTTTGCGTAAAATGTTACCTAATTCCAAACGAGAAAAGGCAGACCATTTTTAAAAAGAGCTTTGGGATATTTAGGGGAAATTAACATTTCTGACAGACTCTCCAGTCATTTCAGTTTAGGGTTGTCATTGATTTTTCTAAATTCTTTTTTCTTACTTACTTTTTTGTTTTTGTTTTTGTTTTTTTTTAAAAAAACTTTCTCCCGCACGACCCTACCCCGCCCTCCGCGCTGTTTGTCAAAAGCCTAAAGCAGATCTGTATTCCGCTTCAGCCTTGCAGCCGACAGGCAACACGGATCCCATAATCGTACAGAGAAGATGCATTTGCAAGCAATTAAAAAGCCTTGCGAATGTATTAGTCGAAAGTTAAATAGAGGAACTCTCGTCTGAAGTCTTCTCTTTCGTAACAGTGCAACTCGGAGCCGAGGCCCTCATGTGAGAGGGCAGCCTCCTCGCCCTTCTGCCTCGGCTGCCGAGCTGGACCCAGGCAGGGCACCGGCTCGCGTACCCTCTCCGAGCGACCGGGGCGCGGGGGGAGCCGGCCTCGCCAGCCCGGCGGCGTCTGGGGGCGCTCACCCCTGGCAGCCGCGCGAGCCCGGGAGGGCGCGGCGCCCCGGAGGCCTCCTGGCTGGCTGCGCTCTTTGAGGCGGGAAGCCGGCTCTTCAGCTAAGGCCTTGCTCTCTCCCCTGGGGAAACTTGCTCCTTTTCCGCAAAGAACTGCTGAGTTCACAGAGGGCCGAGCTCTGTCCTCTCCCCCTTCCTTCAGTGTTTCACCTTGCGGGGCGCTAAGGATGTTTGAGGCATTCGGGTCGCCTCTGGAGCCTTCCTTTGCTAAGCACCTTTACAAGTATTGACTCATTAGATCCTGAGAACACTCCCCTCTCCACGACGCAAGGAGCGAGGATTTGCATAGTTATTACTTTGTTTTTATAGAGCAAAGAATAGCAACAAAGTAATAGCCGGAGCTAGCTTTTATTGAGCACTTGCTATCTTCGGACTCCTCACAAGCATTACGTCGTTCTATGCTGACAACAACCCGATGAGGTAGGTAGAGTGTGTACTAATATTAGTTGGAGGTAAGGCGGTGTAAGTGCTCCCCCAACCCCGGGGGAGGCGGAAACTGAAGCACTCGGCAGTTGCTCAGGACTTTTCCGCCCCCGGCAGGTAGGCAAGCCTCCAGAAAGTGAGGCTTAAAAGGGTAGGAGTGATCGCCAAGGTGTCCTACTGCTACGTCTTCTGGCCCCTGCTGTTGTGTGGAAACTTTTCCTCCTTTGTATCCCTAGTCTCCCTTCCCTTCTAGACTCCTTACAGAAACCACTCACCTGGAGGCCCGGTCCAAGTTTCCTTTGCAGTAAGAGATGTGCCACCTTGACACCTTCCTGGGGAAGTTTTCCGGACTCCCGAGGCCTCAAATCCGGCCTCCCTGATTTTGTCCCTCTCTTCTCTGGTGGCGACCGTGTGCGGGCTTCCAGAGCCTGTCCCTTGCCCTGGTGCGTGGGCCTCGGGCCCTACCCCTGAGAGTCAGTGGCTCAGACCTGCTGGGAGTGCCGAACGCAGACGGAGCCAGGCCGCTGGGCCAACCGGAGGATCAGCCAGTCTCCCTCAGCACCTGCTCCCGGCAGGGTGGCGAGTGCCTCTCTGTGGATCCAGCGCTAGACTCTGGGACCCCCTCCTAACCCCTGCAACCACAGCGCCTGGGGCTTCAATCCCGAGTCTACCTCAGCCAGTTACTTAATTTTCTCACCTGTAAAATGGGAAAAAGACTATGAACACTTAGCTTATCAGGACATTGTGAGGCTCAAGTGAATATATATATATGAATATAAATATATATATCCCTTTGATCAGCCTGGACGGAGGGAAGCTCTTAAGAAATGTTGGGTATTATTATTTGGAAGGAGGGTGGTTGCTAAGGAGGTAACTAAGAGAGACATTGTTAGCAGGGTATACTAGCTTCCTCAGAGTTGGGTTTTCTAGCCCTTGGACAGATGGCACCAAAGAAAATCCAGCTGGGGGAGATGCAGGGGGTCATCGGGTCCTACCGTTTGCTGCAGTCACACAGCTAAGCAAGTGACAAGGCCGGGGCTGGGGCTAGAACTCAGAAGCTTGCATCCGCTCAGTCCAAAGCCTCTCACTCAGGATCCAGGGAAAGGACAGCTCAGTCCTCCTTCTGCACACCCCAATTCCTTTTCCTTTATGGCTAATTATTTCCAGTATTTGCTCCTGGATTACTGAACATTTTGGTCTTTTCAATTTTTGAGTTTCATTTCTTCCTCTCTTCTTCTCTCTCTTTCTTCCCTTCCCTTCCTCCCTCTCCCTCCCAGTCCCTCCTCTCCTTCCCTTTTTCTCTTCTTCATTCTTTTCCTCCTTCTCTCCCCCCAATTTTGCCCCAGGACCCCCATACATACGCCCTCCTGGGATTCTGCTCTGGTTTAGTTCCCTCCCTTCCAGTGTCCACAGGTTTCCGTCTCTCTTTGGGCATCTTCTCAGTAACATGGGGGCTGGGAGAGTGTGGGTGTGCTTCTCCATTTGTAATACTTCATGTTCTGGTCACCCTAGTATATATCTCATTGTCTACCTTCTAACTGACCCCTGTTGATGTGTCTGGTGGCTGACCCTAAGCCCCTGCCTCTTCTCCCTCTTAGTAGCCTTGAGGAGCTTTGAGGCAATCAAGGCCTCCAGTTACTTTTTTTTTTTCTTCCTGAAACAGCTTTGTCTTCCTCTTCTGTCAATTACCTCAGCAAGCCTCTCAGAGGTCCCGTTTATTTTTCCATTGACCTTTTCTTCCTTATGTACTGGAACAATGCCTTATTATTTTATTTATCTTAATCTCTGGTGCAATCGCCCTTTATTCTTCAACTTGGCTGTGCTAGTGTTTGCCTTTACACTTTCTTGACTTCATTATGTAATCTTGCCGAATCTCCACGCTCTGCGCATGCAGTTTAGACCTCACGTCTGTCTTTTACTTACCCTTGAATAGTTTTGTTTTGAAACTCCTGGTCCATCCATATTTACCTTATTCCTTTGTTTCCTGCTATCTGTCTGCTGCCTGGAATGTTCAGGGACATTGTCCAGAAATGTGTACCAGTTCTGCCTTATTATGTATCTTACCTAGTAGGACATTCCATTACATTTTTTTCCTCTACTTTGGCCCTGCCATTTTTGGTGGCCTGAGGTAATGCCCCTTCCTCCCAAGTCACTTCTGGTTATAGGCATCATATGGGCATTAGACAATTGCTAGCATAAATTTATCTCTTTTGATTTCCCTTTGAGCCTGTGGAGGATAATGAAGGATGCATAGATTCTGCCACTGACTGGCTCTATGACATCAGGTAAGTCACTTAACCACTCTGCTCTTTCATGGCCAGTTTATATTAAATCGGGGTAAATATATACAAAGCAACTTTGTATTTGATAGTGCGCTTTCAAATGATTAGGTAAGATTTATTTCTCAAATTACCTTCCTGCTGGTAGGCTGACCCTTCTCATGGGTTTGTATCAATTCCTAATAGTGATGAAGCGTATGGCTTCTCTTCCATGATCCATCCTTTCCCACACTAAATTCTGGTTTGTCTGTCTTCATTGGAAACATTTCTACTGATTTCCATGTCAGAGTACTATCTTTTTGAAGTCTAGATTCAGAGGAGACAACTTTGCTCAGGCCTCTTCTCCATTATGGTGTTATGAAAAGCCTTGAGGGAACCTGCAGGCATACTCCCAAATCCCCTCTTCTCTCTCAATGTTCTCTGTAAAGGATGGAGGTAGCAATCCCGGAAACAACCTATCACTACTGCTGCCCTTTGGTCATCCTCTCACTATTAATATTTTTTCCTGCTCTCAATCACTCCCTTTCTCTCTCGTTGTCCTCAGATAAAGCATCTTTACTGAAGAAATTACTGCGGAAAAAAAGACAACCCATTCTAATGATTCTTGGAGTCTTGTCCCCTTGGGAGTATCCTGCCAATCTGGCTGGGAAGAGGGCATGTCATGGAATGTCCATTTCAAGAAGTTCAGTGAAGTGGGGATGTTATGGGTTAATGTAAATCTTCAGATGTAAAAATAACATCTCTCAAGCCCTCCTTTTGGAAAATTAGAGACTAAATCTAGCACTGAGACTTCTCTCTGGTATAAGACACCCGAAATACGTATAGACTGTGATGTATTAAATATGTACCACATATTAGAAATATCTGTAATGAATGCAGACATTCTGATAAATAATACAGTGTAAGGTTCTTTGTATGATTGAACACTATCTACTTCTCGTATATTTATGTGCCAGGAGTTAAGGAGAACAGGTTTCTTTCCCTAGTTAAATACGTTGAAACAGCATTAGTCTTTTAGGAGTGTGTTCCAATCTGAATGCTAAGATTTAGATGGTGACAAAACTAAGCACGTGTAGATGCTTTGCACTAGCACATCCAGTTTTGACTTAGAGGAAGATTCTCCTCCACTAATTATCTGGACTCTGGCTGTGGAGGAGGAGTAGCAATTCAGAATGTTAGAGACATCATTTTAATGTACTTTTCATTCACAAGGTCAAGTGTGTCTCAGGTACAGTTGACAGTAAAATTCAAAATCCTTGAGATGTAGAAATTGTATACCCTGACATTGTGCTTATTTACCACCATTACATAGATCACGGTGGCCAGAATAACCCAAAAGGGTTATTTTAAAAGGTCTGGGATTTCAAATTGCTCATGCTAACATTTTTTTTCTCCCTTTTCAAAATCAAAAAACCAAAGATCACCCCAAAAATCTGTGATTTTCTGTAGAACATGGAACCTACTCATATTTCCACAGAAAAGTAAGACTACTGGCCTCTTAGGAAATAAGTATAGAAAGTTCATCCTGTCCCTTCCCAAGGTGGTATATCTAGCATGAGACAGAGGCTCTTTTATGATTCTTGCTAGGTTGGGAAGAATGCCACTTGGGTGGCTTGGAATGACAGAGTTAGGGTTCCTATGACACTATAAAATCTATTCTCAAGAAGTGATTCATTGACTGGAAATCAGGAAATGTTAAAGGATAGGGAGATGTTTCACCCACTTTATTTAACTGTTCATGGAACTTCACCTTAATGTGAAAAATTGGGTCATCTTGACACCTAATTACAGAGCTTTTTACCATGAAGTCAGTACATTACATTATGGGGAAAGGACATAATAAAAAGAGGGACCAAAAATATCCAGAGTTCCTTTTAGCAGTGAAACTTGCAAAAACTTTTTATTGCATTGATAAATGTCTCCAGTCAATGTGAGTCTCTAGCACATAGACACAATCAGTTTCAAACTGTCTATAATTGGGGGCGCCTGGGTGGCTCAGTTGGTTAAGCGACTGCCTTCGGCTCAGGTCATGATCCTGGAGTCCCTGGATCGAGTCCCGCATCGGGCTCCCTGCTTGGCGGGGAGCCTGCTTCTCCCTCTGACCCTCCCCCCTCTCATGTGCTCTCTCTCTCTCTCTCATTCTGTCTCAAATAAATAAATAAAAAAATCTTTAAAAAAAAAATTGTCTATAATTGTACTGTTTTGTGCCTAGCTACATGTGGCTATGGAGTGCCATTATGGACCAAATTGTTCCCTCCAAAATTCATATATTGAAGCCCTAACCCCCAATGTGACTATATTCGGAGATGGGGCTTTTAAGGAGGTAATTAAGGTTGTATGAGGTCATAAGAATGGGGCCCTAAAGTGGGTGGAGGATGGGGTATTTGGGTGACAGGCATTAAGGAGGGCACGTGATGTGATGAGCACTGGATGTTATAAGCAACTGATGAATCATTGACCACTACATCAAAACCAAATGATGTACTATATGTTGACTATTTGAATTTAAATTAAAAAAAAAAGAGTGGGGCCCTAATCTGATATCACTCATGTCCTTCGAAGAAGAGGAACAGGAACCAAGAATGTGTACCCACAGAGGAAAGACCATGTGAGGACACAGCAAGAAGGTGGCCATCTGCAAGCCAAGGAGAGAGGCTTCTGAAGAAACCAAACCTCCCGACCCTTTGATCTTGGGACTCCAGCCTCTAGAACTGTAAGAAAATAAGTTTCTGTTATTTAAGCCTCCAGTCTGTGCTATTTTGTTATGGCAGCCCTAGCAGACTAATACAAGAACTTTGAGAAAAAAACTAAACTAACCTTCCGCCCCATTCCCCCCCGGCCCAAATGGCTTCTGACATCCAGGAGTTGAACTAGTATTATCAGCTAGGCCATGGTGTTGCTATAGGCTGGCCTAACTCACAGCCAGGTGTACAAACCATCTCACAGAACATCAACGTTACACAGGGCCACTCTGTGACCATGACAGATTTAGATGAAAACAAGACTACTCTGCAATCATGTCAATACAGACAAGACATGAACATTGTTCACACCTGAAAATACCCAACATACTCCTTTCCTGCCTAATGGGAGGGACCGCTGCTTCTTTACTAATTACAGCTTTTGCTTTAGTCTTCCCTCAGTGTAAAACGTTTATTGTGATACCCAATCACAAAGTTTTCCCCTCTTTCTGAGAACACTCAATCCAGTGTGAACCTCTACTCCCTTGGACCATTCCTGAAAAAACCCAACCAAAGTTCAACTCATATAATCAATCCTTTCTAACTCCCTTTATTAAGATGTTCCATGATTCCCTATGAGGTGCATACAAGTTATAAACCCAATTTCTTCAACAGGTGTGTGTTTGGTGATTTTTGGCTAGAAGGCATTGACAATTTGAAATAAAGTTAGTCCAAATTGAGATGTGCTGTAAGTATAAAATACACACCTGATTTTCATATACTTATTTGAAAAAGAAAATTTTAAGCATATCATAATTTTTGTATTGATCATAATGATAATACTTTGATATATTGATAAATATATTATTAAAAGGAAATTTACTTGTTCTTTTTTTCTTTTAAAACTATAACTACTAGAAGATTTAAAATGATTTATGTAACCTGCATTTTATTTCTTTTGAACAACACTGGTTTATAATGTCCCAAGAAAGGTCAATCCTTGGCAATTCTGACCATGGGAAGCTTACTATTTTTTTTTTTTTCTTTAAAGGAGTTTATTAGTCAGATTAGGACATGCTGCACTGTGGTAACAAATAACTCCCAAGTCTCTGTGGCTTAACACAGCAAAAGTTTATTTCCCTCAAATATACAATTCATTGTGGATTTGGACACCTCACCAGGGCTGCTATTCTCCATATGGAGGTTCAGGGATCTAGTGAAATCTTTATCTCTGCATTATCACCAGGTTATGTTGGGGAGTGGTCTGGAGGTTCTGGCACAAGTAAATAAGTTCTATGTTCCAGGCCAGATCTAGTCACATGGCTGTGGTTAACTACAGGGCAAGGAGAGCTCACAATTCCTTACATCTTTTTCTTATACCCAGATGAACTTTAAAACAAAGTTCAAATTTTGTTTGAAAGCAGTGTGCAATTGGAATAAATAGAAGAAAAATTTCAAGATCATTGATATTTTTAAGTTGGTTGTCCATCTATATCGATGCATCTATTTCCATCTCTCTTTATATACATATACATATACATACTCGTATATACATACATGCGTACTCATATACACACTCACACATATGTATATATGCATACATACACACAGGCATGTATTACTTTATTTAACAAGGTTTCATAACATTAAAAACAAATGTGATCCTTGAGATTTCATTAGTTAGAATCCTCCCATCTGCAGGAGGGATTCCTAAAATGCAGGCGAACTTGCCTTTATCTTCAAAGGTTTCCTCCTAGCATCAGAAAAGTTGTTTGTAGTAAGCCCAGGGGAGGGAGGAGGGTCTGACAAGCTTTCTCCTCCCCTTTTGTGGCTGAACCGAGAAGGCTTCTAGTATAACTAATTTTACCAATATAGATCAGTAGGTTAATTTCTGAAGGAGGCAAGCCTATGGCTGTGTGGGCTATAAGGAAGAGGGGGGAGTCAGCACTTCATATCACTCTCCCGCCCTCTTTTCTCTCCTCTCTCTCCAGGGTCTGCCACTGCCCTCAGACTGCTAGCCCCCAGCGCACAGCCTAAGAGAAAGGAGCTGTCCGTTCAGTACCAGGACCACGTGCAAGCTGCCCGCCAAAACACAAAGAACTGAAATATTAATTAAAAAAAGCCAATCTGCTCAATCCTCCGCCCGCAGGCAGGCTCTAACGGAAAATCGCATATGCTTTCCCTTTCTCCTCAATAAATCTTCATGTGGGCATTAAAATACCTAAAAGGATTAGTCATTAAATGCTTGTACATTTGGCTTAATTCGCAAGAAACTGTATGTCACAGGGTTACATCAGAACTGCAGTTTAATCTAATTTGCAGTATTTGCGTAAATGCTTTATTTCTTCTGCTGATTGTTACAGAGGATAATATTAATATCCCAAGTGTCCAGAGGGAGAAGGTTAACACACCAGCACGGAAATGAGCTTCATGCTGACTGATGTATAAAAATATCAAAGCTTCTTTTAAGGTAAAACACAAAGAAGAATAAATGTAAGTGTGGCTTTTCCTCCTCAAGCTGCATTTATTATTATTATTTATTATTTGATCCTCAGGTAATAAGGAAAATGCTTTTTTTGAGAAGGATTTTTGCACTTCAGTTGGTATGCTGTCTTACATATTGCATTCAAAAGCTGTCTATATGGAAACAGTGAAACAACTCTTCAAGGGATTTTATTGCAGAATCATTCTTATTTTCTTCTGAGACATTTCTGTTGTAGCAACAACATCCAGTCCAGTTATATGAGCCATCCCTTTCCCCACCCCCTGCCAAACATTTCTTCTTTCACTGAACTACTAGAGCATGCACTGTTGTCTGTATTATGCATCTGCATCTGGCCCTGATAATTTACCTTTTGGTGCTCCTACTTATTTTTGTACACAGTTCTTATAATTTTACTGGACAGTAAGTCCCCAGGCAAAAGGGATCAAAACCCCAACACTATCTAGAAAAATAATTTTATTTATTAAATACATGTTTATTGATTAACTACTCTGTGTGAGCCCTCTGCTGGTTTTTACTCATAGTATATTTTCTGAAATTATTTTTTGTTTACATATTTGGGACACCTCCCAAATTAACAAAAGAAGCCCTTAATTTGGGTTAATTCTTGCTTTCTTTTGCCAGAATGCTCATGGAATACAAGCTATTGTATTTATTAAATGCATTTTTTTAAAAAAAATCACTTTGCATCAATTTTAGTAGAATTCATTTTTAAGAATTCAACAAGATACTCGAACATGAAGTCAACGTTTGATTGCCCAAACTTTATCTACTGGGAAAAAGTAGCCTTAGACAAGAGTCCATTTCAATTTAGGTTTTCCCTTTGTCCATGACGTACTGTATGACATCGACAATTGGTTAGCTGTAAAGACTCTATTGATATATTACACAGGTGGTGAAAAAAAGAAGATAAATGCACAATTTGAGGCATTCCTTGGAACAGAAGAAGTTTTTTAGGGGGTTCAAAATAACAGCATTTAAAATTGAGCCAATGTGCATTATTATATATAATAGATGAGTGAATGTCTGTCTATTGTGATAAAAAGGGCACATTGTGGTAAAAAGCTCATTTACAGAGTTAGAAGTTTTTTCTGTTCCTGGTTCAGTCACTAATTTTCACACCCATAGCAAATCTCTTGGTCTCTGATCCTCATCTCTTATGTTAAGGAGGTATATCAGATATCTTTAAGATTTCTTCATGTTCTGACCTTCTATGAGTCTAACTGAACATCTTCAACTTCTGAAGTTTTCATTCCATGTCCTATCATGACATTCTTTTTTAAGTTAAAAGGTGTCTTCTTTGGGATGCCTGGCTGGCTCAGTTGGAGGAGCATGCGACTCTTGATCTCCAGGTTGTGAGTTCAAGTCCCACACTGGGTGTAGAGATTACTTAAAAATAAAATCTTAAAAACATGGTGTCTTCTTTGAGTCACTCTTTTTAGTTTGTTTCAAATATGGATAAATAATATGGAAATTTTGGTCAACAATCAGAACTGAAATCATCAGATTATTTCAGCTTTTACTTATTTTCTCTGACAATTTATGGTTTATTTGTTATTTTTACTCCCATCTCCTTTATCTTGTATTATTACTGAATAATGAATTCTTTGTCAAAACATAAATGATTATTCTTGCTTTCTTAAAGTTATTCAGGGTCTTGATGATTTATTTATCATCAAAGTTTTGTTTTTATTTGAAGAGACTGATTATATAAAATTAAACTGATTCTGGTACTCAAACCTAGTATTTTGCCCTCTATTAGATGTAAGTTTAACATGTTAATTCTCAATAGTTTAATCAAATTCTAAAAAATTAAGTAAACACCTATTTTATTTATACCTAATACCTCATTAGATAGTAGGAAGGCATGAGGAAGTGTATAAAGCATAATTTTCAGAATCTGGGGAACTTACAATCCAGTTGAGGAAATAATACTCACAGGTAAAATCAATTATATGAATGGCAGTCAATTATATGAATGGCAAAATGTAACAGATGTGACATAATAACATGGGGCAGAATGGTTTAGGTTAGTTTTCTGGGACTTGGTGAAGAGGGGTATTTTAAAACAACATGGTCATAGCCTAAGCATTGATATATGGCATTAAAAATCAAAGTTACATATCATAACAATCAAAATAAATCATAATAAAGAATCATAATAATTAATTCACATTTTCTACCTCTAACTCTTATTGGACAGATAATTTTTTCTCCCATTTTTATACTGGAACATGGGTATCATTTCTATTTTGTCCTTTACATTAAGCCTTTCTCTTTTCAGGAAAATCTCATGTTTTCTTTGCTCTAAGGAGGGAAATTATACTCACATTCAAAGCATAAACCCCAGCTTCCCATGGGACTGCTTGGATGGTAACTGGATAAGAGAATTACATTAGGGTAGAAGTGTGGGTCATACCATATCAAACCAAAAACATGAGGCTAGAGACAAGTTTGGTGAATTTTCCTTGTATCAGATCATTTTCAGGCCAGCTCTACTATTTAGTCTTCCTCAGATAAGGATAATATTCTTGCCACTGAACAATAAATTGAATTTTTTCTAAAACAATAATCTAGCAGAGTACCACCCACTCAGGAATTAGATGTGATCTGGGCTGAATTGAGATAAATAACTCCTAATTAAATTAATGACAATTCAAATACGTGAACCATAAAATTGATTGTATGAGCTTTTAAGTTAAGGATACTGCTTTTTAGCAAGTGCATCATTTCTAATGCACTGGTAGTTCTAGGGAGGGAAGTTTTGGGGAAACATCTACAAGACTATTTAATATCATCTGTTGTCTACAAAAATACATAGCATTTACATCTAATTTGTATTTTTAACAATCATTTTGAGAAAGTTCTTGCTATGACAAACACTTTTTTTTGCTAATATATTCTGTCCATTACATTTGATACATATTTACAAACTCTGGAAAGAGAATTTAAGGTAATAGATGCCATTATAATTTAAAAATATACGTTATGTGTTATATAATGGCTTTGCTTAAATAATGTTTGAGCTGTAGTCTTAAATTTCAAAGTATGTGGAATGTTCAGTATAGACCCAGAATACATATATAACAACTTATGACCTGAGTCCAAAAATGTAATAATACATCATATAGAGATTTTAAAACTCCATCAAGAAGTCTGTGTGTGTTGCTTATCCTTGAATCTAAGCTGATTTTAGTTATTCTTTTCAGCTAATAGAATGCTGTGGAGGAGATACTGCATGACTTACGAAACCAGAAAAGCTTCCATCCTGTCTGTGGGCTGGGATTCTTGCTTTGGAACATTTTTTTTTTTTTTTAGAAAGTTGAGGTGGGGGGGATTCTTGTTTTGGAACTTTTTTTTTTTTTTTTTAGAAAGTTGAGGTGGGGGAAGAGGAAAAGATAATCTTAAGCAGGCTCCATGCCCAGCCCAGTGCAGAGCTGAGGTGGGCTCGATCTGATCTCACAACCCTGAGATCATGACCTGAGCTGAAATCAAGAGTCATCCAGCTTAACTGACTGAGCCACCCAGGCACTCCACTTTGGAGCTTTTTATTTTCTTGTTCAGCCTAAGAATTCCTATATTATTCTAAAAAAAAGTTAAAGTAGGGAAGAAGCTATAAGTGATGCTAGAGTTTTGTAGTATTCTCCAGACAAAGTTTTATAGTTTAAGGTGGTCATTTTTTTTGTTTCTTCTTGTTTTTGCATGTTTGTATGTCTGTCTTTCCTTTGATGCCCTTCCCTAGATATATTAAAGTCCTTATACCATCCTCAGCCTAGGTGAAGGTGAACATAACAATATGACTATCTTTATGAGGTTTAATACTACTTTTAAGCTATTTGGTTTAAGAGCTGACTGAGGTGGTGACTGCCATGGTGTCCCACTCCAGTGTGCCTTTCTTGGGAAATAAACAGACCTATATTTGCCTTACTCAGTTCCCACAGAAATGCAGTTCTTAATAATGATTGGTTTGGCACATAATATGTTCTAGATACTGTGCTAACTATATATATAGTCTTTTTATTTATCACCAAAATTCTATGAAGTATTCATTATTGTTTTCCATGACTCATAAATGAGGAAATTGGCTTAAAGAGATTAAGTCACTTGCCCAAGGTGACCTGTATAGTAAAGACAGGAGCCAGGATTTAAACCTGTCTTACTCCAGAGTTTGGGATTGTTTCATTTTCTTAGAATCTTGTCAAGCAACACACACACACACACACACACAGACACACACACACACACACAGAGCCATTGGTATAGCCATTATGAAAAATAGCATGGAGGTTTCTCAAAAGAGTAAAAATAGAATTACCATATGATCCAGCAATACCATTTGGGTATATATCCAAAGGAAATAAAATCCTACCTCAAGGAAATATATGCAGCTCCATGTTTTAGCATTATTCATAATAACAAGTTATGGAAACAACCTAAATGTCTATCAGTGGGTGAATAGATAAAGAAAATGTAGGGTGTGTGTATAGAAAGTGTATATATATGTATATATGGAATTTTATTGTATATATTCCATTGTATGAATTATAATTATTATATTAATATAATATGATGTAATACAGTATTATTCAGCCTTAAAAAAGAAGGAAATCCTGCCATTTTGACAACATGATAAACCTGGAGGACATTATACTAAGTAAAATAAGCCAGGCATGGAAAGACAGACACTGTATATCACTTATATATTGTATCTGAAGAAAAAAACAAAGAAGAACTCATAGTTTCAGAGTGTAGAATGATGGTTACTAGGAGCTGGGGTGGGGAGGTCATGGGGAGTTATGATTTAATGGGTCTAGAGTTTTAGTTTTGCAAGATGAAAAGTATTTTGGAGATAGATGATGATGATTGCACAATATGAATGCATTTAATACCACTGAACTGTAAACTTGAAAATGGTTAAGATACTAAATCTTCTTATGCATATTTTACCACAATAAAAAAATGGAAAAAGAAGAAAACATTTTAAAAAGAAATTGTACATTTTCCATATTCTTGCTTAACCACTCATATGGTAGTCATCACTTAGCTTCTACCAAGCAGAGGAAAACACTATCCCAAGTGTGAAAGAACAATGAGATGGCAAAAACCATGGTCTGAATGACCACACTGAAAGACTTGCTCCAATAGCACGAGCCACTTTTCATGTGGACTATTATGTGTGAGAGAAATAAACTACTCTCATCAAAGCCATTGTATTTTTATATTTATTTGACACCATGGTTTAGTCTATAAAATAGTCAATTCAGTCCTTTAAGGTCAGTTTTATTACTGAGAAATTAAATGATTGAGAGGAATTAAATGATTATTCTAAGATTACACAGATCTATCTGCCTATCTTCAAATTCCATGCTTGTTCTACTCCAGCATACCAGTTCCAGACACAATGGGAAGAGTCCTAGGAGCTACAGTGAAATAGATTTTGGGAGCTTGCTGAAAATCAGACATATATAGTCTCCATGTAGAAGCTGTCTGGGAGCTTTTCTTGTATACTTAGTTCAGACCCATCAACATATTCTGAGAACTTTGTGTGTGATAGGTATTTTGCTGATCATTGGGATTAAAAGGTGAGTAAGATCCAGCCTCTGTCTTTGGACTGCCATGTCAGTCGCGGTTATGTCAGGAAAGGAAATTCAGGTAAGGTGATGCAAATAATGAGACTTTCATGAAGGGACTATTTGTAGAGTTGTGGCTAGGGTTAAAGGAATGAAGGATGTTGAGTTACCCAAGGGAAAACAATCAGTAGATATAATAGTAGGAGACCACTGCTAAGACTGAAGGGGAAAATCAAGGAACTAGTGTTATTAGAGACTGGTGAGAGCTGAGTCAGATAGAAGGGGGCTCTGAGCAGGAGCTGAGCTGCAGCTTCTTCTGATGAAGACATTGTGCCATTGTTGCCACCCACTGACCAATCCAAAGGGAAAAATAAATGGCCACAGAGTCCAGATTATAGGGTGAGCCTACTGGGGTACAGAGAAGGGCATAGAAGGGTGGAGAATAATCTTTTTGTTACCAGAGGAAGCTAATTGAGAAAAACTAGCACAGGACTTTTATAGTCTATTTTAAGAGGTGGGAGTGGGGCAGGGACCAAATGTGTTGATAGACAGAATGTAATTTTAAAAATGTATTTTAAGTCTTTAACTTTACCTAAAATCTACCCTCATTACTGCATAAAATAGATACACAGGCTTCCAGTGGCCTATTGAACTCAGTAAGTCATGGTGGAAGAAGCATGTCAAGGGAGAGCTATCCACTACTTATTTAGTTTAATGTTAGATGACCAACTATTACTATTTTATTAAGGTAGTTACAACTAGGAGTTTGTATGTCATGGTTCCCTCAGAGATTGCCAGATACCACAGCTAGCATATGTCATACCTTGATATCTTTCCTGAAAAGCCCAAGTTTCTCATTGTTCACAGAATGGTGCAACTAGTCAAGATTCCTTGTAACAAGCAACCCAAACTGATTGTAGCGACCTATGCAGAAAGGAAGTTATTAAAAAGATTTTGAGTGGCTCACTGAATTGCCAGAAGATTGGGTAAATTGACTTGGAGAACAGGCAAGGTAAAGGAGCCAAGAAATGTGAACCTCAGGCACAAATCATGGCTTAGAACCATTCTGCTGAGGGCAAGACTACCTCTGCTTATTAAACACTGGAGCCTATCTTGAACCATTGTTACTACCTCCAACATGCATTCTCCACCACTCCTGAGTTTTCTTCTACTAGACGTTCTGGGAATCAGACCTGGAAGAGCTGTGTCTGATTGGCCAGTACTAGTACATGTGTCCTACTTAGCTGTAACAGAGGCCAAAAATGCAAGTATCCAGATTTTTAGTTCTCCGCCCCCACCAGGGGACAGATTCTTCCTCCTACCAGGACCTGCAAAATAAGGAATTCTTAAAATCTAGACATAAGATTAAAATATTGGGGGTCATGCATGTTAATTTCACCTGGGTATCCATTTTGCATCTATATCTTATATATAATAAAATCTATTATATACATATTATATTTATATACATATATACTGATAAAATGGGTAATACAAAAAAACTCTGTCTTAGGGGGAAAGGACACTGACAATTATTGACTGATGTTCTCCCAACTCTAAATGTAATATTGATCTTCAATGATAAGATAACTTATTTAAAAGATCAAAAAGGTAACACTGGTATAGAGTAAATGAAATCATTTAACACTTATATGAGTGCCTACATCTAAGCAAAGAGAGAAATACAAATCATGCATCCCAAGGCTTTCTTAGAAGGTCTAACATATGATTAATAACACTTTATAAATTTCATCTTAAATCTCCAAATTAGATTCAACAACTGTATGGATTTAGTTTTAGACCAAACACATTATAAAATTCATACTGTTTAATGTGACATTTCAGCAGCTATGCCTCTTAAAAGGACCTTATTATCAATACAACAGCAAAATTTCATTGTTTTCCAACTCAAAATAATTTACGAAGATGTAGCTTTTCCCATGTTTTCTTACAGATTTGGGACTGAAACCAGGACTTGGACTCCATGTCCGTGTTTATTTTCCTTTTGATTTGTTTGAAGAGTAATTATTAGTACAATTTTTCTCTGTCTGAAGAAGGCACAACTTGAGTTACATCCCCCATCTCCTTGCAATATTGGCTATAATCACACCAATAATAAGAAAATCTGGTGTATTTTGAATAGGGTAGACAATGCTGGGACTTTTAAATTTCATTTTGAGCTGACACTGAAATACAGAGAGCAGCTTAATTGTGGACATAATATGTCAGAAAAATTTCGTGTTTAATTTTCCTGTAGAGTAACAAGGATTTCTGCTTTTGAATAATGATTCGGGAGTGATTTGCTGATTGGAGAGACAATATGCTTCAAACATGTTATTCAAGATTGGAACAATTTTCAGAGTCCAGTCTTAAATTATTTCTGAGAATGTCCTGTGGAAGAAAAATGAATTAGAAAGGATCTGATAAGGGAACTTCATTTACATCCCATGTACAACAGAGAACCTGTTGAATGACATTTAAAAGAGGATTAAAGCTGATTTCTTACAAGCTCTAGGATAATCAGATTTCTAAGCTAAAGCAGAATTAGGACTTCCAATTCATTTACAAAGTAACTGATGTCATTGACCAGAGGGCCCAGCGTGATGCAGTTGCTTCGGGATCCCTCTATCCTTTGATCTCTTTCAAGACTTGCTTCTTTCCAATATTTTTTAATGAGAGGGGGCTATGTGTTGTTGTTTTGTGTTGCTGCTATTATTGATATACAAACTTTAGAATGGTATTTTATAGTCAAGACAAATTAGGCCATGCCATGGTTCCTCAAGCTCTATTACATTTACTTGAATAGTATAGATATTTCCTATAATGAGTATTAATTTAAAGACATAAACACAATGTTGAGCAGAGCATATTCTTTAAGTGAGTAACAGTATGACCATTTTCATGATATCAATGTGATGTGCACTTTTGAGATCATGCCACTCTCCTTTTGGAAACTCTAGATACTGGGGTTTATTGGATCTCCTTGGGAATAGCCTGATGTTCCCATTATACTTTCCTTCTGTATTTATCAAATTTGACTCTGTGAAAAGCAGATTTTGAGTATGATTTCTGGGCTATGAGAGACAATGAGAGTCTTTCCCCACACTATTCTTTTTTTTTTTTAATTGAGATATAATATTGTGTTAGTTTAAGGTATGTGATGTGTTGGTTTGATACATTTATATGTTGCAATATGATTGCCATGCTAACATTATCTAATACTTCTATAATGTCACATGATTATCATTCCTTCTTTGTGATGAGAAGTGAAGATAAAGTGTCTTAGCAACTTTAAGTTTATGATATAGTATCTTTGACAGTAATCACTGTGCTGTGCACTAGATCTCCAGAAATTATTTATCTACTAGTTGAAAGTTTGTACCATTAAACTACACCTCCCTAGTTCTGCCACCCCCTTACCCCTTGGTAACCACCATTCTAGTCTAGTCTGTTTTTACAAGTTATTTAGATTCCACATATAAGTGATACATAGTATGCGCCTTTGTCTGACTTATTTTACCTAGCATAATGCCCTCAAGGTCCACCCATGTTATTGCAAATAGCTGGATTGCCTTCCCACACTACTCTTTCTTTTAAAATTCTTCTCACCTTCGATATCAGTTGGTGTGATAGTTAAGATTATTGTTCAACATATATTCACTCTCTTCTCTTCTTACTGAGGGTAGAGTATGCCTTACTGCCCCCATTTAAGGTCATCTTTGGCCATGTGACTTGCTTTGGCCCATGGAATGTTATAAAAGTCTAAAACATGCTTTCATAATTTTGCTTGGCTCCTGGATTTCTGCCATTTCCATGAGAATATGTCCTGGTGCTGTCCCTCAGCCCGACCCCAGAATCAGACTCATGGAACAGACTTAACCTAGCCCTTGTCTTAGAGTCACCTCTGGCTGAGTCTGGCTGAAATCAACGAAACTTCAACTCTTGTGAACAAGAAAAACAAGTACTTGTTGATGTAATCCATCAAGAATATGAGGTTATTTGTTATGCAGCATTATTGTGGCAATAGCTGATTATACAGAGGGGAAAGTCATTGATCAAGACAAGGAAAAAGAATTTCCAGGGTATAACTGAATTGTTAAGAAGACACTGGGGTATCATTTTATTATTTTGAGAGTAAATTGCTTATTTTACATTATTGTGGATGATATTTAAAACTAATTGAGCCCCTCCTATATATCCTGAATTGTGCTAAATGCTTTACCCAGAGTATCTCATTTAATTTACACCATAACTCTGAGAGGTAGGCCAGGTTATTACAACTTTGGAGCTAAGGAAACAATTGCAGTTCTTTTATGGCACGTGATGGATCCAGGATTCAAACATAGAAGAGGCAAGTAGACTCAAAGCCCATCTCTTGACATTGACATGATAAAGAAACACTTCTTTGGGTGAGACAAACAGCCCATTGTGTCCCATCCTGACACACTGACAGGAAGGCAAAATAGTATTTTGTGTGAAAGCATCACTGTCTTTATTTACTTTCACCTAAAAAACTCAGAGATATAAAACCGATTTCCTGTATCTAGTTATATGTTTATTATTTTGATCTCTTTTCAATGTATATGTCTATATCTCTTATTTATGCAACTACTTGATGCAATCTGTCTGATAAATTCACTATTCACAAAGGTGATTTGTTTACCCTAAAAATATCTCCTTCAAATTTCATGGTTTAGGTCCTGGTTGTGAAAATTTCAGATTTGGTGGAAGTCTAATTGACCTTACTCATAGCTTTAGCACAAGTTACAAACATTGTTACCTTCTCAAATTTTATTCTCCTAAGGTTCCTCCATCTCTCTAGTTAATTATCTTCTGTCCAATTTCCACTAAGTCCCCCCCTTTTTTTTTCAGGGAGTAGTCCTTATTTTGCATCAGAGTTAAGTAGTACTTTCAATTTTGTTTCCAGTTGCCCTTCTGGAAATCTCCAGGATTATTCTGAACCTTCAGGCCTTGGCCTTATCATCTTCGGGGATGTGCACTCTTTAGAGAGACTTCAGCTCACCTTCTGAGTTATTCAGCAGCACTTAGGTCACATTTCACCGATGGTACTTTACTTTTCCTAAAATAAGCTTTCCATCAAATTACAGTGAGTCCATTTTGCAGTTCTCTCTGTGGTAAGGATGCTTAGATTACAAGATTTTGTTGGCTTGATAATGCAAATATTGAAGGATTATCCATATATGTTACAGCTACTTTTGAAACGTTCCTGACAAATGCCACGTAATAGGAGGATTGTAAGCATGTCCTTGCCAAAGTGTATGTTTGATGGTGGTGGTGAGGTGTAGAGTAAAAGTGAACAGTGTGCTTGGCTACAATCTTCTTTTAGCCATGACAAACACAAGAGAGGACACATAAATATGGTAGTAGTCAGGTGATTCATGTTTCCTCAGGCCAATCAAAAAAAATAATATACAATCTAAAGCAGAGCAAAATCTAGCATTGTTGGTTAGATTGGGGGCTGGGATTTGGTTGAGGATAGGATCTGTTAATTATGATTTATCTGACTTCTCATTGCTTCAGTGGGAATGTGTTGGATAGTTTACATAGTGATGAAGTAGGCCTTCCAAAGTGTCAATGTAGAAAGTAACAAGATACACGCGCACACAAACACACATGCATGCATGCGCACGCACACACACACACACACACAGCCACTCATACATACTTGGCCTGAGTTCCCTGCCAACTGGACTACTAATATAGATGTTTATTCCTTGGAGCCAGCTTTTCACAAATTTGTGATTTGGGTGGGGTCCAAGGGCTCAAGACCAATCATGTGAGAATATCATTACTCTAGATAGATTTTATTTTCATCCCCTTTCTTGGCTTATCAGAAGTGCAAACAGAGAGACTAATAAGTCTGAAAAATCCATTTTCATCCATCTTAATGGTAAATGTAACTTTTACATTTAATATTTTATATTCGTAAGAAAGGCTCACAGCCTTATATGAAAATATGGGGGATGTGACATCCATTATATGGCAGTTTGTCATGGAATGGAGGCTAGAACAATAGTTCAAGGTTTTTACTTCATCTGCCAGTGGAAATGCACAGGGATATTACCAAAAGCTAGAAAGGAGAAATTATTTCTTCTATTCAGAAAAGGAAGCACTGTGGAGGTTGGAGAAATGATTCTCAGGGTGATTTTTAGTCCTGTTCTCACTTTAATTGGGACTGGTTTTGGGTACAGCAAGAGGTTACACACACATAATGATGGTTTTTGTGCAAGGGTATGTAAAAACATTCTTATACTGATTCCTTTTTCTAGGAGCAGCAGGGGCCTTGGATCATCTTTTCTCTGTCACTCAGGTTTATGACTAACTAGAGAGGAAAACTCTGTAGGAACTAAAGGGACACTCTTCTCCCTTCCTCATCTCTCCAGGGAGACCTTCAAAGAGCAGAAAGTCAAAACCACTGGATATCTACTATTTATTTTTATAACTGTTGCTAATTTCTGCCTGTGACCATGGACCTTATATCCTTCCTTTCATCTTCCTGGATGACGCACCCCTGGACAATACTCTGAAAAGAAGGAGAGAGGGTGCTTTGATGGGTAAATGAAAAACCCCCATCTACTAAACAATAGATTCAGCTACATCTTTGAAAGGGAGTAATACAATGTCCGGAGGAAGGGTAAATCACTAAAACAAACAGAGGCAGCAAGTCACTTTCTGCTTCCTAAAAATTTCAATTGGCAACCCCCATTTTGAGCAGCTTGACTGCAGTTCAAGAGCTCATTTGAAACCAGGAGAGTTTGGCCTTCTGGATTAAGAACTAATTTCAGAGTTCTTTTTTTTTTGTTGTTTAACCATCTTTCTTTGTTTTCCTAAATCTCTCCAGACTTTGCTGAACTTCAGTTCTCCACTGTCATTCTAGCAGCTTATATTCAGAAGCTTCCTTCCTGGCTAAGAAATCATCAGAAGGTGGCCAAACACCTTCCCTCAAAAAAATAATGATTGCATTTCTTTTTATTTAACGTTTACTTACAAGATATGATGAGACGCTTCTAACCAAGTGACCACCTTCTCAATCCTTAACACCCAGGGTGCAGTTAAAAATTTGAATTCAACTATTATTGTGTTCATGACTTTTGTTTTTTGGACCCTTTACTATTGAAAAGGTTAAATATCCGCAGTAGTAATTAAATAAGATAATTCAGGAAGACAGTGTTGAAGTAGCAAATGCCCTTCCATAAAAAAAAACAATGAAATGAGTAAAAAAGAAAGTCTTCAGTTTTACTCTACTTAGTGGCCAAATCTTTTTCTTGCAGAAAGTTATATATGTGGGAAAAAAGTTTTCAATTGCTTAAGAAAGCACTGTGATTGTGATATGACAAATGGTTTAGATAGTAAATTGTAAAAACACTTTACTAAATAATAATATATATAATACACTAGAGGAAGGGAAATTCCATTTACTAATTCCCTACTGTGCATGTAAGAGGTAGGTCTTATATGTTCAGTGTGTTATCGAGTTTTATTTTCTTAGTTGGTGAAGATAAAATTCAAATTAGACTTAAAGTGCTTCCTCTTCTTCCTACGTCTTCCTGCAACAGAGAAATGAATAAATTCCTGCTTGTCGGTAGCAAAGATGAACAATCATTAATTCTGTGAAATTTTCATCTGTTAACATTCTCATTCTCAAGACTTTTTTTCAAACTATTGTAAGTATGTTAGTAATATCCAATTGTTGCCAAAAGGTTTATGTACTCATTATGAACAACTCTTATTTATTAATTGTAGAAAGACTTCAGAGGCCTCTCCACGAATGTTGGAGGCATTTGAAAGTAAGTTTCGTTTCTCAAAAATTATCTCTAATACTGACTGTGTGTTATGGTGACTTCCTTTCTTTCAGTTCATTCACTAGCTATGTAAGATCCTACTATGTTTCAGAATAGAGCAGGAAAGGAGGAGAGACACTGCTGGAGGTTGGTGGGGAGGGGTTGAAATTTTAGATAAGTAGGACAAGGAAGATCTTATTGAGTTGACATCTGAGTAAAGGCCTAAAGTAAGGGAGGGAGCAAGCTACATGGGAGAGGAATGTGATAGGTTGTGCAACGCAGCAGGTGCCAAGGCCTGAATTGGAATGTACCAGGGGTGTTCAGAGGACAGCAAGGGGATCATTGTGGTTGAGTGGGACAAAGCAGGGGAGAATGGAGGAAGTCAGGGGAGTTCCAAGGAGCCTGACGATTTTGATGAGGCTTTTATTTTTTATTTTTTCTTGTGCTTTTACTTTGAGTGAGATGAGACCAGATTGCAGAATTCTGACCTAATTTGACATAGAGGGATCATTCTGGCTGCTAGTTGAGAGTTTTCTTGAGACAAACACAGGCAAAAGAATGAGCTATTGCAATAGTTCAGATGGGAGAAGATGGTGGCTTGAGCCGGACAGGTGAAGGTGAAGTTGTGAAAGACGGTTGTATTCTCGATATAGCTTACAGCTGTATCAGATAGGATTTGATTACAGACATGAGAGAAAGGAAGAATTCAAGAACAACTCCCAAATTTTTGGCTTGAGAAATTGGAATTGTTGAGTTATAATTATTCAGATTGAAGTAGAGATTTATGACTTTTATTTGAGGATGTACTGAGTTTCAGAGGCCTATCAGACTTCAAAGTGGAGATGTTAAGAAGGCAATTGGATATACAAGTTTGGATATAGGGAGTTTGGTTGGTCCTTGCATTATAAATTTGGTATAAATTTTGGAATTATGAGCATTTTGATGATTTAGAAATCCCTGGATCTGGCTCAGGTAACACAGAGAAATAGAAAAAGAGAAGTCCCAAGCCTCAGCTCTGGTGTTCACCACTGTTTATTTAGAGTCTGGGAAGAAGAGGAGAGATCCATAAAGGAGGTTGAGGACGAATATCGTGAGGTAGGTATGGATATGGAAGCAACCTTAGTGTCACCATTTGCAACAACATGGATGAACTTGGAGGGATTATACTAAATGAAATAAGTCAGACAGATAAAGACAAACACCATATGATTTCACTTATATGTGCAATCTAAAAAGCAAGACAAATGAAGGAACAAACCAACAAAATAGAAATAAATATAGAGAACAAACTGGTGATTGCTAGAGAGGAGGGGATAGGAGGGATACATGAAATAAATGAAGAGGATTAAGAAGTACAAACTTCTAGTTATAAAATAAGTAAGTCATGGGAATGAAAAGTAAAGCAGAGGGAATAGTCAATAATATTGTACTAATGTTATATGGTGACAGATGATAATTATACTTACCGTGGTGAACATAATATATAGAATTGTCAAATCACTGTGCTGTGCACCTGAAACTGATAAAATATTGTATGGCAATTATAGTACAATAATAAATTAAAAAATGAAATTGGGCAGTGGTTAGAGGGAGAGGTGGGGTCAAGAGAGAGTTTTTGTTGTTGTTTCAGTTTTTTTTAAGATGAGAGAAACAATAGCATGTTTGTGCACTGATGGAAAAGATCCAGTGGAGAGAGAGAATCCATGTGATTCAATAGAGCGCGAGGAGAATTCCGGAAGGAATGATTATTCTTGTATTGATGTAGAGGATGGATCTGTTGTATAGGTGGATTTGTTGACTTGCCCAAGAACATAAAAAGTTCATTCCTAATAGCAATAGGAAAACTTACCATATGGTACAGATGCTGATAAGGATGCATATGGGAGCTTGTGAATGTTCTCTTTTGAAGCAAGTATGAGGTAGGAAGTGTTGGAAGATTAGAGGATAGAAAATGAAGTCTGAAATAGACACCTATGAGTGTAGGGAAATATGAGCTAGGGAAATATAGTATGATTTCCAGGCAACACTGAGGACCCCCAAGGCTCTTGGTCATGTCTTGGAAGTGAGGTCAGTCAACGTGCTTTTCTTCCACAAGCTTTTCTCCAGCCTGGATTAGCTGTTCAGATTAATTATTAAAAACATTTAATTTTTTTCATGCTAAATGTTATGTACTGGGGATATAAAAATGATGAAGAAACAGTACTGCCCCAGAGAAGCTCCTAGTCTACTGAATTTAAAGGACCTGTAAACTGATGATAAAAAAAAGTGTTGTGACAATTTCTATAGTAGTTGTACAAAGTATGTTCATGCCATAACTTTACACTGAATGGAACTCAGTCTTTTACATACCAATTGGTCATAGCAAAGTTTAAAAAAAAAGATCTTTAGGGAATATTTATTCACTTTGATATTTGGCATGTCTGTGCAAAATGAATCTGTGGTATTTGTAAATGATTGCAAAGTATGCACTTTAGGGAAATTGTTAGAATTATGGAAAATCAGAGCTGGAATGAAACAAGACTCATTCCTTAATTTTCCAAATGAAGAAACTGGATCTCAGACAAGGAAGGCAAATGGTATAAAAGGACATGCCTGGTTACTCAGCCTAGGGCTCTTTCCACTTCACCACTTATTATCTCCAGACCAGGACTTCACTCAACCCAAGGCTCTGTGGTCATTCTTACTTATTATTCTAACTGGAATTGGCACTATCCTAATTTGTAAGACTTTCCACCCTTCTGTGGTTTGAGAACAGAAATTGCTCTGGTATATTTCAGAGGCTAAACTCCAAAAGAACTAAAGCAACCCAGAGGTGAAAAGGAGACAAAAGAAAAAAACAAAGTGAAAAGCTCCTCAGGGAAGAGTTACTACAGGGGATTTAAATTTTCTCTAAATTTCTGCCTTTTCTTCATACAACATGTAATTGGTGAAGGTCTATTATTTATCACCAGGCATATAGAAAATTACAGAAGAAGGTCCTCACCTTTGAGAAAATTAAAATCATTGGACCAATAGAACCTGCTTTTCTGTCCTTTCTGTCTTTATTCCTTTTGTGGTCTCCTCCATTCATATTCCAGACTTACAGAAACTCATAGCATTCTGTGTAATGAAACTAGTCAGCAACTTTCTCCTTAAATTTCTGAAAATATCAACTGGGTTTGGGTAAACAAGACGTATGAAAAAGAGGAAAGACTTTTTTCCTAAAGGACATAGTAAAAACTCATAGTCCAACTAGTCCAGTTACTCAATTAGCTGACTAACTATTAAATCAACATTTGTGTGTCTATAATATGCCCTGAATTGTTTGGGAAGCTAACATATATGTATCAATGGGGCCTATGCATATAATACATAAAACATAAAAATTGATGGTTAATCATAAGTTTATGTTGGTAAAGAATATTTCTTAAAAAAATTTTCTGTTCACATACTTAAATAAGAATATTTGGTTTCTATTTTTTGCATCATATACTGCTTGCTAATAAAATGAAGATAAGCTCAAAATGTGTGTGTGTGTGTGTGTGTGTGTGTACACTCACACATGGTAAAGGAGCAGTGACAATGTAGTCGATGACGTAGTCTGGTGTTTGGGAGTGAAGGCTACTGGGAGTTAGACGGGACAAGGACAGATTGGGGTACAAAAAATCCCTTTTTAATGATCATAAACAAATAACAGGATGAGATGTTTATTATTATTATTTATTTTTGACTTGGGTTTCCATCTTTACAGTCAAAACAAGAAAATTGGAAAACCACATCCATCTTGCACCATTATTCTTGCTTTTTCCTACTGGTGAACAATCTTCCCTAGTTCTCCATTCCTTTAATTGGTCCTTGGAGAGTCCTCTCAAACCTTTACAATGATATTCAGTGAACATTTCTGAGAGGTGCCAAGCCAGAATCTCTGTGATAGCTCACAAATTACAGATTGAACTCAAGCTGTATTACTTCCTTTTGCGATGTTTAATGCATGAGTTTTCTTATTTGGTATGGCTAAGCTGATGACATACAATCTTTTTTTTCTTCTTAAAGCTTCATGAATTTCTTTGAATATGGTTTAAAATGCATTCTTTAAAAATGATTACATGGCAAATCTTTCCTTCTATTGTTTCCTCTGCACATGGGTTGAAACGAAATGATTACACATGAATGATATATTTCTGAAAAAGTAGAAACAGTCTGCAGAAATGGATTTAAGATACTTAAAAGTCACAGACTCTACTTTGACAGTTCTACACAAAGGAAAGTGAGTTTTGGAATATCTGCAGATCTCTTCAACATCTATCTCATAAATGAGATGAAAGGCATATTTTGGTGGTTATAATACATCAGCTTCAAAATATTTTCAATATTGACCAAATAAGCTTCAGATGTAGGAGAAAACTTATTAAAGTTTTTTGATAGAGAGGAGAAAACTTTTCTTTTTTTCTTTTTTTTAAAGATTTATTTATTTATTTGAGAGAGGGGACAGGGAGGGGCAGAGAGAGAGAAACTTCAAGCAGACTTCCCGCTGAGCAAGGAGCCTGACACAGGGCTTGATCTCACGACCCATGAGATCATGACCTGAACTGAAACCAAGAGTCAGACATTTAACTGACTGAGCCACCCAGGTGCCCCAAGAGGAGAAAAGTTTTCAAAAGTTACTAATGTACGATTTTTGTTTCCCTACATTTCAAAATTGAGTGCATTGTACATAAAAATCCAATAAATGTTATTTCCAGAACATTTATTGAGTCATTAAATAATTCACTTCCATCACCTTTCTTTCTTTCTTCTCTTTCTTTCTTTCTTTCTTTCTTAGAATATAACATTTTCAGACATATTTGATAGGTATTAATTTTTATGTTTACTGCTTTTCTCTAATGATTAGAATGAAAGCTCCAAGAGGCCAGGGATTTGATATATTTTGTTCGCCGTTGTAGCCCCAGTACCCAGAACCTAGGCTAGGGAAAAGGTGAGGTCAGCCCTATCTAAGCAATACATAAAGATTCTCCATTGAAAAGGAGGAATTTTTTTCCAGAAGGTAAGAGATGCTAGACAGATAAAGTAACAGTCTACTGTATTTGACTTCCTGCTTTCTTACACCCTTAAGCTAAGACATACATATTGCAACACATACAGTTGCACCTGTGTGCTTTTTGCCATTTATGATTTTAAGAGCCATCTCAGATTGTAACTAAAAATATACTCACTCCTCCCCAGTGGGAGACACATTGTGTCACTTCTTGCTACTGCATCTAGTCCCAATTCTAGATGATAAGTTTTCCTTGAGGTTGGGTCCAGATTGGCTCCACAGGATTTGACAATGAATCAATTACAAATTTCACTGTCTCTAACACTCTCCTGGGCAGGAAGAACAAGGAATCTCTTTGCTGTGGCAGGGGAGATGGTTTCTTGGTGAGCCCAAGAGAAGCCTCTGCCTTGTTCATTGTTTTCCATGACCGTAATTGAAGTAGACACAGAACGATTTCTATTCTAGAAGCTACACCCCTTGAGCCTCTCACCCTTTGGAGGTGCGGTTTGTTGGGGGCAGCAGATAAAGTATTAATTGCCTTGCTACTTTATTGAATTTCTTTTCCACACTGTTAGCTATTCATCAGTCTTGGTGTTCTTAACCAGTCATGGTCCTTGAATGCAGACTACCATCATAATCTTCGCTTTGGCCTCCCTTTATAGTTTCTGTTCTTTAGCAACTGGCCTCAGAACTCTGTCCATTTCCCTAATCCTCCTAACATTGGCTTTAGTCTGTGCCTGATCCTTAAATCAACAGGAAAGAACAGGGTTATAGTGCCTGCCCCTAAGCTTTTTCTCTATAGATGATTTTCATAATGTAGATAATTAGTACTTTAGTCAGGCTGGAGCACATTTCAGGAAGGGCTTTGGAGAGTCCTGTCAGATCATGCTCCCCCATTGCTCTGACCCTTCCCATATCACAGCTTAATTTGCCCCATGTCCTTCCCTTCTACACCTCATTTTTGCTTACACTTTATTTGTCTTGAGATTGCCTATTAGGCTTTTGCAAATTCTAAAAAACGCATGATTAATATGACCCATAGTAGTCTTGAATTTCTTGGTCTGGGTAAAAAAGATCTTTTGTAACAAAGATTCTTGCTGTTAACCTTCTTTCTTTTCAAAGGATGCTGTATCAGTCTGAAGAGTTTCTCTTTGGGGCGCCTGGGTGGCTCAGTCGTTGGGCCTCTGCCTTCGGCTTGGGTCATGATCCTGGGGTCCTGGGATTGAGCCCTGCATCGGGCTTTCTGCTTGGCAGGGGGCCTGCTTCTCCCTCTCCCATTCCCCCTGCTGTGTTCCCTCTCTCGCTGTCTCTCTCTCTGTCAAATAAATAAAATCTTAAAAAAAAAAAAGTTTCTTTTTTAGCAACACCTTATTGAAGTAGCCAGCACAATTCATGCTATTTTTCCACCTAACTGCTCAAATTTCTAGGTATGAGTATGAGCTACAAGATACAAAAGTTTATAAAATATGTAAAGATAAGACTATCCTAAAGCTAATTATATTTTTGGGGGCTTAGTAAAAGAAGGAAAACTTCCTAATTCTTTTAATGAAACAACTATAAATAGATATAAAAGCCTAACAAAAATTGTACCAAAAAGAAAACTACAGATTATCAATGCCAAATTTACAAATCAGGAATTAGCAAACAGATTCCAAGAGCGCTCAAAAATGCATAATGATTGGGGCACCTGGGTGGTTCAGTTGGTGAAGAGTCTGACTCTTGATTTCAACTCAGGTCATGATCTCAGAGTCTTGGGATCAAGCCCCACATTGGGCTCTGTGCTCAGCATGGAGTCTGCTGGTCTCTCTCCCTCTGCTCCTCCCCGCCCACTCACGCTCACTCACTCTCAATCTCTAAAATAAATAAATAAAATCTTTAAAAAATGCATAATGATCAAGTGGAGTTTACTTCAGGAATATAAGGGCAGTTCAATAATAAAAATACCATTATATAATTCAACAAATTATTAATAGAGCTAAGGAGAAAAAACATTTTATTACTTGACAAAAAAAAAAAAACACTTGACAAAATTCAAGAATTGTTAATATTAAAAATAAACAATCAATTGTCAATTGGTAGTTACTACCTTAACCTGATTATATACCTACATTTACATTCACCTGTATACACATACAGACCCTAGCCCTAGAAAGTCTTAAAGGGAAAACACCAGAGGCTTTTCATCTTGGCTGAAGTTTGGAAAAAGACAAGGATGCCCACAATGTACTATTTAATACAATGTTACTCAACAAACTTAGTTAAGAGAAGAGCACTGGGTGTTATATGCAAACAATGAATCATGGAACACTACATCAAAAACTAATGATGTAATGTATGGTGATTAACATAACATAATAAAATAAAAAAATAAAAAAGAAAGCAAATAGAAGCATAAAAATGTGAAAGGAAGAAATAAAACCTTTTTTCTACATATGAATATAATTACTTATCTGGAAAAGTATCTCACTTTCTCTCTCCTGCTCTCTCAAATAAATAAATCTTTTTTAAAAAAGTATGAAAAGATGTTTAATGTTGCTCATAAGAAAAATGCAAATGAAAACTACAATGAGATATGATATCCAAAAGTTTGAGAACACACTCTGTTGGCAAAGATGTGGGGAAATGGGCACTTTCATATATTACTGAAGGGATTACAAAATTACATATGCATTAATCTGGTGACCAAGAAATTACTTCTAAAAACGTATCTCATAGATAAACTGGCAAAACAAAACAAAACAAAACAAAAAAGGAAAAACAAATCGTGTATGTGCAAGGCTATTCATTGCCACAGTATTTATATAGCAAAAGACTAGAAACAACCAAAATGTCCATTAATAAGGGACTGATTAAAAAAATATGGCACATTCACACAAAAGAGTACTCCGAAGCTGTAAAAAGGAATGGGAAAGATTTCTATATCCTGTTATGGAGTGAGTACAGAATATATAGTGTCATAAAAAAAAAAAGGCCAGGTGAGAATAGTGTGTATAGAAGGCTTCCTTTTGTGTAAGAAAGGGGTGAGATATGTGATGCACAGACTCTACTATGACCCCCAGTCATCCTTGCCTCCTGGTTCTCATGCCCTTGAATGTTGGTGGGAACTGTGACTTGTTTGCAACAACAGAATATGACAAAGGTGACTGGTTGTCATTTCTATATTATTTTTCTTTGCCTTGTTTTTACTATATTGGGATTCTTTGTATTTTCTGGATTACACCTATGCACTTCTTATTCTCTTAATTTTATTCTTTTTGATGAATGGATGTTTTTAATTTTAAATAAGTCCAATTTATTAATCTTTTCTTTAATGGTTAGGTTTTTTGGTGTGTTCGCTTATTTATTTATTTATGTTTTTTGTTGTATGTGTTCTTTTTTTTTTTTAAGATTTTATTTATATATTTGACAGAGAGATAGAGAGAGCCAGAGAGCACAAGTGGGGAGAATGGCCGAGGGAGAGGGAGAAGCAAGCCCTCCACTGAGCAGGGAGCCTGATGCGGGTCTCAATCCTGGGACCCTGGGATCATGACCTGAGCTGAAGGCAGACGCTTAAAGGACTGAGCCACCCAGGCGCCCCATGTGTGTTCTTTTAAAAGAAATCTTTGGATACGTGAAGGTTATGGATATATTCTCTTATATTTTCTTCTAGAAGTTTATATTTTTAACTTTCCCATTTAGATTTATGAGCCTTTTCAAACTAAGTTTTGTATATGGTATATATTAGAGATCAAGATTCACTCTTTTAAGAAGATAGCAGGAGGGGAAGAATGAAGGGGGGGAATCGGAGGGGGAGATGAACCATGAGAGACGATGGACTCTGAAAAACAAACTGAGGGTTCTAGAGGGGAGGGCGGTGGGAGGATGGGTTAGCCTGGTGATGGGTATTAAAGAGGGCACGTTCTGCATGGAGCACTGGGTGTTATACACAAACAATGAATCATGGAACACTACATCAAAAACTAATGATGTAATGCATGGGGATTAACATAACAATAAAAAAATTTTTAAAAAAAGATTCACTCTTTTCCCATATAGATTCCTGCATCCCAGATCCATGGGATGGGTCATCCTTTCCCTACAGAACTAAAACAATCTCCTAACTGGTCTCCTTGCCTCCAGTTTGGCCTTCTAGAGAGTCTGTTCTTCATGTAGCAACCAGGGTGATTTTTTAAAATTGTGCACTGTATGATATTTCCATGCTTAAACCTTTCTAATAGCTTTTCATCACATTACAAATGAAATTAAAGAATCCCATGACACATAAGAACCCACATTACCCGGTTCATAGGTAACCTGCCTCCGTATCTGACCTCCTGTTTCATCACTCTTTCCATCACTCATGCTGCTGTAGCCACACACACACACACTGGCCCCGTGCTGGTCCTTGAACTCTCCACAGCCTTTAAACTAGTATATCTTGTTACTCAAAATGCCCATCTCCAGGTATATGCAGGACTCACTATACCACAGCACCTCCAATTCCATTTCTCCAGAAAGGCCCCTTCTGACGATTGTCCTAAATGGTCTGTAATAGTACTGATTCTCTATTCCTCTGCTCCTTTATTTTTCTTCATGGCACATTAGTTGACACTATAGTTGTTTGTTTATTGGCTGACTCTCACATTAGAATGTAAGCTCCATAAAGGCAAGGACCATGCCTCCCAAAACTAGAATAATGCCAGATATACAGTAGGACTCAACTGGTATGTGTTAAATGAATTATTGAATACATGGAAAAATAAAAGTTGATGTCAATGATGTAGAAAGACATAAAAGGATGCAGAGAGGAAGATTGAAAATGCACTTCTCTCTTTCCTTTGCGCTTTTAATTACTTTGTATTGTGATACTGTGCTTCTGACATATACCTTTGCTGTTATTCATATAGCAAAACGCAAAAAAAAAAATACGGGTTCAAATCTTAATTCTATCATATACCAGTCCTGTGATCGTTGAGACTCTCTGAGATGCAATTTCCTGTGAAATAAGAATTATAAATACCTGCCTGTGTCATTATTGTCAGTATTATAAACTATCCATGTAAAATGCTTACCCAAAGGTATATATATAGGATTTCAAAGATGCTAACTGCTTTTATTATTACATAATTTCCTATTTATAAATTACAATATTACTAATTAAAAGAAATCTCTTCGTATACTTCAGTCGCCAGTAGAATTCTTTGCGTATATGAAGAGCACAATAAATATTTTTAGAATAAATGAATAGATCTATGTTAAGAAATAAAATTCCAACAAGAATCTGTTTTCTTCTTTTTGTCTGTATCTCACATTGATTTATTGATTAATAACGGAATTAATCTGTCCTTGGGCTAAATTGTTAGAAAAATCTCTGGAGAAAAAAATCCCCAGTTTAAATAGTCTCTTAGTCTCTATAAAATATTTTTGACTTTTTATTTCTTCTCTAACTTTAGAGTTAGACCTTTTTGATTCCTCGGTATGCACAATTGTATATTTCAATGATTTTTTTCAATAGGCAAAATACTTCTCCCCCTTCCCTTTTCACTTCTAAAACCTCACAAGCTGTTAAAATGTCCATCCCTTCTGCTCCATTTCCTCACCAAAATCCTATCACATACCATATGAATTTTTAACCCTAACACCTGTCTACCCACATGGTTCCAGAGGGGTAAATTAAAAAAACAACAACAACAACAATAAAGCTCACACATATCCCTATGCAACTAGCCCACAAAGTATATAAAACATAGTTTGTCTACACTGATTACCTACTGTGTACATAACTCCAGGGACCAGAAGAATGCAAATTATATGTATTAAGATCACAGCTTTTCCACTTTCCTTGGGTCCTGACCAATGATTGTGTTACTCTTCAGTTTGTATGGTTTCAAAACCCTTGGATTTAAAGCTTTTGCCTCATTATCCAGGTGCCAAGCAGTCCTCCAGGCTGCAGAGAAAGCTGTTCTGTGAGATCTGCTTCCCCCTTAGGGTGTGGTGTATGACAGAAAAGAACAAGAAGGAAGTGTGTTAGTGCCAATTTTAATTCATTAATTACACAAATGCTTGATATTAATAATTTTCTTATTCTTGTATTGGGTGTGGGTAGAGAAATCTTTAAAGAAAGCTTCTGCATGACGCTGTAGCTCTGTGAATATTTGGATTTCTATATACCGGAAATCAGTTAATGCTTCTGTACGGTCCCTGGAGTGATTGATTGACAAGCTTCTCCCCTAAGGATCCTTTATTATCCCATACTTCTCCACATTTTCTTTCTTTATTCTTTCTTTCTTTCTTTCTTTCTTTCTTTCTTTCTTTCTTTCTTTCTTTCTTTCT